>NC_064444.1:652081-966235 GCF_023343835.1 Lagopus muta
AGCGGGAACAGCCCCAGCCAACAGCATTTCTCCTCGCATGTTCCAAAGGAGTTTCAAGTCCTTTCCACAATGTATTTGAAGAAAATAGTTTTGTTTTGTTGTTTAAATTAGAAATCACACAAAGTAAGTGCATCACAATCCAAAATTACTTCCCTTAAAATACTGATGTGCAGCATGATTGGTTCACTTAGAAGAAATTAATATTTTCAAGTTAAATCTAGTATATGGAAACCTCTTCTTATTTTCCAACACAAAACACACTAAAATCACTCAGCAGAGAAATCACACACCTGGGACAAACACGGACATCACGGAACCACCAAAAGACACACGTGCATTTCCGCACATTTTGCTGCCAAGTACACAAGTACACCATTCCTACTCCGTTCCTCGGTCCTCCAGAAACAACATCTAAAGTTAACGAAATGAGCTTTTCTTGTATTGTTAGAAATTGCAGTTTGGAAAAACTTTTCATAAATTCAGTCTGCAACATCCCTCAGAAGCTCTTTTTAACTCTTCCAGATGCCGGGAGTTCCCTGCAGTTTGGCTTTGCAGCACCGAAGCGACCGTAAAATGCCATTATTGTGGAGAACAACAAAACCCCACTTATGTTAGCAGACGCCTCCGCACACGGTAGCGCGGCCGGGCACAAAAAGGCAGCGCGGCGTAAGCGGTTCCCGGTCGGTTAATCCGGATTCACGCCGCCCCGCGCTCGCTGCGCAGCCCTGCCTCTGGGCTGCCACAGGCCTGGCCGGACCCCGGGCCCCGGCTGCCGCCCGCGTCCCGCTGTCAGGGGCCATCGATCGGCCCTCCCGCGGCCGCCCCGAGGCGAGGGCAGCTCCCGCAGGAGGGGCCCGGCCGTGTCAGGGCAGCGGTATTGAGTCGTGAGCCGAATGACTGCTCATTGAGGGAAACGGGTATTGGCGTCCAAATCATCCCGAGACACCCTCGGTAACGCTTAAACAAGTCCGCTGTGTTAATGTCAGGTCGCAGGGGACGCATTTAGCCTCTCTGCTGACCATTAGCCCCTTTGATGGAGTGGCCGATAAACCCGACAGGACAGGCCGGGCAGCACTGGTGGCCGCGCGGGGCTGACGGCACTGCAGGGCCATCCGCGGGCGCCGGGGCGGAGGCAGAGGGAGCGCGGGGCCTCGCACTGAGCTGCGTCACCGGGGCAGCCTGAGCCACCGAAGGAGGCCCAGCAGTCACCACGCCTGCCTGCCTGCCATGGGAAAATCAGCAACTCCAAGTCTTCGCTTTCATCTCTTTACGCGCCTGCTCTACCAGCAGGCCATTTGGGAACCCATTTCCTAACGTCCTTCTATGAGGAAGGACAAAGAGTTTGTCACTTCTCAGAACGAAGAGCTTGCTACATCACTGACAGCACTGTGGATGCAATACTGGGAAGGCAGCTCCTAGGAGTGGTTTATCTCATGCCGTGCTCTTAAAGGCAATCTAAGAAGAATAAAACCAACCCAAGTCCTCCACAAGGAGAACGATTCTTGGGGAAATGAATCACCTTCCAAAACATGCATTTTGTATTCATCAATAAATACAAAAAACATGACTAATAAATTCAACCTTAGCTGTTTTCAGAGAAAGTGTTAATAATTGCATTTATACTATTTGAGGAAATTATATTTAAATCTTTCACTACATGTGAGCTTACCAGTATTTACTTTCTTAAGTTTCTGCCAGTAAAAAGGGCCCCGGGTTTGACAGAGCAAATTTCCCAGCATTTGGAAGCTTTTATCCCAATTTTAACACCTTATCTCTTTTCCTCTAGAGAATTAACTGATATTGCATTAAAACAGAAAATGATATAGAATTTTAAACAGTCCGCACAACTGGAAAACTGACAGAACCTTCAAATGCTCCACTGGCAGGAAACTTCAGCCCCAGCATTCACGTTCCAATACACGGTATATAAGCACATACCTACATTTACACACATCTATATGCTCACATGAACAGCAACTGTACAGTAGCTAAATTTGTCTACGTTTTTTAAATAAAGCCTCTTAACATTAAGTACTGCATCAATTAGAAAAAAAAAAGTAAACCCAACCAGACATTAAAACCACTGCTACTTTCTTTCCCCTGACAGCCCAAAAAAGGTGACACAGCCGAGGAATGTCGGCACGACCCAGACCATTCCGATACCATTTGTATATTCAGTCCAGCCTTAAAAGCTTTTAATAAAAGCTACGTTTTTGTCACTAATGTGTTTTCTAATATTCATAACTTGCTCAAATGTAAAGATATTTTTTAAAAGCCATTTAAAAAGACACAACAGTTTCGTAATACATTTCTTACTAACTTCGTTAACGCTGCACTCATACCAACCAGAAAACAAAAGAAAGCTCTGCTATCCATGCAATGCCATTTGTTGAATGATTCTTGCTGTATTCAGGCCGAGCCCATCTCACACCTGGAGCCTGAAAGCTGCCCCCTGACCAACACTGGTGACATTATTCCTGCATTTTATTTTTCACAATGATTAAAATAATATCTAAAATTAATGGCAATGCCATTATATTTTTCCCTGCAGGTCCTGTTACTTTAAGATAATAAAAACTGTCTGATATCTTCCACGAGTGCGTGCTCTCGGGGCACGAGGGCACACAGATAAGTAATAATTCAGTATACTAAAGGTGAAAATAAAATGCGGAGGAAAAAACCTCCTCCTGCTGCAGGAAGCACAGCCTGGCGGTGCAGCACAGACGCTGGACATGGACACCCCAGGGAGCAGCCCTGGGAGCAGCCCTGGGAGCGCCACGGCCACAGCTCCACACCTCCCACAGCACTTCCCGGCAGCACCCCTCCCTTCTGACATCCAGTGGCAATACAGCGTACGGATATTTTAGATTAATATCTGTGTCAGAACTACACTCTGCAGGAGCAGCACTGCCTCTCTAAAAGAGAAACAGCAAAGCTCCAAAATGGCAAGGTCCCAACCAGATTCTTATCACCTTGCTCACAAAGTTTCCCCAAAGCCATTGTGAGTTTTCCCACGCACAGCTCAGGTGGGTCCCTGCCTTCTCCACCAACTGACCCCTGACCGCACATCACCACGAGCGCCGCAAGCCATCACAGCCCGCCCCATGTCCCCCGCAGTAGCCACGGCCAGGCCCTGTTCCTCCACAGGGCTCGGTGCTGCAGAACACAGCCCCCACAGAATCTTCCTCAGGTACATCTGGATAGGCACAGGTGGCAGCTGAGAGACACAAACACAGCGAAGAGGTCTGAATCCAGCCCTGATTGCCAGTTGTTAATTTAACAGAACGGTTTTGTATTATTAGAGATTGTCCACAGCAAAATTGTGCCTTCTGTGTGCATACAGATTTACACAGACACTGGACTCCACGGAGAAGGAATTGCTTTCCTACTGCTCACACAGCACTCAGCTCAACGCAGCCCCGGCTTCCACAGGAGCTGCTCTGTAGCACAGACAGCAGCATCGGTAACATCAGGGCTCTGGGCATCAGCCTCAGGAGCCCAAAGCACTGTCTGAGTAGCACCAGCCCTAAAGTATCCGCACCATATCCACAGCCTAATGATAAAATTTTCAAATAGAACTGGAAGTAACTGAACTTCCACCTTTGAATCTGCACAGAAATTGCATTACAGCAATCATTTAGCTCTCCCTGTGATAGATAACGTATGTAGAATACAGTATATTCTACCTCAAAAAAAAAAAAAAAAAAAAAAAAAAATCTCGTGAAAAAATTCAAAAATTTGTCACCCCTTATCGCAGAAGGAGCACAAAGGAAAAATGTTTTTAAACACATAATAAAATCCTAGAAGCTGCATCAACACAATCGCTGCTTTTATGACAGCCGACCACGGCACATCTCCCAGAGGGAAGCCCTTCTTCCCTGTGCCCTGGGACGCGCCCTGCCCACAAGGAGGGCTGGTGAGCAGTGACCCCGCGGGCACGAGGCGCTGGCTGAAGCTCGGGGGCACATCTGCAGGCCCCCTCCCTCCACCTCCCGCCGCAGCCACGGAGTCGTGCACCCCTCGCCCCTCTGCCACGTGCTGCCCACGCAGCGCCCGCACGTCGCTCCCTGTGAGCCCACCTCTGCTGCACCACAGCTGCACGCTGCTAATAATTAACTTGTTAATACTTCAAAGTACATTCATTTCCTTCTCCTTTTCTTCCCCCCCCTCTATCTTTTCATCTGATGTCCAAAATCCTATATAACCACTCCACTGTTTTTAATTGCTCATTTCGCTCAACATATTAAACATGCTTACATTCGTGCTTTTTGATTTCATCTTTTGCAAATCACCTGCATGGTCATCTGTTCTCATTTCTGCAGGATGCTTTCATGCTAACCAGCAAGGTCACTGTGAAACTTGTATTGATTTTCTTCCTAAATATCCCACTGTACAAATACATATTTTACCAGCGGTCCTGAAGCCATCCCTGAGACCTAACGCAAATACAAGGCGACGCAGCCGCAAGAGCCTTCGGAACACAGAGTCGCAAATGGACTTCTGCAGATTCCTACTGGAAAAAACTGGCTGCTTAACCCTTTTTTGGCTGAGCGGGGAAATCGATTTTCCAAGGCAGCAGCCACGGATATGAACTGGGCACAGACACTCATCGTCGGGTAATAGACTGCCCGCCCTGGAGAGTGGTCACTGCAGCCCGAGCAGCAGCGTGACATTTATCTTGCAAACGTGCTCAAATACGGTATATTTTGTTTGGTTGATTGATTTTAGCATTCCTTTCATTATTTCAATCCAGAGATATTCAGTATCTTTACTCAGAAATATATCAAATGTAGATTTTCTGAACTTATCACAAAAAAAAATAGAATCTTTTAGCCATCGAGATAAATATCGGACGGGGAGCGCAGCGGGGCTCGGAGCCCAGCCTCATCTCTCTCATGCTCACCACAGTTGAAATACCAGGCCTGGAACGCAACAGAAGAATGCAGTGCTAACTCAGGAATTTCACATTGCTAAATGATTTCATTTCTGCCAGAAACAACAACGTTCTTCCTGTGGCTGAGTAAGGCTGAGTAAGGACCAGCTCTCTCCCTAAGGCCAGGACTAGCGGATCCTCAGGTAAAACCAGACTTCCCTTTTCTCCTAGCTCAGCCACCATCTATGCACCAAAACACTTAAATCTGGATTACAAAAAACCACATGACAAACAAACAGTGTGGATGGCCAGAAAACGTGATTACGTGTGGGACGGTGCTTCGGGCACACATTTATGGGAAACGAACGCTGAGTCGCTGTGCCAGACACAGTCCAAGGCAAAAATGCATGCAGGCAACAGGGAGTTAAGTAAATAATTTTTTTCTTTTCTTTGTCGATGTGTTTAGTTCTCTTCCTGCCAAGACTCATTTCACTCTGCTATCTTGTGAGAGACACATATGGTGCAGTGAAATTGCCATCCAAGAAAGCATGTCCCAGCCTGTTGAGACATCATCAAATAAGATTAAAGCAAAGTAAAAATAAAAAGATAGAACGATTTTTTTTCTTTTTCTTGTACAGAGAACATCTGATGAAAGTCACCGAGGTACTTGAATGCTTCTAAAGGTTTTGCAACCATTTCTTTACTTTGTCTGGTTAAGAAAAAGGCAGAAATAACAACCCAATATCTCCTTTTTCTTCAAGTTAGTGAAAAAATGTGTTTCATAATAAACCTGATGTATATGAATAAAATACAATATTGCTTTCTGTGCATCTGAGGAAGCAACACACACACACACACACACACAAATTCCACAGGCTTTCGTTCTGGTTACCTCTCTACAACCATCTCTGACCCTGCATGCCAAGAAACATTTCTGGGCTGGGACAAAAAGCTGTTCTGTTAATCCAGCCCCCAGAAAGGCACACGCTGCCACCCCCACAGTTGGCTCCGGTGTCACCCTGGCTACCAGCTTTTACACCAAAAAATAACATTCATCATTTGAGAAATACAGACATTCATGCTGCAGCATTAAAGAAGAGAGAAAGAAACTGAAAATTGTTTCCCATTTCCGTAATGCTTGTGAGGGCCTCGGGATGCCAAGTGGACGACGGAGACGTAATGGGCTCTTCACCTCCAGGGTCTCCTCAGTTTCTACGTTCAGAAAAAAGCACGGGGCAAACAAACCCCAGCCAACCTCACCGGCTCCTGCTGGGGCACCTGGGACAGGACCCAGGCTGGGGCAGCTCACAGGGCGCAGCAGCACGAGCTGCTGAGAAGCAACTTGTCAGCTACTCTTCACTGCCTCGAACTCATGCTCTGCAAAGACTCCTGAATCACCGCCTGTCCAGCACCAGGAAAGCACAACAAACGCAGTGCAGGCGGCGTGCTCCACACCACATGGGAACAATGTGGAGTACAGCAGCCTGCTCAAGGCAAAAATGAAGTCGCAAGGGATAAGACGAAGCCAAAAATCAAATTAGCATTGTCAATCACCATAAAACTAAAGTGAGGGGGAGCATCTTAAACATGGAAAACAATCAGCAAAATGGAGCTCGACTCTGGGAACCGGAACTGCTCTGTGCATCTCTTTGCCACCTGTTCCAGCCTGACCCATGCATCTTCAGGCTCTGGTTTCCAACGCGGTCAGAGCTGGACTGCAGGAAAGCAACAATGCATCAGTAGCAGAGATTATCCCTGGCCTTAATAAGCTGTTGTTGGCTTTCATAACAACTGCAGCCTAGGACGAGTCACACCGAGCTCAAAGACAATCTTACCAATAGCCTGGAGCAAGGATTATAGAAACAAGAATCCAAGGGGGGGCAGGAGGCAGCAAAAATCCCAAGGAACAGGGGCTAATGTAAAATCGTTTACATATTAACCTTCTTCCCTTCTGACAGTGGTCAAGTTCTGATTCAAAATACAAATTATCTCCAATTACTTCAAAAGAGGCAGTCGCAGAGCTGTCACTTAACCTTCACCATCTGTTTGGCTCAAAAGCAAGCTGTACAGCCTGCCACTTTGACCTCGCCTCTCTCTCCGCACTGGACAGGCAGCAAAGGAGGAGCCGAGGCCCCATTGTTCTCGGAGCAGCCCCACGGCAGGGCCGGGCGAGGCGCGGGCCATGGGGAAGATGAGCTGCAGGCAGCTCGGGGCGCTGTGAGCCCGCCAGCACCCGGCCCGCCTCAGCAACGGGGGGTGAAAAGGCGAAGGCTGACTCACAGTGCAGGCTGGCTTACAGATTTGTGTACACTTTTCCACCTAGCATCTAGATATACATAGAAAAGCATCAGCTCTTTGAAATGTCTAAGGGAAAACAAGTCCAGGAAATGAAATCGCTTTCTAGGAAAGAGTGTAGCACAAAATGATTGGGTAAACAAAACAAAACAAGGTAGATGCTACGGGAAAGTAAAACTTCCAAGTTCCAGCTGCAGAGATCAGACCAAGGCTGCCCCCCACCACTGCCCGCTGCATGTTCCAGTCTCTACCACGGCTTGGAGGGAAGGCCGGGGCCGAGGGCTCAAGCAAAGCCCAGGGAAGGGGCAGAGGAAAGCCAGGAGCGCCTGCCCTGGCAGCAGGCAGGGGCAGAGCGTCAGAACCCAGCTCACAGCCCAACCTCAAAGACCGGAGGTGTTGGAGTAAAGAGATCTGTCAGGAAAAGAGATTCCAAAGGGCTGCAGAGCACAGTAATAGGGTGCAAATTTTTGAATACTTCAGGGTCTGTGGGCCATTTCTAATGCTTCTGCCGAGAAACATTACAGCATTTCCACTGGCTCTGATCTTTATTTTCAGTTTTATTACCCGCGGCATAACAGCTCTCTCCAAGAGAGAAAGAAAGAAAGCAGATCCCCCTGTAAACAGGAGCAACTCCAACTCCTGAGCGTTTCACACAATGCAGTTCAGCGTGAGGACATCTCCGTTCACGAAAGCAGCTCTGAAACAACCATCTTGTAGCCACGCACACTGCGTGACGTTTGACATCACTCGATGCATGCGGGCAGAGCTGCTCCCTTGCCTTCCCGTCCCGAACCCAAGAGCAGCACACTGCAGCGCACCGCCGGGTGACAAGGGCCGCAAACCTTCCATTTCCATAGCAGATGGGAACAAATCAATTAAGCACACAGCACTGCAGTGCCACTCGTAACGAGTACCCGACACACAGCGCTGAGTACTTTGCTCAGGGGAAGCAAGGAAAGCCTGCTGCAGAGGGTGCAGGATCAGATCACCATCCCCAGCAAGTAGCCTTCCACTCTGTAGGATCTGAATTCCTTTGCTGCTGTTTTTAAAACACAAACGGAAGGCTGAGCTCCACACGCAGCACACAGGGGGCAGAGAGCTCCCTGTGCTCTGTGCTGGAACAGCCTGACAACAGCTGCAGCCACAGTGAAATGTTTAATTTTACTTAAAACATTCTCTCAGGCCTATGTATTATTTGAAGTATAATGTACAGAATTATCTAATGAATTCTCAAATCAAATACTCTCATTTTGCTGCAGGCCATTTCCCGAGAACAAACTAAAGGCACACAAGCTTCTTTCTGTGCCTGAACGTTGAATTTAAACATATGTCCAGTGGACACCAGCTTCTTACAGACTGCCTCTCCCATTCATTCTTCTGTATCTCTGGCCAGCGCAAACCCCCTTAAATTAAAAACAAACAGAGGATCGAGATAACAAAAAAATACGGCAGGACTGCCAAACACAAAAGCACAGAAAGGTCCCTGGGCTGCAGACAGGGATGTGGTGGCAGTGAGCGCGTCGCCTCAGAGCAGCATCTGGCTCTGATTAGGTAACGAGCTGCAGCATCTGCAAACTTGTCAGTGCTCAGCCCACAACAAAGTCCGGCCGCAATCTGTGCTTAAAAGGGAACTAGCTGTTACATTCTGTAAGACAAACATTATCTGTTCCATCGCAGGGTGCCTTTTCATTAAAAGCTGGCTGTAAGAGGAGAAATTAAACGTGCCTGTTACATGTTACTTTTCATCGCAAGGAAAAAACTCTCTGGCTTTGTCAGAAGGCTTTTTATTTGTCTTTCCTCTGTGAAAGGGCTGTAAGATAACAGGAGTGATTCCACAGCCCTCAACAAGCAGCCACTGTGAACCCTGGGTGCTGCTATAATATAAAACTTTGCTGCATTTCTCTCATATGAGAACCAAAACAACGCTGCCGTGCACCAAACTGCACAGCAGGGCTCCGGCCGCTGCCACACCGTGTGCTCTGCGAACACACGGCTCTCAGCTGGCATTTACCTCTTTGCTCCATTTCATAACTGCTGAACTAAAATTGAACCCTCTCTTAAGTATTTATTTACTTTGGCTGTGCATCTGACTAAGACAGCTTCCCTATCTTACTGTTTTTCCTTCCTTTTCTCTCTTGGTGCGTTGGAATTATCCTTTTCTACACTCCCTGTGTTACTGAATAACAGCTGCAGTCCCCAGCGCCTGTGCTGTAACCAGGCACGTATTTATACAGCTCTTTTGGAAAATGAATAGAGAACACCGCATGCCCTGTGCAAGACCAAAGTCCAACATAACTGAGGAAGAACCGAATTACTGAATCCAAAAAGTTCAATTTCTATCCAAACTCACAGATATTTTCAAACATCTAATGAAACACACCTCTGAGTACTTCCAAAAAATATTCTCTCATAAAACGAAGCGTTAGTCCAGCAATACCAGAGACACGGATAGCACACGTCCCTTTGCACCATACTTGGAAACCATCAGAAACCACGGAATGCGCACACGCTGCACTGCAAACAGTTTGCATCTGGAAATATCCGGACAGCCTCCTGCGCGGGGCAGCGCGAGCTGCGGGCAGCCTGAGCGCGAGCCACAGCAACTGCGCTGGGCGGGAGGGAGAACAGCGAGCAGCCACGAAGTCCCAGCAGAACAGGAAAACTCCACTTTCCCCAGCAGAGCGCCAAAACGAGGACGCGAGGTGGAAAGCAGAAGTGTTACAAGAACTGCCCTTTTTTTTCAACCTCGCCATGAAATCTGGCCTATTTATTAGTTGTGAAATACAAACCCCGTTATCAACAATCTGAAGGAAATGGATTGATGTTAAGTGATACTTCAGAATCCGCCCCGTAGCAAAGCCGCCGCGCCATTACAGACAGATAAGCAGAAAATCCTTCCTGCAAATAAAGGACCTC
Organism: Lagopus muta; assembly: GCF_023343835.1. Classification (NCBI taxonomy): domain Eukaryota; kingdom Metazoa; phylum Chordata; class Aves; order Galliformes; family Phasianidae; genus Lagopus; species Lagopus muta. Next base: position 662,166 of record NC_064444.1, read on the forward strand.
CCCGATGTTCGATAAACCGCGCTGCCGCGCACAGCACGCACCGCGCCGAACCCCGGCCGGCACCCCGCCCGGCACCCCGCCTCCACACGCTGCCGGACGAAGCAGCGGCGCCGAAGGAGGGCGGCCGGCCTGAGCGGAGCTGCCAGGCCGCAACTCGCACTCCTCCTGTGAATGCCACCAGCGGGCCCCGAGATCGCGTGCGCCACGATGGGCGCCACGGCCGCCCGCCGCCTCCTCAGAACTTCGTAAATCAAGAGCGGGAGAGGCTCGATGCCGAGCGCCACCGACCTGAGCTCCGCGTGAGCAGCAGCAACCGCACAGGAAACATTTCTCACAGAAATCGAGTTCTGGGCGACCGGGACGCGGAATGGCGGCGGCCTCGAGGAGCCGGGCAGCCGCTGAGGGAACGCCGCGCCGCGCCACGTGCCGCGCAGCCTGCCGCGCGCCCGGCCGGCCCCGCCGAACCGAGCCGAGCCGAACCGAGCCGAGCCGAGCCCCGCGAGCGGCCCCTCGGCCGGCCCCCCAACACGCGTAACGGCACGCGAGCGGCCGGCGGTTCGGAAGGATGAAATGCAAGTTTGCAGCCGTTGATAAAATCTTTTACTTTCGACATTATAATTGTTTTTCTCCTCTCCAAATGCGCTCTTTATCCAAAAAGGATGGGGGTTGCACAGCTCTGCGCGATTGCTGCCCGCATGGAGGTGTGACGAGAACCGAAGCACAACTCGCACAAAGCGCACGTGAGCGGAGCTGAGGCCGCGTGGAAGCGCTTCCGCCCCGGCTGCGTCCCGGCCCCGCGCCCCTCTGTACCGAGGCCGCCCGCGGGAGCGGCGGCAGCGCCACGCGGCTCCGGCACGGCGCTGCTCCGGCGGCTCCCCGTGCGCTTCGGCTCTGCCCGCGTCGCAGCTTTCTTCAGATGGCCGCGATTGCCATTAAGGCCCGGCAGAGCCGGCGCTGCCCTCAGACCGCGTTCAGTCCTCGACAAAGGGCCGCGCATTTTAAAAGCGACGCGGTTCGTCCGTTGCCGTGATTTATTATTATTTGTATTACAGCGGTACCCGGAGGCCCCGCCAGGGTTCCTTTGTCCTGGGCATTGTACAGAAACACCGCGACGCGCTGCTCGGAGAAAGTTAAATCCAGCCTAAAAGGCTCCAGCCCCGGGCTCTGCCGATATTTCCTCGCTCCGTGCGTTAACCATTTTCACCGTTCTAAGGGGCATCCCAAACCCCAGCATTTCTTTTCCCCGCTTGCAGGGACATCCCTGTAACACAGCGACAGGCCGCAAGCCCTCCCTGCACAACCTGCTGGGGTTTTAGAAAGTATCTGGGATTGAATTACATGCAAGAGGAATTAAACGTGTGGAGATGCTATTAACCAAACAAGCAGAGCTGATCGCTTATGTTATGTGATTCTCACCTCTTTAACTGAAAGAAGAAAAAAAAAAAAGCAAAAACAGCGGCTCTAAATGAGGAAAAAAAAATTCAGAAATCCAGTAAACAAGAAACGTGGTATGGATAGGGACACAGTGTTAGGGTAGGCACAAAGGAAAGGTGCGTAGATGGCATACATCATCCTTGAAAGCAAGAGTGGAAAAGCAGCTGGGGATGATTCACAGTAGATTTTTCTGTAATAACATTCTCCTACGTTTCTTTAGTTGGAAAACTCAGTTTATAGGTCAGTTAACAAGTATTAAAACCACAAGAGAACATGAAACGCACCACCTTTTCCTTTTGATCCTTTTCCCTTTTGGATGAAAGTTTTGAAGTTCGGAATATAAAATCCCTGAATTTTAGTTATGTTTTATGCCCCCGTGAAGGCATTAAAACAAAAGTTTGTGGGCTGAAGAAATATCCCCTAACTAGCAGAGAATTGAAGAAAGCTGTTGTGCCCCACACACCTGTGCGCCAGGTGTGCTTCTGCCCAAATGGAACACCTCATTTACAAAACAAATCTGCCCAGAAAATTACCTGCCCCTCTTGATTGCTGCAAATGGTTTTCATCAACCTGCATTGAACTGTACTGCGTTCCCTCCAAATTTACAGCATCGGGTATAAGAGTCATTGTAGGAGGGGAAGGCATAGAAGCAATGTTTAAAAGCCATTAAATAAATAAAGGGTCCCCGTTGCGCATGGTCAGTGCCTTGGGTGTCCATTCGTTAAGGTAGTTCCCTGCTGAGCGCGCTGCATAACCCACCACCAAGCACAGAATTGGCTTGGCTTAAAGGTTTTAAAGGCCCCGTTCTCTTGCAGGATGCTTCGGTTTTGAAATCTATCAAAGGAATCTCAAAACAAATTACATGGTAAATTATTATCTCTGTTCTGGCCTCCTCTCTACACCCCACTGTTCAGCATGAATGACGATGGGAGAGCTGCCTGTGAAAGCCTGGAGATAAGCAGATTACAGAATGTCAGGTGCCTCGGGCTACTTGAAATTTCACAGCCAAACTTCGCCGGCCGAATCAGTTCATCTCACTAATATGGGTCACAGGCTATTTCAATTAATGCACCTCTAATGACTAACATTTGTTCCTTAATGTGAAAGGAATAAATACAGAGATGCACAAAGCAGCAGTATCCAGCAGAACTCCCTCCCTGCGCTTCTGCTCAGTAACACTGTGTTTACTTTCTCCAACCAAGTAACAGATATGGAGGAAACAGGCTGGCAAAGCATACGGATTTCTTTCAGAGAGAAACCTTTTATGTAGCTTTCCTATCATCACCAACGCGTTTCTGGCAGCTTTCAGTGTCCTCTAGATCCCTGTGCACTGAATAACAAGACCTGATATGAAAACAGAATGCAGAAAACAAATTAGCATTTTGAAAATAAAAGGCATGGCTTTTAATCCTATTAAGATCACGGATTTTTTTTTTCCTAAAGTTCCCTGAAAGATACACCGATGTTTCCATTAACATAAATGCTGAAATCAGCATTTCCTTTGAAAGAAGTTGTTAATATTTGGAAATGGTAGGATTTCCAATCCTAGATTTGATTGTTATTCTATGCTACCCTGTGAGTGCCAAGGTCATGGGGAGATTCACCTGCACACTGAGCTAAATGAATGCACTCGGCCACAATACATGTATAATTTAACATTCTCCTCTCAAGTACCACCATGCATTCCTAAAAATATTTTATTACAATAACAAATTGGTTTCAAAATCATGCATTATGTATTCTGAAATTAGGTCTGCCAATGAAACCCGTATATACAAACATACAAGCAACCATGCAGGACAGAACGCAGAAATTATAGGTTCTAGAAGAGCTGACAGGAACAATTAATTCTTCCCGTAACTCCAAAAAGTCCTTTTTTATTCCTTTAATCTGCAACTTAAAAAGAACAAAACAATCAATTGCTGTGCAATGCATGTAGGAATGGAACAGCGTGTCCATTTCCAGATGTCTTTATCAAAAGAAAATGTTTAACTGCAAAGTGCTCCGTCTATGAAAGCCCCCGCCTGGGAGCTCCTTTCTCACGGGCCTGGGGACACAGCACAGGGCTTCTCCAGTATTTATGGGAGCACTAATTGCGTTTCAAAACTTTACCATTAGAACATTTTTAATACTGTTTTTTCTTCAGATCGAGCTCCTCCCAATCTTTAATATGAATTTATTAAAAACAAAAAACAACAACAACAAAAAACCCTTCTGGTAAATTCTTGATAAATGAAAGTCATCCTCTGCGATTTCTTTTTTAGTTATTTAGCCAGAGAGCTAAAAAATTCATAATATTGCTGAACTTTCAGGAGGAAATGCTGTAACGTTAATGCACTTTCATGATAGATGGTTGCTTCTGATTTGCAAGCTTCATTTTAAGTTAAGTATACATTGATAAAGCATCCTTTTACAGCCCAAATATTCTTTTTTTCTCATGCAAAATAAGCATGTTTCTTGGTCAAGTGACATTTTGTTAAAATGGACTTGAGGTAGCTAGTTATGAATAATTGAGGTTAAAATGTTTCTGTGATTCCCTCAATGCCTTTTTTTATTTTAAAACATTTATATCACGTCAAAAAGGACTTATTCTTCCAAAGGTAACTTTCCATTAAAATAATGGAGAAAAATGACATTTCTAATTGCGATAGCAGCCCCGAGTCCCTAACTAAAGCCAAAGGCTCTTCCCACAGAAGCACGGCGTTTGTTATGGTGAGTTCATCGCTGTGGTGTAAAAATACACGATGTGAAGTGTTCAGACCAGGGCAAATAAGATGGACTGGATGCCCATTGGAGAGCAGCAGCCCTGGCTACGCCTCCTGGCCTCTGTTTGCTGCTGTGCATTTTGCTCTTAATAAACACTGCTATGTTTATTTGTTTTTCTGTTATTTCCTAAAAACAGAGGCTGGCAGATATTCCCATTCATTATATTTTGTTCCACTGTAAACTTCAGGAAATCTCAATAACAACTTGCAAATGCACGTTCGATTGTTATTTCTGTTCCAAGAGGTAACGATGCGCACTATTGCCAGGCGGCGATTTGCAGCACGGCGCCCGGTGAGGCCAAAGGCTCTGCGTCACCTCTGGAGCTTCTGACCCAGCCACCATTTCATAGCATTAAAACCTTCATGCTCTCCTTTTCAGACACGAGTGCAAACGTCGCTCCCCAATTGTTCTGCTGTGATTTCGTTTAGATGTTCTGCTATGATGAGACGTGCAGCTTTTTCAGCAGCAAAATTATGATAAATAATTTTCTCTAATCTAATCAGCAGTATCTGAAAATGGTAAACGTTAGCAGCTTCATCTGTGATTTCTTAAAAAGCCTTTTGTATCACTACGCAGACTGACACATTGAAGCTTTGCTTTTAAAGCAATAATTAAGAAATTGTTGACAAATTAAATGTCAGTGACAATTTTAAACAATTGTAAATGTTCTTCCCCCTTTCTTTTCCGAGGGTGAGAATGACAAAAAGGGAAATCCAAACTGCCACTTAGAGAGGGGACGAGACTTTGTGAATGTTGTTTTTGTACCAAAGAGATGTGATTCATGTAAGAAGCAAACCCCACGCTATGGGTTTTTAACCGCCCTGCCTTGTAATCCAGAGGTTAAATGATTAAACCCATTCCTGCACTTTTCAGTTCAGCTGCAGATACGTTTCCTTGCATTTAGCTGTGGGCAATTTTAAGCTGCGTATGAAGCGCTTTTTTATTTGTTATTGAAGTCCGTTGCCATCTTTCAGAATTGTTTGTTACACGTATCTGAAGGCATACACGCATTATGACAGCACACCAAAATAAAAACAAGATTATAAAAATTAGATATTCTGTTCTAAAATCCGTGTTTGTTTTCACAAGGTGTTTTACTCAACGAAAATTACAAATGGCACTGCGTTAAATCATTAAATACAACCATTATTTTTCTCGTTGCGGCTTAAGGAGGGAACAAAACAAAAATATTTCCCAAATGTTGCTGCACGGCCCCATCGAAAGCCTGGAGCTGCAGGGCTGTGCGGGCCGTGCGGGGTTGTGCCCACAGTGGGGCAGTGCTGGAGGGCTGGGAGCAGCAGCACGCTGCCTCACAGACACACGTGGGAAGTTTGGGAGGCACGCAGGAGACGCGCGGTGTTGAGCGGCTTTTCTCCTCGCTCACTAATTATGCCTCACAAGAAAGGCAGGGCTGCCCGGGCTGGAGGATCACCATTGCGCGCTGCCGCGCTGTTGGCTGTGAGTGTTTTGTGATTTTGCATTCTGTAGCTTAGGTTAAAAGGCGGCAGGTACTGCATCAGCTCACAGAGCCTCTGAACAGCTGCTGGCTGGCAAGGAAACATCTGAAAGCTCAAATGAAAGAGGTTTCTACTTGTTTTTCCCACTCAGGCTCCTGGAACTGGCTGGTGAGCTGCCTGACACTGGGAAAAGCATGCGGGCTCTGAGGGGATGAAAGACAGAAGAAGAAAGCACAAACCCACAGCGCCCCGGTGCCTTCCAGCCAGTTCTGCAGCCTGGCTCCAGCCGTGCCCATGGTGCCCAGCCCCATCCTGGGGAGTTACTGCCTGTGGGGCCCATCCCCAGCTTCTCCTTCCAATTCGCCTTCTATTGAATTTTTCCTCTGGGCTGCTGGACAAACGTGTGGTTTGGATGGAAGTGTGCCACAAACCCTGACGCATCACTCTTCCATCATCATTGTGCATTCGGTCCACGGAAGCTCTCCCTGCACGGAGCTCCCAGCCCGGCTTGCACCGCGTTGCACAGCAAAGCGCTTGGCTACACCATGCCAGCGCCACCACTGCCGTCTGTCTGCCACGCAGACCCACACGGCCATCGCCGACACCGCTTCAGCTGAGGAGCAGCGCCAGCCGCCCAGCGCTCCGGCCATGGAGAGCAGCAGCTCATGCTGTGGGGAGCAGCTCCTTCCGTGCGAATCCAGATGTGAGCTCCACGTGGGCCGGGTGGCACAAGGAGTGTTTTGGCAGTGAGGGCGCAGCTGTGCCTGCAGTGCTGAGCGCCCCGCGCGCGTCACAGAAACGATACTGAGGGAAGCTTTGGTAGCCTGAACACTAAGAAAATAAACCCATTGATTTGATACAAATCTGGTTTTGTAGCAGCATGTGAAAATAAATTTAAAAAGACTTAAAGCGTGTTTTCAAGAGATAAGACACGCTCAGATAAGAGTGTGAAAATGTGGCACCTGAAGAAGTTCTAGGACAGCATCCAGGAAAAAAGGCTTCGTCTTACGTTTAAAATGTGGTTGTCTGCAATTTCCTTGAAATTCAGTAGATGACTTATATCTTCCTGTCTTCTCCTCCATGTCAGTTCTGCTGCACCTTCCCCACTCCCCTACCACTGGAAAATCTTTTCTTCGAGACATAGCAACTTATTAGGGTTTTGCTCATTTTTCTTCACAGCTACGTGGTCTTCTAGAAATATTGCTTCCGTGAATGTTCTTCCAGGATGCCCAATAGGAAAGCAAGATGTATCATTTGCATACTAGCAGCAGTGAGGAAGCAGAAAGGTTCCCTGTCATCAGGCATTTTTGCTCAGCCCTCACACAACGGCTCGTAGGACAGCACGGCCTGAAGGCTGAAGCCCTGCACAGCCACACTGCAGGAGTCGCCTGGGGTTCTCATCTCCAGATTGTCTCCAGAAACTCCTTCCTCAGGATATCAGTTGAGGAAAGTTTTTGCTTCCTTCTTTTTCTCTCAGAACCACCAGCTCTTCTATTTGATGTGTTTTAGGTGAAATGTCAGGCAATTATGGTGATGTACTTGCTTTTATATTACCCTCTCTCTTCCCTTGATGGCTTTTAAAAACACACGTATCCCTTATTTTCTCCCCTGCCCTTGTGTGAGCAGGAGATCACCTCTGGCACAGGTGAATGGAGGGCAGCTGCAGCCATACCTCATTCTCCCAAAGAGACTCCATGGCTACAGTAAATCTAAAGTGCTGTAATTCTCAAAATGATCACATGCATTTTAAATAGCAATTTAGAGTGATTCTGCTGCACATCCCTCCATAGGACCCACACCAAATTGCTTCTGTTTTACTGTTTCTTTTATATGTTTATTGGGGTTGATTAATTACGTAGCACAGAGTCTATAGGAACGAGCCATTTTTCAGCATAACAGGTTTACAGTAAAATTAGATTATAGTTTTATAAATCCCCAGGACAAAAAAATCATATATCCCATATGTGCAGGAAGGGGATATATTGCCCACAGCGTCCTTCTTTACAAGCAGTAGCAGCTCTTTCAGCCCTCCCTTTCTCAAATGGTCCAGTTAAAGAGCCTTCTGTCTGACAAACTATTGGCATGTGCTTGCCACTACATCTCCCTTTATCCTCTTTAGTGTATTTATGTAGCCCCCCGAGGTCCTTTCCTCTTCTGGAAAGGAAGGCCTCTGAGACTTGATAGATGGCACTGCTGTTGTTCAGAGAAATTTGTGGGCTAACAGAGGGTTCAGTGAGCTGTGAGCTCTGTCATCTCTGAACCTGGAACCTAGACATCCCTCTTCCTACGGCCAAGACGTTTCCTTCGCTCCAGCCACGCTGTCCTGCATGAATGCAGACTGAAAAGTGTAATTTTAGATGGAATGAAATGCACCACTCCCAAAGGCCTTGGAAAACCACAGGACTTCTTTTTCCTCTGTTTTAAAGAAAGACAGTGTTTTCTCTTGGCGTTGTTAAAAAACAATTCCCATTTAGGTGGTGACAGGCAGGACTCTGTAATCTGTACATACAATTTAATCCTTTAAAGAATCAGCAGAACCCACATCAATCAAGCCTTCATCAACTTGTAAAAACAATATTTTGATTCAATCAGATTCAAAGCCCCGAAATTTCCAACTAATTAATGCAGGGTCACTCGGAGACTGCGAAGCAATGGCTAGCAGAGTGGTCAAATATTTACCCCCAGACACAGTAGACATTAGGACAACCAAAGGACCTGAAGAGTGGGCAAGAATAGGTAATGTGACTCTCGCTGCAGCAGGTTTCATTCACTACAACTATTTGGATAAAGAATTATTACCGAGCAGAGGAAAAAAAGAAAAAAAAAAAGAAACTAAAGCCTCTGCCATAAGCAGCATTCTCACATCCCGCTTAAGGGCTGTTAAATGGTCAGTGACCCAGGCAACATCCTTCTCATTTTTTGGATTTTAACATGCATGTCTCCAGACAGTTGAGTTGTTTTGCTTACAGTCCTTCCTTATAGCACTCACAATAAATTACATTATGAGAACACAGACAGCAAAGAATTACTGAAGAGTCCGAGCCACCAAGACCTCTCGGCCTACTTTGTGTTCCTAGAAATGCATCTTGAATTCAGCTCATTCCTCCAAACACTGCAGAACACACTCGTGCCGTGCAGTACGGCTGCACACACAGCAGGTGCCCGTGCTGCTGAGCCCCACATTTCGGGGGCAGCTGCAGTTCGTTTGTGCAGCTTTCAGCTCTGACTCAGGAAAAAGATATTTTGTGTGTTCCACTCCAAAGCTAAAATTTCACTGATTCTTTTAAAATGCATTCATTAAAACAGTCATAATTTGTTAATGCATAATATCTATAATCATGCATATATGCGCACATGGGGCCTGCATGCAGCTGAGTGCATTCTTTGACCCTGCGTGCGTGTGTAAAGACACATAATGTACACCTACTGTGCGTGCGTGACAGCGGCGGGCAGGCTGTGTGTCAGGGAGAAATAAGAATACATCAGCGCAGGTCTCCACAACACCCTAGCACTAAAACCCACAAATCCATCACGAGAGAATTTCTGACGTCTCCTGGCAGAGGGAGGTTCTGAAACGCAGCCCAAGCGAGCTGCTCCAGCTCATGGCCGTGCACTGTGCTGCACCGCCGGCAGAGCCTGCATCGTGGGCCCCATCGGCTGCTGGTGGGACACGGCCCCTGCCACAGATCCTCCAGCAGGTGAGGATGTCACTGCACAAAACAATGGAGCAGTTTCCACTTCTCCTTCAAGATTCCTTTTCAGTCTTGTGCTTTTTCACATTTCGGTATTTTTGCTATTTGCACTCCAGAGCTACGCAAGGGACAGAACCCGATTATACTTTGTATTACGTTGCTATAGCTTTTGCTTCTCTGCTTAAATTCATCATACTGAGATATGTATTCTGGATAGATACGACTTCAGATTAATGACTCTGCAATTAATTCTTCCTCACATAAGAAAGTTTTTGAAAAGTTTCAGAGCAGCTATGTAGTAATTCACCATTTTTACATTGCCCGTGTTTTGAGACAGCCTGGGAAGGCATTCCAGACCCTGATGAATTTGTTGGAAGCCATTCAGCAGAACCCATGCTGATGGAACTTCTCTGGAATGCCCATCGGTGGCTGGGAATACCAAATATATGCCGGAAGGGAGCCCTCTCCAACACTACTGTAATGCTAGGAGTGGTAATAATAGCAGTGATAATTATAAAGGAAAGGACAGAGATCCAGGCAATTCCTCTTGAAAAGAATGTGTCAGGGACTCGTCACTAATCTGTCTCCACATGCATAGGAAGGAGCAGACCAGTGGCCCTGGGCTGAAGGAGCAGTTACCTGTTCTCATCTCTCATATCTCTCATAAGAGAGATGTCTTACAACAGAGAGGCAAAAATTACCGCACCTACTTAAAACGTGAGGCGCAACAGCCAGCATTAAGGCATCTCCTCTCTAACGTACATTATTAGTACTACTCAGCATCATAAAACAACATCAGAAATCCTATTTACTTTCCTGAACTGCTGTGATTTCCTTCTATTTTCGCACCTCACAAACCACCAAGGAAGCAGGCTCAGGCTGTTCTGAGGCAGTTTCCCATTCTGTTCTCAGGCATTACTGCAGTCCTGGTGCGTGGGGATCCTGAATTTATTCAGACCTTAAAAATTGCAGCCACATATGTCATTTTTGCACCAGGTTGACCTTTTCAGCAGACAGGCCATTCTGGCACAGGCAAGGAAAAAGCAGCAGGGCCACCTGCTCCATCCATCCCAGGAGCTGGGGGCTGCACGCAGAAAGGAGCGCAGTGCTACAGAACTGCATTGTTCCCAGCTTCCTGAACAGCCAGCCCAGAAAAACGTGCAAACTGCTCGAATCACTGCAGGCTGAGAAATTCTGGGATGGCAGCAGTATCCCTTCTGTTTTTCTTTTTTTTTAAAACGAAGGATCACACTGTGGAATCTTTCCGATCCCCAGCAGTTTCTGTCAGTGTTCTCCCTGCAGGGTCAGGCTGGGCGCTGCCTCTGTTCCCTGCCCACCTTCCCAGGCTCAAAGGCCAGTGGGAGCTTTCGGAGCAGATGCTGCAGCTGGAGATTCAAGTGGTGACAGGCAGGCACTGATGAACATACCTGCCATATATCCACCTTTGGAATCCGCAGGCTACAGGTTCCCATAAATATTTCAATCAGAAAATGACAAAAACGTTTTCCAAATCTGAGCCATTGAGGAGAGACAAGAAACTAACCAAAACCACTCTGAAAGGTTTCTAGATGACTACAGAGACCTTTGCTTCTCCTTTAATTTGCCATATTGCAGCTGGTAAAGGAAGAAAGAGCTGATAAACACAACAGGGCCCATTCCCACACCACTGATCCATTCTGTTTGGAGAAAGAACTGATAAACATACTGACACACAGAAAGCTCATTACTTGCATGGACAGAAAACTGAGTTATTTTATCTGCTGATGGCCACAGTATGCACAAACCTACAGAACTGGAAAGGCTCAGGACAGTACATCACTATGCACAGGGCTACTCTGAAACAGCCCATAAGATGTCAGGAATATCGTGTATGTTTTCCTTTCATCATTCTTCTCTTTGGATTTTACTTACACTCCATTCTGCCCTCAGACTGAGGGTAATACACTGAGGATGAAAAAGAGCACATTCCGCGGTGTCTCTTGGAAAGCACTTGAATAAATATTAATATATATTAATATATATATCTATATTAATATATTAATGCGCCCTACATTGGAATAGGTACAAAGCAGTGGGGACGTCATCAGAAAGAAACATCTGTCCTGGAGCTGTTAGCACCAACGCAGTCAATGTTCTAAACAACGATTTTCACGTTGAAAGCAAATTTTCATACTGAAACTCAATTCTTTTAGAAAGCTGTTTCACCTCGGATCTGAACCCAGCATCCGATCCATAGCTGTTTTTCAATACAAACATTTGGGGAATTATTCTTAGACGTATTCAAAGAACTTTCTTTCCCTTGGCATCATTCCTGCAGCGCTTCTGCAAACCAGAACAGCCCCGTGCAGTGGGATGAAGCTATTTTTAAACTGTACAATACAATAAACATTAACAATCACCAATAATTTACAAGGTGTCCCGGATGTTCGTGATCAAATCAGCTCACAGAGGGAAGTTCTTTCTTCCAACATTTCTGCCACTGGTATTTACACAAGTAACAGAAATTAAGGAAGTCCCAAACTCCTGCTGGTGAAATACTTTACCAGAAGACAAATCACATCTTATTTCAAAGCAAAGCGTGCTGCTGATATCACTCTTCCTACTTTTCTGTCTCAGAGCTCCTCCAGAAGAGCGGGTGACCGATACTGTACCAGAAGAAACTCATCCTCACGTCTCTGAGCTCCGTCCACTCCCTCTCTTTTCAGCATCACTGTGCACTTGCAGCCTCTGCCTTTGGGTTGTCCCAATTACTTTGCCAGCTTTCTCCCCCAGAATCCTGCAAGGCCATCAGGTTTGTCGCTTACCTTTGGACGCCGCATCACGCCGACACACTGCCCTACTTCCTCTGCCCAGCACAGGGGTTGCCTCGTGCTTCTGCCTGGGGTCAACGTTTCTGCCATCCTGCCCTGTGCCACTGCTCCCACCATTACCTTCCCTTTAAGACAGTCCTCACACCTCTCCATGTACCTTCAGTCCCCACTTACTGCGTCTCTCTCTTCATCCTGCCTCTACAGTCAGCATGTCCTCAGCAGCTTTATTTCTACCATCATGAGTTTTGTATCAAGAATTGCCCTGGAAATTAGTTTTTATCTCACTGTCTAGAAGACTTGATTATTTTCACCCCCCACCAGGAAATAAAGAGCTCAAAGGAACAGAAGACAGGCACGTGCCAAGACCAAGGAGCTCATTTCTGTATAGGCTTGCTCGTTTTTTTCTTTATGATCCTCTCCATATATCTAAAACTGGACCATAAGCTCTCTGGGGCAGGGCTTGGCTTTTCTATATGCTCCAGTGAAACGAATTACATAATAAAAATAACTGATGTTTGAAATGTAATTGGTCACAAGAATTTGCAAATCAGTAAGATAAAACCAGAACAGCTCCGTAAATCAGGAGATGATGAATTGGCCCAGAGTAAAATAAGCTGAGCAGCCCCTGTCAATATGTCACAAGAGCGTATATTTACAATTCAGAGGCACTCTGCCTTAGTGCAATTTGCAGATTTCTGATTCTAATCTCCAAAAGCAAAAGACTCATCATAGAACAACAGCTGGATTATGAGCACAGGGGATCTAGAAAGCACTCGCACACCTGCTCAGAGGTTAACGTTTGATTTCTCTATTGCACGGTCATCTTGGATGGAAATAACCAATATACAAAATTAATTCCTACTTCTCAACAGTAGCTGCAACTATGAAAAACTACATGCTGCCAAAAAGCAAGTAAGGAAGCAAGCCAAATATTGCTTCTGCCATGACTAAAATTTGACAATGAAATCACACGACTGTAGGAAAAGAACACCCCCCCAAATTAAAAAAAAAAACGTATTAAAAATTAACCTTTCTCTCCAGCTGCAGTGTACCCCCTTTTAGATGTTAGGCGTAAAGAGGTTTTGCAGTGCACCAGGTGTCTGTGGCACTTTGGCCACAAGGCGCTGATGATTGCACAACCGAAAGAAGCGGAGGCCGCGAGGCCCTGAGGGTGCAGCCAGGCGGCAGGGATGAGCAGCGCTGCTTTCGGCCCCCGCCTCGGGACTCAGAGCTGCCATGTTCTCCAGCCAGAACGCGGGAGAGCGCTGACCCGGAACTCCACCACAGTCGTTTCTTAAGACTCGCTTCAGCAGATCAGAAACGCCGTCTTCCCAGTCTGGTTAAAAAAGGTGGTGGTGTCACACTGAGAAGTGGGACCTGCATGGCGTCTGCATCGCCGTCTTGGACGTAGCTGCATCAAAACCATCCACATACCAACAGCAGTGGTTTCAGATGCAGAAAAGGCACTTGGGATTTCTCAGGATGTACAGATTTCTGCAATGCTGGGGGAGGAGATGAAGGGAAGAGGTGCTCACAGCCAGCGTCAGCGATGCCCCACAGCTCTGCCTTCCTTACCTGCTGCCAACCTCACTAGCAGTGACCTAACACTGTCAGTTCTTTGTTTCTCGTACCTGTATTGACATCTGTAATGGAGAAAAAGAAGCATTTTCCCTGGCGAGCTGTAAACCCAACTGCCTTACAGAGAACCCAAACTCTAATCCTATCTACATGACTGTCTGCTGTGCAAAGAAAAGCGAGCCCGTTTGTGAGATGCTTATTTACCTAATAGACTATAAAAGGTATCGAGGGAGTCATTCCATTCAATTGGGTCAATCTTAGGTATGTAAATATGTATTTAAATTTGGTAAATATGTACAGTATTTAGAGCCTGTGAAGAACGATTCTTTTGTGGAATGAGGCACCTATTTCAAAAGGGTTTACACTGCTCCAGGTAAATTAAACTCCTTCACACGCCAATAATGAAAGCTGAAGTCTGCTGGAAAAAAAGAGATGCCCTCTTTTGTTAACTGACGTGAGCAAACATTGCAGAGCTTTGCAGCATTCTAATTGTGGTTATTAATTAAATGTATTTCAATAAGATTAACTTAGGGGATTTGATATAATATCTAATTTTAAAGGTACAAATAAACATTAGTTTCACGTGGGAAATCATTCATTCCTGAAAACAATTTCATTATTTAACACACGTTGGCCTTCTTGCATGAATCCTAACTATGGAAAAAAAGCCATTACAGACACATGTATGCATTTCCTCCCCTTAGCCTCAAAATGTGAAAAATTCCCAAAAATAAAATTATTGGTAACCTTTTCTTGTTTGTTCATAGGGAAAAAATATAATTATGATCTTGGTGCCTTCATCGGCCTCCAGCTGGAGTGCCTCACTGGAGAATAAGTCTGTTGGTACCAAATTGCTGCTCCCACTGCAGTCTGGCCCTCTGTGTGCTGTGCAACGATGTTAAGTGGATCTTTGTTAAAGAAATCGTTTTCTTAAAGAGTTCCCCAGCAAAAGCATCAGACTGCTTGAAACGCATCTGTTAGGACTCCACACAGAACAGCTGTGCATAAGGACTTTAATTGGAGGCACATCTACCTGCGCTCAGTTTTGCAGGAGCCCTTCCAGCAGCAGGAGAGCAGGGATGGGGTTCTGGGAGGCTTCACAGGGACGCCGACGGGCACACCTGCCTTTTGCTCATGCAACTTACCAACGTGCAAATGGCATTTCAGAACTTCCCTTTTCACAGCAGGAAAGCAGCACATCAGAAATGCCCATCCTCTTTGGAATTTCCAGACACGGTGTTTATAAACAGATTTTATCTACGTTTTCTATAGCACGTTTATAAACACACATTGATAAAAGTAGGAGTTTAAAAACACGCGTGAAATCAAACAGTAAGTTTACATTTTATTAAACGTAAACTATACCAATGTATTTCTAAATACAGTAATTGGAAATTCTTAATTTCTGTCTCCCAATGGGCTTGTGACAACCAGGTAACGGCACAACTGCATCTTCGTATGCCTGCCCCAGCCACATTCAGCAGTGCTGGTGTGGGGAGCACGGTGTGTGAGACGGCCCACGTGGCTCAGGGGATGGACCTAACGACTGAAACTGCCCAAAAGCATCCATAATTTTCTTTTCCTTTCCATCATTTCCTTTGCTCCTCTTAATGGAACAATGGAAAGCACACCGGCCATATCCAAACCCAGAAAGAACGTCTTTCTAAGTTCTTATTTTAACTGGGACTCAGCCCTAAGCAAACAGGAACAGCTGAGGAGAAACTCGCTGTCTGTCTGAGGCCTCGTGTGCATTCAGGAGGTTCATACAATGTATCTCCATACATAGCAGAGCTGAGCTTCCCCACAGCACGGAGTGGTCCTTCCCCACTCAGAGGTGATCCCCAACAAGTGAGGTCCTCACTCCCACCGCAGTCCCTGTGTCAGAACGCAGGGCTGTGGTCTGGTGCTGGTGGCCGTGTGTGCCCTGCAGTGAGCAGCACTGCTCATTCCCTGCATAGTTTCGTGCTCTGTCAGTGTGGAGAGAATGTGGGACACCTAATATTAGTATCATAATAAATCAGCTTTTGCAATCAGTCCCGACACCTTCAGCTGACTGCTGTTTTCCATTAGAATCTTCTCTTAGATCAAGTTATACAATGAAATTCAGCTTTCTGCTGCCTCCATTTTCAACAGATTATAATGAACAACACCTTCCATTTGCATAATACCTTTAGTAGCGTGTCAGGGAAGAATAAAGTACTCTTTCTAACAAAAGCCTGCTAAGAGTAGAAGACAGAGAAATCAAGCAAAAAAAATCTTATGAACTACTATTGAATTTCAACATTCTGCTTGCTTATCATATCATATAAATAATTCAGACTCAGAAATCTTATTTTCAGAACTGTTTACTGACACAGCAGAAACCCACATGAGGGGTTGTTGCTGTGTGTGAGCGCACCCCTGCACAGACCCGGGAGCTGAGCGAGGGGGACATCAGCTCTGAAAAGCTGGTCGTGAATTAACTGCCCTATAATCAACAGGCACTGAAGTCTTTGTTTCAAACAGTTAAATCCATCGTGTTTAATTTTTCACGCTAAAATGGCTGCTTATTGCAAAAAAAAGAAGGATTGCACTTCAGAAATGCAGCGGTGCTTCCTCACAGCTCTCCCACAGCCAAGCACTGCATGGAAGGGACCTGCGGTGTGGGGCTCACCAGAGGCTGGAAAATGGGAGGTGGGGGCAAAGCTCCTGTGGAGAAACATATCTGAAATCCCCACAACTGCTCCTCAAAGCGCCTCTCACACCTCCACACCGCGCAGCCACCGCTTTCCTCAGCGCTCAGCAGAGTATGACAGACATCCCTGGGCTTTCTTCCCTGCACACCTTAAATACTGCTAGCAACCATTACACCTCTTACAGTGAGAAAAAGCGTTGAGTGGAAAGTTTTGTTACTTAATGTAAGAACGGTTCGGGGAAAGACATAAAAGCTATAAGAAATTTTAAATGCAATTATCTTAGATTAGAATATTTGGCTTGAGAGATCTGCAGGGTATTGTTTCTGATAAGACAGCCCCACTTGACAAAGGCTGTCACCACTCCAGGTCTCTCTGCTGTCAACTAAAGATGAAAGGACATCACAAAGAATTAACTTCAGCTTTTAAACATTTTGAAATGTCAAAGAGGTCATAGCTGATCTATTTCCTCATACAGCATATTCACTTGATGAAATTTGTGGTAACAATGTGTTTTTACTTTTCATTCAAATTGGTCTAAAATCCCAGTAATTGATCACAGCCTAATGAGAGCTGACACGGCCCGGCGCGATTGGCCGAGCTTTGTATCAATCACAGCTGCTGCAGGTCCATGCTGTGCATATTAGACTTTCTAATAGCACTAATTGGTGACTGCGGAAAAAAACCTGCTAAATCTCCCAGTTTAGTTTCCAGAACCATTTATTTGGTTTCCAGTTACACCAAAGCCAATTTGAGCCCTTTTACAACGAACACCTTCCCACATACAGGACCCATTGTTTGTGCTTCTCGGCAGCCGTCTAAACAGTCCTTAAAATATTCAGTGAGATGGCTCCAAATTATGAAGTGGTCCACCCTGGGAGATGGCAGAAGTAAAAGTGGATGCGAAATATTTGTATTGACCTTTTAGAAGCGCTAGCCAAGGAGGTGGAACACCTTACAGCCATCTTATGCGAGGAGAGGCGAAAATTTTAAACCTTACTAAAAAACCCCACGTGACCACGTTTGCTAGAAAGTGATTTTATATTTCCAGAACACACTGGCATTGCTAAATATGAAAGTCGTCGGTGAAAGCAAGTCAAAACACTGCGGTATCATGCTAATTCTGTCCCCCCACCCCCTACGATTTGGAGAGAAAGGTCAACAGGGCTGTCACTTCCCTCTAACTGATGCTCAGAGGCCGTGTGCACTGAGCATGATGCATTTAAAAGAAACCAAGCAATCGGCCATTTTCTGCATCAACTGTATTAATCATAAACCCTCCATCTTGAGCTAAACCAGACATTAGGTGTGCAGGAAGGAAGACAAAGTTTTCTCCCTGCTTGAAACTGAAGATTCATTTCCCATTTTGGACACGTTCCTTACGCTACGGAAAAGGGTAATAATATTAACTGCAATTTGTGAGATAGACTGCCGAGGAAACAGGCATTTAGCTCCAGATAAAACTGAAGGAGTGAAACCTCTGCTCATGATAAACAACAGGTTGACACGTATAAGAAACCAGGTGCAGCAAGCACTGGAGTGAGGCTACGGGCTGGGAGTGTGGCTGCACACCTCATTTCTTCCTGCATTCCACATCATTCCTGCACACACTGGAACCCTTAACCACAATATATGACTTAAGGACACATATCCGTACGTACAGAGGAGAGAATATCTGACATCAGTATATGGAAGATGGAAAGTGGCACTGAGCAGTCTGGGATATTTTGTATTTCAAATCATCGTAATAAAAAGAACAAGAGGAGATAAAGCCGAGAACTAAAAATGCTGAGGTTTGGAACAAACCTTCCTAAGTATGGTGTTTGTTCCAGCCTGAGACAAAAATAATCCTGAGCGTATTACCAGGACTCTTCAGCACTACTTCATATATTCCACTGAGCCATTTTTATTTGCTTAGTGGAAATAGCTCAGGAGAAACACCCATCACCATGTTTCTCTCATACATTTAAAACAGACGGAACACGCAGGAAAACATATTTTAATAAAGCTACAGTCTGCATTTGCAATTATATGCTAAAAATGAAATAATTTACTGTACAATTACTTAAATATATTTCTTTAAAGCCACTGTTACACCCCAGGTAAATTTGATCCCAATTCAATTAGTCATTGGCATCAGTGGCACTTAAGCCTCTAATTATACTGAGTGTCATCTCACTGCTTTGCCAAACACAGACATCTGAACCACACATTTTATCACTTTGGTCACCCTGTTAACCAACAAGTTCCTTACACAAATTACAAAGCAATCTATGCAACTGTATTTTCATAGCCTATTTGTGAGGCATGCATTCCCCATTCTCACCCTTATTTAATTGATATGCAAATGTGGCTCTCGGAAGCCATGCACTGAGTCCAGGAGGAGCGAATGGTGGAGCAGCGTGGTGTAAGATTTTCAGTGCAGCAAAACCAAATTGCACCAACACTCCAACCTCCTTCAGACCGCAAGATAAGAACAGGAGTGCATGAATGCACGATTTATCTCACAGGTACCAACCCGTATTTCTCTTAAAGTAAACACGCACAAGACTTAGTTTACCACCGTGCATATACCAAGAGTTTAGATCGATGGGCAATGCCACAACCCCCCCAAAACCTCGCACATCAGAGCTAGGCGTCTAAAACAAAATACACAGCAGAGGTTCTCCACATCCCTCTCTCTCCCTGGGCAGTTCTTGTACGGAGAGAAGCAGAACAGTAACTGTTGGTATTTGGTCAGTCGTTACCTGCTTAGAGCTTACTGGTGAGCTGCGCAGTGATCCTGCCTGCGCACAGAAGCAGATTTTATGACGAGGAAGGAGCAGCCATTCCCCAAGGCAGCCTCAGCCAGGAGCAAGGAGCTCCTGAACTACCAGAAACGTTTTTAGTGATTCTTTCAAAATTTCTACCAGGGTCTCAAGAAAAGAAAAGAAATAAAGATCAAAATTCTTAACACGTGAAGCATTTTGGATAAAACCAAGCCCCTGCAAGGAGCAGGGAGGTCCCTAAGCTTTCTCACTTTCTTTTGGGGGCTAAAATGTATTGCTCTGAACTTGCAAGCATTTTGAAATAGAGATTTCTAAAAAAGGAGGAGGAAAGTCTTTGAAAAATACAATTTCCTCATCATGTTAGATTTAATGGTAATAATGCACATTTTTTATTTTCAGTCCTATGATAAAAAGCCAAATAAATTAGTGTAGAGGGGTTTCACATACTGCAGGTGAACTCCAAAGCCTCTATTTGCTAATTAAAGGGGTCTGAGGTTAACCAGTTTAGAATTTCTTTGATTTACATAACCATTTTTTATTCAGTGAGGGAACACACTGAAATTAATGATGAGGCACACCTTAACTGTGAGTTTTATGTTCTGTTTTTCCACTTGCCCAAGATTTGGGTACCACAGTAGCAGGCATCCCAGTATTTGGGAAAAGTAACACACATCCAGTGGAATTCTCATGAGTCCACAGCACTCCCTGAGCCAAACAGGCAGAGCAGATTCTCTGCCACAAAATGTAAGCAAAGAAAACCTGAATTTACCAACAGCTAATAAACAGAGCCTAAAAAACATTCACAATGGGTACGATTTGTGTTAGTAGCTGCTAATCCTGCAGTGTTCAGTACTGCAACAGAATCACCACGGTGCTAACAGCAAGCACGCAGCTGCTGCCTCACAGTCCTGAGCCGCTGCCCTCTCCGCTGTTCTGCTCACGCTCGCTCTTCACCAGGACCTTCTCAAAGCCCAGCCTGTGACTGCAGACCCTTCCTGTGGCAGTGTGCAGATATGAGCACACACACACCTGGTTACACTGCGCGCTCCTTGCAGTTGCGTACTTTTAGAACACGTGGGCATGCATGCACTTGCTTAGCAGAGAGTATGACAGGGCTCCAGTCCCTGGGTTTGAGGTTCCACCAGCACAAACAGCAGCAAAATAACAGTGAGATAATCCAGCCACTTACACATGGAGTAGACATGCTGGTTTAATTACATTTCCACTATCATCTTCCTTCCACAATCTTGATGTTCAGAGATCCTCCCTTTTTCTTTTTAGAGTACAAGTTATCTCGAGGTAACCAAAGTCCCATTTAAAGGCTGATTTTTATCAAATGCTTTGCAAAGTTGAGAGGAATTTAATTAAAGCATTCAAATCTGCTTTACATTATCAGCCTCCATAATCATTTTTCACCTCCAAGTTTTCCGGACGAAGCAACTCCCAGGAATCCCAACCGCTGGAAGTCTGACATGGGCTTTGTTATTATCGATATGATCCTTTCTTGTTTACAATGTATAACACCCAGAGGGCTATAACAAACCCTGGTCCACAAGGCAGTGAACGATACACAAATAAATAAAGCCACAAGGCAGATTATTTGCTGGTATACAGCACCACTGCTTCCCTGGCTTCAGTAGGGTTGCTCGTACCGGTTTAGTAGCCAAGCCTCCCTCCCAGAGCAGTAACACGGTGATGACAGTGCTCATACAGCTCTATCCATCGCAATCCTCATGAAAGTTTCTAGGCACTCATTAATTAGACCTTCTAAAACTTTTGCTGAGTTAGCGATGTGGAATTGCAATAACTGCTCACGTCCAACACCTCCACTACCAGGAATCTCAGGGAACAAAACACCATCCTGCTCTCTACCCACTGTTATTTCCTGAAGCACCAAGGCGTTCCCCAGAAATCTTGGAGCAGCGCTGCACTGCAGCCAGGCTTATTTCAGACCGAGCAGGACGCAGCACGAGGCGCACGCTGCTGCAGGTCCATCTCAGAGCCCTGGTTTCCACGGGCCTCAGAGCTGTGCTCCCTTACACACGGCAACCAAAGTTCAAAGTGCTTTAGTTGATTTCGGCTCTCAGTTTGACTTTTTCTCCTGTCTGCTTTTATTTTTGTATCAGACCAGAAGGATTCTTGAATGGACGCAACCACAGGTAAAACCGCTTCTTCCCCAAACCAGACAGACGCGCCAGCAGAGCTCAAGTCCCCTCCTGGTGCCAGCCCCTGGTCAGCCCTTCTGTGTTAACCAACCAGCGTCTCCTTGGAACGTGCTGTGCTCAAAATTGGGTTTACTCTTTCAAAAAGGAGACAGTTGGCATTAAAATGACTTGTCGGAAAAGCATATTATATTTTTGAAGTGCAACATATTTTTTTCTCTAATTCAAAACTGCAAATGTTAAACTTAAAGACTCTTCATAGCACACGGCAGTGACAGGCAAAGCTCCCAGAGGGGTGACTGCCTTCAAAGACAGGTAAATGAGGGCCCATATAAAACAGCCAAGTATTGATGTTGTAGTAAAATTCAAGAAAAACACATTGGCAGACAAGTAAATTTGTCACTAATAATTTAATGTAATTTCCCTAAAATGGAGGTAATAGGTACTCAGGGAATACACCTCCAGGGTTTACATCAAATGTGCACGTGGAAAATTGTGAAATAATATATTTTTTTTAAATGTAGATGCTTTGGCTGACATGTTAGTTTATGATGAAAATTGTTCTCCTGAAATGATAAAGGGGAGGGAAAAATATAAGCCTCCAAACATGTACAACTTGTATCTTCTAAAACCATCCCCAAAATGACAACTCAGATACAGAGACTGCTGAACACCGAGATCGTTTGTTTGTGTTTTAGTTTCCCCTTTAAAATGATGGACTGCAATTACCAAATAGTAATGAACCAATCATGTTGCAAACACTATTTCCTGTGTCATTTTGAGTTATAGAATCTAATATCAAGCTCATTTAAAATATTCCAAAATTGCATATTTTTCTCTGCAGTGAAGTGACAGCTCAAATTGTGTTTAGTTGCAACCATATGACCATGAGCAAATCAAGTATAAAAATTTCATTTTCTCTAAGTGCTAATGCAATATTTTTAGCTCAGCTCCTACAACGGTTTGCTTTGCCCTGCACAGGATGGTGCTGGATGCAGCTGCAGCACCATTATCAATTATAACGCGCTTCCTGTAAATTTTAAATAATGCTTATACATGGCTCACGTAGGTAAGATTCAGAGGAAGAAAGCAGAGCAAAAATCTCTGCTTCTTCAAACAGATAGTGCTATTTTCAGCTATAAATTGAAATTTCACCATGCAGCCTTAATATGAAGAAGGTCTGCATTTTTTTCTAGGGCAATAAGAAAACAGGAAAAAAAAAAGAAAACAAGAAAGAAAAGCTGCAGCTGCCAGAGTTTGGATACCAAGCAGAAGAGGAAATGGAATCCAGAAAAAGTAGTACGAGTTGATATGAAAAACAGAACCATAGAATCCCCATCATAATGTAGGAAATGGATGAAGATAAATAGCCCCCAATAAAGAAGGCATTATCTGCAGCTACTGCAGCCTGACTTCGCACCGCTGCTGCAGGAAGGCGGCCCGTCCCCAGTGCTGCGCTGTGTGCGGGACTCCGTCCTGCTCCCGCCTGCTGCACGGCGAGCTGCTGCTCTGCCTGTGAAGGAGCCGATCAGCCATGAAACCTCTCCTGCATTGCAGGGCCCGTACGAAGACGTTATGTGAAACAAGACTGCAAAACAGTATTTGCCAAAACCTCGTCGCCATCAGGGCCTCATGCCGCAACCCGGGCACACGGACCACAAAAGAAAACTGTCGTGGGAAATCAAGATACACTTAAATCTTTCTGTCCCGTTTGCCGTCAGTGAACATCATGTCCACTGCCTTTTTCTTTGCAAGCACACGAGGTACTCAGACACCTACACAGAGACAGAGCACCCACAACTAAGAACAACACGTTAAGCTTCCTCTGCTCCTCTCCTGACCATCTCTGTGCTGTTATAACCACAGGGTATGGAAAAATCTTACCAGTGCAGCTGGTCAGAGCAGGTAAGCAACACACCCGGATTCCAGGTGTTTTCTTCTTAAATGAGAAAGCCTCTTTAATGCTGCATTCCTGGTGTTTATGGCTCCTACAAGTAGTAGGACATCTGAAATTTTTGTAATACATTTTGAGTTTAATAAGAATAAAGGCACCCCATTTTTCAAAAGCAATAAAGAAAGGTGTGCTGGCCACAAAGCCAACCACTGAACCAAATGGGAAGAACCAGCACAGGTTAAAAAAAAAGGGGAAAAGTATGAATATTTCTGAATATATGAACAAGGTAGACAAAAAAGACAGTTCACGTGTCACGTTGAAGTGAAGATGCACATAAGACAATAATTTTAAAATGACAGTTAAAAAATGAAAATAAAGCTGTCATTTTTCTTCCTCTGGATTGGAGGAATCTGGGAAAGAGGAACAGAGCAGAGATTTGGTGGAGTCAAATAGAAACCAAAGTGTGTGACTGAGAGTCAGCTGGCCCCACCAAGGCTACATGGAGTAGAAAAGGGCACCTGGTGTGTTTTGCGAGCTGTCATAAAACATTTTAGGTTCGTTTTTGCAACGTCCAACTAACAAGTCTTAGACCTGAGCATATCCTTGTGCCTCCCACTTGCTACTTTCTCCTGCAATTCCAGTTCCCCTTTCAGACGTTGCCCTGAGCACATTTTAGCCCTGGATCCTCCCCAGCTCCTTCACACCTCTTCCTCCCGCAGC
Source organism: Lagopus muta (assembly GCF_023343835.1). Classification (NCBI taxonomy): domain Eukaryota; kingdom Metazoa; phylum Chordata; class Aves; order Galliformes; family Phasianidae; genus Lagopus; species Lagopus muta. The sequence goes on from NC_064444.1 coordinate 686,119, forward strand.
ACCAACAGGGGAATGCAGCATCACACTGCAACTAATAGAAGGCAATGATATCCAGACAAAAGACATTTTAAGCTATAATTTTAAATAAATCCATCGCAAGCAATGAGCATTTTGCTAATAATGCTTTAGAATCCAATTTTTGTCACTTGCTCAAAAAACACTGAGGTAATCGTAGATCAGTATGGGCCTCTGCAAAATATTTAATATCTGGCCCTGGTTATTCCTCTCCTTCCTATAATATATTGTGTACGAATCCTTTCCAGAAAGCAAATGGTACGATGGTAGCGCTGTGAAACAAGCTGACAACAGCCAGGAAATTGAAAGTTCAGGCAGAGGATTCCTCCTTAATTTACACCACTGCTGAGAGGGGTAAGCAGGGACCGAGTTAAGGACAGTGGAGGGCTTAACTTTTAATTTCCTGGATGTTATCATTTTAAATAGAAGCCCTGCTGTTATTTAAATCTATCTGTGAAGGAAAAGGAAGGTAAGAAAAAGAAATTAAGATTATTTCTTTGAGCAACAGAAGCTGAATGGTGTAAGCAAAATAACCACCACAAACCAAGCTGAGCAGCCAAGGCGTGCGAATCTCTCTGATGATGTTGGATGCCAGATGGCAGCTGTGGCCATGCAAAGTGCAGCCAAGCCCCAGGTCCCACACATTCACACTCACTCTGCAGTACAGGGCTGTGATCTCCATGCAGCCCAGAGCCTGCTCAGCACTCACACGGGCAGCGGCGCTGCTCTGGGGACCTGATGGCTCCTCTGCTCTAGCCCAGCTTGTGGCAGCTCCTGGTGCTCTGCCAGAGGCCACGTGTTGCTGACTCTCAGTCAAGGCCGTTTTCCTCCAGATCTATGCTGAAAATCCACATTTTGTCACCAAATGTAAACAGGCCATTATCTTGGCGTATGTTTTGCAAAGAGACATGGAAAAATTCACAAAAGATGTTGCACTGTGCTCAAGCAAGTTCTCGACCTGCCTGAGGCCGGGTTCTGGAGCTTGTGCTGGTACTGAATCCCCAGCTGAGATCCTCTGTGCTTCTACTAAGTTTATACATTAAAAAAAAAACCCACAGCAATTGATGCCCAGCAATTTACAGTAACAACTGCCTGGAACAGAGATAAAAGCAGTCTCATGAAAATGAAATTAATAGGAAGGGTATTTTTAAAGTTTGATGAGTTCTTATATACTGAGTATTTCAATACCTGTGTCTCACACGAGAATGAATGACATTCATTTTCATAGGAAAATGTTATGAAAATTGATTCTGAAAAAGGTATAAAAGATTAAGGGAAAATTTTCAATTTGATTACTTCATTAAAAACGTTAAATAACAAAAGTAGAAAAATGGGAGCAGAAAGCCCTCACAATTTTTCACAAACTTCACAGTAACTGCAGCAGATGAAATGGGACTTCAGAAGTGCCAGCACAGGGAGAGTGGTTCAGGAACGCCTCTGATTTATTTCCCTCTCCTGCACAAAAGTGCTGACATACATCTTGAAGCGCATTTTGACACATCATTGTATACTACACCATTTACTCCATAGGTAATTGTACAATTTCCACTGGAAGAAAATTCTCAGGTCTCATTGAAAGAATACTCCTAGTAATGGATGACACTTGAATAATTAATTATGCCTCACCATTCTTCTGGGCCCAGACTCAGGAGTTAGCTTCTATGCTTCTCCTTACACTGCTTTGTATTTTTCAATGTTCATCTTTGTTATAAAGTTGACTTTTTAAGTCCTAAGGCTTAAATTTCATCTTTCAAAAGCCAAGAACATTTCTTGTCCTAAATCACGGTAACGTGGAACAGCCTGCAGTTCCTACATTACATCAACTTTCGGAAATGTCATTGCTTTATACTATTTGAAACAACATGGTTTGAATGCTGAAATGATCCCAAGATCCACCAAGAATGCTGAAGAATGCTTCCCTTGTCAGTAAGGTTTCAATTCCCATTTTATCACGCTAATCGTTAATGTACAATCAATAAGATAAACTATTTAATCCATAATATCACCAACATCAAAGCTTTTACTTACACGTTTGTAAGCCTTACGTCAGCCCCACCTATAAAGAAAGCTCACAAGTTACGTATGTCATTGCTGAAGTACTGGGATCAGCAGGGCCACCAGTTAAAGCACCATTACACGGCAGGCCACTTAAACAGTGATCATTCCTTACTCAGCCATCTTCCCATTGCTCAGATATCAATGTCACTGCTCTGCACGCACAGAGAAGGGCAGAGAGGCAGATAGGCAGGAGCATTTGCCATGACACGCCGAGTGCACTGACTCCTTTAGGAGTGCAGCAAGCTAGAATCCGTTACTATCCACACTGTGAACCAAAGCTGGGAGTAGTTACACATAACTTGCTTACAGAAAGTCCTGTCATCGTGCCCTGCAGGAGATCACTAGCAATGAATTGCTGTGGACTGTTAACCAGTCATCTTTGAACTATCTACAACTGATGGGATAGTTAAAATTTCCCTCTGAACTCTTGGGCTACAACACATTGCAACGCACGAGGCTCTTTACTTATAACTGGTGGGTTAGAACGCTCCCCTACTGGTAGGTCTGAGTCTCCTTGGGGCGGGGAAACATTACAAAAATACAAAGGGCCACTCCCAGCCCCCCATAAAAATGCTGAAAAACAAACAACAAAACCAGGTCTGCAACCAGCTGGGAAAATATTCCAAACTCTCTTTAAAGTTTGGCACTGAATGAAAATAGCCAAGCACCAGGATACGGAGAGATGAGCAGATACATTTTAGCTAGCATCGCTTAGTCTGTAGCTGCAGGTAAATACCTACATCCAGGACTTCAGAGCTATCCTTTACTTTGCAGCATGCTGGCAAGGGTAGATCGCATTGAGATACTCTCTCCTTCCAGCTGTGCAGGAAACAGAGCTGTTCTGCTCAGGTATGTGAACCGAGGTCTGGCTGCCTGGCACAGGGCATAACGATGCCTCAGCCATTCTGTAGATCATTTAAAAATCCCATGGTACCACTCTGCTGAATATAGAAAAAAACCCTTCCCTTTCATCTACAAGAAAGAAGGTGATATCAAAACAGCCCTTTCCTCTGTGCTCAGTTTCCAAAGTACCTTGGTGCTACTGGCTGTGCACCAAGTCACCATCAGAACTGCAGGGGCACACTATAAATCACGAAGCGATATCACACCACGTAAAAAATGCCAGCTGTTGCTTTCCATGTCACAGCCGTGCCATTGGTATATTTGTCAAGAGTATGCTTCAAGAACGACGTGTCCATTGTATTTTTAGCATTTAAGTACCTACTTCTGCAGAAATGCTAATGGCAAAAGCTTTGACAACACTTCTGCCCCATGCCACTTGTCGTTTTGCATCGTTTAAGGTCATGGCCTTTTATGTAAGGGTGGAGAGGCTTTCAGGCATTCTTTCATTTTGGAAAAAAATACACTTCATACGTACAAACTGGATACAAACAAACATACAAACAATGGTCTTCAGTAGGGAGAGTTGTTAGCGGTGGGAGAGAACAACAGAAGTACCACCTATTGAAAGTGACATCTTGGAGGACGATGCAGAAAGGGAAGGAAGAGGAATCCAAGGCAGAGCCGAGGTCTGGGCAACACAAGAGTCTCCAAGAACACACAGCCTAGCTCTTACCATTAGAACTTATTCCAGCATTTCTTCCTTCCTTCAGGAAGCTGACATTAAACAATGGGTTTATCAATACAATATTAGGATCTCCATTAGGAATCAGAAGTACGATTTCTAACAATTTCTAACTGACCAAATACAGGAGCAACGCAAGAGCTTATTCCAAATCAAGAATATAAATTAGTTCATTAACAGAAGGCAAAAGCTGTCCCCACACCACATGATTATTTTTACCAAGGTAATTATAACCAGCACTTCAAGTAGCAGAGTCATATTTCGTTTCTGGCTTTGAACTAAGAAAACATACTGTAAAAAGTAATTGGCTTCTATATCCAGCAGGAAAGTAAAGACAAACTGTAGAGTATGTTCAAAACCACAACATCTGGTTATAGTAATAACCTAATAAAGAGAGAATTCTAACTGACTGATTTCCTTCTGTCATTCCAAATGCCAACAGAAGAGACGTGTCATCAAATATTTTTTAGTCCTTCAACATCAGAGTGATGAACTTAACAGATCAATTTATAGTCACAGCCTGTTGAAGTGAAAGGTCTGCATCTGAGGAGATCCCCATTGGAAAAGGAAGAACAGTACCATGAAGGGCTGTGTAAGCGTCCTGAATTCTGAAACAGAAGGACTCCCACGTCCTGGTAACCTGCACCACTTGAGGCAAACTTTGTAAACTGACAGGCTGCAGCATCCAGCAGCAAGTGGGACAGTTACACGTCAGTGGAAAAGCAGCAGAACAGCAGAGCCAACTCTACTTCAGTTACATGTCCTGAGAGCAGGGGCAGAAATAAGGGCTGCACTACCCGGCTGCCCAGGACTGGCACAGCAAACACTCATCTACAAAATCCTTAAAAAAAACACTGTGTAAAACAGCATAAACACCCAGATCCATAGAAATTATAGCAATAAAATGGGCAATTTTTATTTTCAATTCGCTAATAATTTCTTAAGAAACTTTGAGTGGTTTTCCCAGTTAGAGAGCTGCTTTGCTATGAAAAGAACAGGTATACATGAGAGGAACTGAGGAGCAGCCAACTGACGGTACTTCATGTTTAATTTTCCCAAAGTATCTTTCTAAGAAAGCTGCATAAACAGATGTTAGGATAAGAGACACCACATACTGGTGGAAGGGAGCAAACGACATCTTAGCCAGACATTCTCCAAATCATCTGTGAACTTGAGGAACAAAGAACTAGTTTCAAAGTTAAAGGTGGCAATTTAGAGCGTGCCATTAAGGAAAGCATCCAAATCAGAGAACGAGCAAAACAAAAAGGATCACAAGATAAAAATCTGATCCACTCAAAATTATTTCTGTTCACTCCTTTTCTACCACAGCCTCGCCCCCAGAATACCCTCCTTCCATTCCCTTCAGCTGGATGGCAGTGTCACTGGAATACCCTGAAGGACAGTGCTGTGAGCCCTGCCTTCCTGCTTGCACGGACCAGGACCAGGCAGTGCAGCTGCAGGGGCTCACAGGAACACAGCTGCCCCCCAGCATGGCTAAAATGTGTTCAGGTGGAACTGTGAATACTGAAGTGATTTCCACTTCTACGTCCTTTTCAGTGAAACAGTTTGTCCTGTGTGAGGAGTAATTTCATCCTCGACTGTAGAAGTTCAGCTCTTGCTGCCTACATTGGTGCTTTAAATTGATTTCCACATTTTAAGACAAAAAAATTCCCTTTGTGTTTATTTTTGGAGGAAACTTTTCCTCCAGCACGAGAAGAAAACTCCTTTGCACCAAATAAATGTACATCCCACGCTCAGAGAAAATGCTGTGACAAAGGGCGTGAAATGTTCCTGCTATACAACGAGTCTGCAAAAATAAATCACAAAGAAGATTCTTTTGCAGCCATAAATTAACAGATGTGATCATTTTTGCTTTTTGAAAGAACAACGTTAATCTTCACAGATCATCTGTGAGCAAAATAATACCTTTTCACGAGGTAGGACAGGTCCTCAAGATTGCTCTCACACACTTGATCACAGAGAAGAAAATATGAGGGTAGGTACATGCTGGGATATCATCACCAGCAAATTCTTGAGATACCTGAGCAGGTCTCCCACAAATGAGAAACGTGCATGAATTTCACTTTGTGTGCACGTTCATCAGACAGCACGCCTACCTCCAAGTGCTCTCATGTACAAAAGAAGAACTGCTTAAAAAAAAAAAAAAGGGCTGTTTTTTTTTCTTTCTGACAAACGGGCATGAAATAACAGGCTGACATCTGCCTCTGCGGGTCATTCCAGTCAGGCTGCTGCATGTCAGAATTCAAACTGCTCCATCCATCAATGGCAGACCAAAAATTAACGTAGCTTGGAAACTCTGCAGCGAGACAGTAACAGCCCAATTTAAAGTCTGACCTTCGGAGAATGGTGGGGTAAGATGGAAAAATTATTTCATGCCCTGTACCAAAGCCAACAACACAGTTCAGAGAGATTTTCAGTTAAGTTTTTTTTAATATATGAAATAAAGTTTGCCAGAATATAGCCATTAAACTGTGATGTCGGATAAAAGAAACATTACAAAGATTTCTAATTTATAAGGTAATATCAATTACGTTTGCAGAGTTGCAGTTTTATGGCATTTAGAATTTTAATTTCTCTGAATTACTGATTAATACGCAAAAGAAAATCAAAAGAAAACCAAAATCCAGCTTGCATTCAGCTTATAAACGAGGCTCTTTTCTTCCTGATTGGCTGTCTAGAAACTACAGCTCATCAACCTGAAAACAACTGATGGAAATAGGCTGCAGGTTCTGCCAGATGTAGAACTTCTCATCAAACTAAACAAGAAGGCTGCAGAAATAAGCACCACATCCACACGAGACAACTGCTCGTGCTTTCTCAACATTCCAGCATTGAAGGATTTTGTAAAGCAATCGATCCATAAGTTGTCTAAGAATCAGAGGCATGCAGAGCAATGCACAGCAGCGCAGATCTGAGGCTCCATCAGCCTCCCAGCTCTGTGCTCTTGTGTAACAGTGACTGACCCCCTGGAAAAGCACCTGTCACGACTGCTAATTGCTCAATTTGCTCATTTCAGTGGAAGCTTAATAACACGTATCTCATATTTCTATTTACTGTTGTAAATAGCAGAGCTACAGTTGGATTTTATCAAACTAGTTGAAGTTTCAAACTATTTCACAGTAAAATTCCCTAAAACTGCCAGATGCCCTCTACACGCACACCCCAAACTTGAGAAACATTTATTTTTTATACTTCAACATCTCTGTCTCCCAAGCTTTTATCTGGAGGTGATCTAAAAAGTCCCTTTGTTGTTTTCCTCACGTGTTTTTCTAACATCACAAACCACTTCCCCTTGGTAAGCGCTGTTCAACTTTGCAATAGAATCAAAAGATGTCATTAGCTAATTAGAAGAGAATAGAATGGTTCGGTACAAGAGGGTGACAAAATGACAACCAGCAGGCATTTACTGTAACAAGTAAATACGATCCTGCTGCACCGCACAGCTTTTCAAACCTGCAAGTCAGCTTTCCTCATCACGTACATTAAAATTCCATCTAAGCAGAGAACTTCTCACCTAATCCATAGCGTTTCCCAAAAGTACACAAAAACTGGAGTTTGCAACAAAATCATTCCGTTATATTTTTTATTGCATGACTTCAGAGCCAGTGAGATACCAAAGCTGTGACCCACAACCGTTACCATCTCTTTTGGAAGAGCTGCAGCTGGCAGCAAGGAAAACTGAACAATTGGCTTAGATCTAAACATATGCTTTAATGGAATTGTACAGCCATCAAAGAGTGAATGGAAGGAGCTGATCTCCTTATGGGACAGCGACAAAGGGATCAGTGAAATTCCAGGTTCCTGAGAGACTGCCTCAGAACCACTCCGATTTCACACTTGGTAAACCGGGACAGCAATGGAAAAGAGTTCTATCTTAACGTTCAGTACAATAAAAAAAATCAAATTATCAAATTTGCACAATAATCTGCCAGCAAGCCACAGGTAGAATCTGTCAAGAAGGAGCTGAGTACATCTAAAAGCACACTGGCCCGAGTAATCAGCGTGGGGATGTTGTGGGCTGGGAGCCAGCAGGAGTCAAGCTCCACACCAAACACTTCCCAGTGTGTGGGATGCTGGCAGCACCCGGGGGGACACAAAGGCCAAAAGAGAACAACCACCCCATCGACCAGCAGGGCAGGAGCCACTTGGAAACCAGGAGCAGTTTGGAAATTATTGGTTGTATAATATCTAAATACAAAATAATCACACTAAGGAATGAAGAGACAAACTATTTCAGAACTACGAAAACAAGAAGTTCAGAAGATCTCTTTGTAACGCAGAGAATCGAATGCTCTTTGTCAGAAAAAAGAACAGGAAACTGGTTTTGTGTTACTGCTGATGAGACCAATATAGGAATACTGCACAGCTCTGATGTCCAGCACCAAAAACTGGAGAAAAATCCTTACAGAGAAAGAAAAAAGAGCCATATTTAGCTTATCAAAAAGCAAGGATAAAGGTACAAAAGTACCTCCACGTACTGGATAGTAAAAGATTGTGTCTCACCAAAGAACCCAGAACAAGGGCCAGCACCCAGGGGCTGAAGCTGAGGGAAGCCAAACAAAAAGGCATATGCTTTTTATATCTGCCTGAAAAGCAAGGAATGGCAGAACCTTCCTGTCTCAATGTGGGTATCTTCAGATAAGTTTAAACAGTACAAGAGATACTCTGTTTAAATGCAAGTTTATAGGTTTAATATAGAATTAACAAGACTAATTTTGCCAGCGTATGTTGTACAGGATGTCATTAGCTGATTTAATACTCCCTTCTGGCCTTAAAATCTATAATCAATGAAATAATCCATTAGTTGCCCTTTATGGGTTTCTCACATGTTCCTGTGAAGAACCCGGAGGAGCGCAGCCAAGGAAGCGTTTGCAGAAGGTGCTTCTGGGTCTGGAGCAGTAGGGAGCTGAAAGACTGCGCTCTAATTATCACTGAGAGAATATATTGGGCTGCTGAGCAGAGCTGTAATGATGTTATGACCAAATATGCTGGCAAAGGTTTTGCAAGCTATTAAGAACTCTGAAAATTTCAAGTTATTACAGGCCGTCTGACCGGGACAAGGAATTATTTTCTACATTTTATCTTCTGCAAATGACCTTGTTTTAAGCTTATAGAAACAAACAAAAGTCCTCAATTCTTGCAAGAATATTAATATTAATTATAATTACTGGCGACTAGTTACATCTGAAAAACACGTTTAATAAACCTGATGGTTAGCGCTGGCAGTAAGCACGTGCAGCTCTTTACAGTATCCTTGTATTTTATTCTCCAAATAAAACGTAATTATTACAAACTGGAGAAATGGTGCCATTATCCCATTATACTAATGGAAATTATTTACTTTTTTGTTTGTTTTCCACAGAATGCACGTGGTACACGGAAACAGATGAATTATTTCTAACTAGTCCCAGGACTCAACAGCACACAATCAGTCCACAGCTTTCTTGCCAATGAATTGGATTTAATGAATTGCAATTATTTTAAGAGGAAAAAAGTGTTTATTTATTAACATTAATCACCACACTAAGTTAAATTATACGGAATATCTCCCACTTCTCTCAAAGTAATCACAGCTGTAGTCAGTATCCTCCTAAAGGAAACTGTCAAAACGAACAGATCTCTAAGTACAGCTCTGAAATAGCTGACTGAAGGGTCACACCTGAGAGGAAGGTATCACACAGAATCACAGAATCACAGAATCACCCGGGTTGGAAGGGACCCCAAGGATCATGTAGTTCCAACCCCCCTGCCTAGCAGGGCCACCAACATACATATTCAGATCAGGTTGCCCAGGACCCCGTCCAACCTGGCCTTAAACACGTCCAAGGACGGGGCATCCACAACCTCCCTGGGCAGCCCGTTCCAGGGCCTAACCACTCTCCTAGTAAAGAACTTCCCCCTAACATCTAACCTAAATCTTCCCTCCTTCAACTTAAAACCATTTCCCCTAGTCCTAAGGTATGCTCAAGGAAGTGGGAAAAATTCATACGTATGAGATGTACTTTATTTTACTTACAGAATTGTTTGGAGAACAAGAAGCAAATCGAAATTCCACCCTTCATTCTCATGCATTTCTGAAGGACGTGGGAGCAAGGAGTGCTGACAGAACGGGATGAAGCCGCACACACGGCACGCAGTGCTCACTCACCGCACGCGGTTCGACAGCACAGCGCCTCGGGGCGGCTGACGCTGCTGCCACCCCTCACTGACTTTCCCCATTTCGGCCTTCCCTTCTCTCTGTGTCACAGCACAACTAAGGGCACCCCTGGCCCTGTCCCAGTGTCTGCGGATGGGATACACCAGAAATGAAGACAACCGCTGCCACAGGCTCACTGTTCCATGTACCTGCTCACCCCCACCACTGCAATCTGCAGACTTCTCTTACAGCCTTGCAAAAACAAGTCTCGTTTATTTACAAAATAGCATTTCCTAACGCAGCCAACAAATTAACCTATAAATATTTTGATTGCAACTATTTAGAAGCAAACCTCAATTCACAGCATCCCCCCATATGAAGACCCTGTGTGGCTGTGCAGCATCTCAACACCTCCATGTACACCAACAGCAGAGAGCAGTTCTGGATGCCGCATAAAGGATCCATATTTTGGAATATGTTGTTCAGTCCAAATTATTTTCTCTCTCATCCTTTAAATTATTCATGTAATACCAAGGTTCTGTTTTTAAGAGCAAGTCTACTCCTCAAAAACAAAGACAAAATTAGCCACAGAAAAGAGCAGGAAACAATTAAAAAATAACCCCAACATTAAATAAAACTGTTAAATATAAACTAAATTTATATTCCACTTCCCTAGCATTTATGACTACGAACACTCAGAGTTAGGAGTATTGTCACTAGAAACATTCTACAAATTTCCCTCTATATATACATATAGATACACATACATATATGCACACTCATATAGGGGTTGGTTTTTGTTAAGTTGAAGCTTAGAAATAGGGTGGGGGGAGGGAGAACTGAGGCCATTATTCACTAAATAACATAGGAGATTTTCAACACTACATTATGGTGAAAACCAGTGACAGAATACCTGCAAAGATATAAAAGAATAGAAGGAGAGTGGTACAACAGTTATCTTTACACAGCTGCGCTACTAATTCAGATCACGAGTGCCTTTGTTGGATCAGCAGCAGCAGTTTTGTACCAGAAGTGAAGGGGAGGAACAGAACGATCAGATCTTGTTCAGATGTAGCAGCAATGTGTGAAGTTGCCCGCCTTGTATGAGGGATAGGAACCCAGAAATCCCATTTCTCACGCAGAACGTTATGCATGTCTGTAACAGAGCCCTTTTTCTTTTCTTTTTCACTCTCTTCCTACCTTTCCTTGTCTCCAGAAAATTTCACACTCCGTAAGAGAGGAAACAGCCTGGTCTGCTGACTGGGGAAGTTTTTGCAACACAGACAGAACAGCGAGTGTGGTATCTCTAAAGCACTCAGAACACGAATTGCTTACTGCTTGGGAAGCCCAAGGAAATCAGGTCAGGACAACCAAGTCATTCCAGACTGGTGCTACAGGAGGAAGCACAGCTCCCAGGACACGCTGCACAGAGCTGCTCCGCTCCGTTCTTCCATGGGACTGAGGATGGCACTGTGAGAATCTGTTGCAGTTCCAACCAAGCACGTGTGCAGACAACCTATGGAAATGGGAACCTACATGAATTTATGATGTACGGGCTGCTTCTCAGCTGCTACTTTCACCTACGTGAAACGGCCACGTTTGTGCGTGTTTGCGTTTCTATTGCCGTGGAGCAGCCATGCATGATGCATGGGATGTGCAAACCAGATTTATGCAGGTTGAAATATTTCAGTATTTGATTCTTGCTCTTGACAGAGAGCAGGGCCTCCATTGAAAGCTCATTTAATAAAAATAATGCAATGCAAATGAACCCAAATCAGAAAAATTAGATTGATGGAAGTAGCTCGGTCGCTGTAATTACACAAGGTGTATTATTTCCTAAATTCTCTTTGCATTAAATATATACCATACATTTATCAAGCATAATTAGCAGTTTAGGTGACAAGGATTTGATTTTCCTCCTGCAATAAAAATCCCTCTACACAGGTACGTACTTCAGAAAGGCAATACGAACATTTTCTCACTATCACTGTTTACTTCTCTAAGAAAAATGTCATAGGATCAAAGAATCAGAGGGGGAACGCTATTTAGGACTTTAAAAGCAGAAGATGAGGAAGATGGCGAGGTCAACCTTCTGTGGATTTCATAGGCATAAAATAGAATTATATCAGTCAAAGCTTTTAAGGTTGTTAGTCAAATAAATCATATTTGAAAGCAAAATAATTGATGATTCCCTAGTACAGCTTTGTTCCTTCATAATCAGCATTTCATTTTTTCAAATAAAGAAATAAACTGACGAACAAACAGCAATAGAAACAGAAATTAAAAAAGAAGCTGTGACAAAGCCAGATGTGCTCTATAGGCATTCCAGTGAAAGCAATGGGTTTGCAGGAAGGCAGACGGAGCACGCTCAACAAAAATCTCTAAAAGCTCTTTCTTTTTTCTTTTTTCCTTTTGATAATTTACCTCTGTCTAAACCTAATTTAAGAACATTCTGGAGAACATCTTAAACCACAAAAAATTAAAGCGATGCTACATGGAGTTGAAGTGTAAGGCGAATATTAACACGCTATTCTCAGATCTTTACTGATACTCTTCAAGCTGGTTTTCTGATTGACAGTCTGTTTTCAATCTGAATTTTCTGTCTTCGGTTTCCATTTCTACTTATCTTTCTTACGTTTTCTAGGCAAGCTCCATCCTTTAGAGCAGCAGAAGTTCCCTTTCTTTGCCCAGGACTGTACCAGCCAGTACAGTAGGTCGTATCTTCCCACTGTTCCAAAGATGAGCTAAACACCTGACACTTCTTATTCCCATATAAACTGTGTTGGTTTTTACGTCTGGTGAACAACCAGATCAAAGTTGTGGCGACTGACGTTAACTGCACACAAAGCAGCCCCTTAAATTGTAGGCACACTGGAAAAGAGGCAGAAGGTCTGAGACAGGGTGCACTGCTGGGTATTTCCACAAGTAACATCTACAATAACGTTAAGTTACTGAACAGCCGACGCTTTCCAGGTCTATTTAAATTACCACGGTGTCGATTATCTCACACCTTCCACTGAGGCACGCAGCCCTTTGTGGCAGCAGCCAACGAAAGCCAGGCTGGGCAGCACACACTCATCTGCCTCCATAACACCAGCACTGCCCTCCTGCTTCTTTCTCCACCAGCAGTTTTCAGCAGAACCCAGAGCCAAAAACAAGTGCTCTACCCTTAACCGCAGGTCTGCCTCTCTCTGTGTTAGCACTTGGTTTCATTTATCTCTGCTGTATGCCACAGGGCAATTCAAAGGTTATTTTATACACTCTAATCTTAATGTTCCTAGATTCCTTCACTTTCTGAAAATAAATTTAACCAGAAATGTGTTTGCTTGTTTTTAAACATATTTGAAAAAGCAAAGCATGTTTCCAAAGCATTAGCAAGCTGTAAACTCTGGATCTGTACAGAACTCGAGGTTTTCCAGGTTGTGTGTTTCAGGTTGGTTAGCATCATGTCCACCCTGACTGAGAAGGGGAGAGAGAAAAGAGTTCTTGCAGGTTGCATAGCTCAGGTACATCTCTATCTACCTACAAGTAATGTATTTATTGCACATGCCTCATGTATATTATTATTATTACAAAAACACAGCTGGCTTCCCACAGATGCCATCAGCCATCAGGACAAGGGGCATCTTGTTTTATTTCCATGAATTTCAATCTATGTTTCATGGACACAGAAGTGCCATTTTTCGCAAAGAAAATAGCAAAATATTGAACACACAAGCTACAAAACCTGCCTGGCTCCACCAGAACGTACCTGGCCAGACGTCAACCGTCAGTAAGGAGGCGCAGGTACCAGCCCCAGAGAGCAAATATTTGCAGGACAGGACACAATTTACTAAGCAGAGGCACATTACGAGCTATTAATTACATTTAAGAATTTCATTAGCCCATGCAGACACTTATGAAACACTTCTGCTGCCTTCGCACTGAAATGAAATGTGATGACACCAGCCACACTGAGCTCTCACACCAACATGAAAACATTTCCAATACAACAGAGATAAGGGAGCTTCATGCTGGGCTGGGTGGGGAGCACACGTGGGGTTTTGTTTGTTTTTCAGGCTGTGGATTTTTTTGTTTGTTGTGGTTTTTTATAGCTTCCAAGATAATATAAAAATAATGGCAGAAAGCACTTTCAGTTTTTCCTCTCAAAATCCCCCAGGATTATATGGGGACCTCAAGTCAAAAACCTTCACTTTAGAACAATAAATAAATAAACCCGCTAAAGCCTTCCCAAGGCTGGCCAACTGTAGCATAAGTAATGCAGGAGGCTGAGAGATGCCAGATAAATTTGATTACTATAAAAGATGGGAATATGTTTCTTTCCTCAGAGAATTCACAAAAAGGGGTCAAAAACAAAGCAGCACTGAAAGAGAACAACTTCACTGCACCGGAGCTCAAGGCGACAATACGGAACATTCGGTGGGAAGGTTTTAACACGGGGGTGCAGATGCCTCCTACTCTTCTATTTCTGAAAAGGGAAAATAGGAAAGAGCCCAGACAAAATGGGACTCTCTCCCCCTTTTAGGAAAGTTGTTCTGATCATTGTGTCATCAATTTAGCAAACAGTTCAAGAGCTGCTTTCTTCTTGCCCATTCGCCCAATCTCACAGTACCTCAAGCATGTTTCATTAGGAAAGTAAACCTTTCACTTTATGCTATTCTTCCTATTTGCCAGATTGCCAAGTCATTTATATCGAACACATTCAGAGAACATCATTAGGAGAGAAGATCTCCCAGACTTTCCTCATTAAGGGAAGCGACTCGCTGCTAATTGTTACAGCCCTGTGTAACGATGAGATGCAGGGATCACCTGAGCGCACTTCTCCAGCTAAACGACAGTCCCAGTTTCACATTGCTACAGTTTTCCCCCATAAATACCCAAGCTCTTACAACAGCTAACCTCTCTGGAGTCACCTCTTCCTTCATCCACCCTAGCCTTGCACTCAGCTTCTTCCCTTACGCATGGTGCCTGTCATGCTGTGCTCAGCCAACACACCCACACCCCAGCTAAGGGCACCCTTGCAGCGAACAGGAAAAGATATTCTTACTAGATACTATTAGATTTCACCTATTTTCATTACTTTTTCAAAGTCCTCCAGTTCTTTCTATTTAATATCCCAAACTTTACTCCTAAGAGCATCCCTCAGTCCTGTTTCAGTAAATCTGTTAGCAACTTTTACAGAAAGCTTACAAGAACAAAAAGTTGATCTCTGAGGAAAAATTAATTTCCACTCAGCCCAACAAATTCCTTTTCAGCACACAAAACCTCCTTATTCATACCACACTTCATGTACAAGCTTCATCATCTGCATCTCAAATAAATACTTTCCATCATGGCATTGTATTCGACAGGACAGGCTCACAGCACTTTCTGATGGTAATATATTCTTAGTAGTAAAGGAAGAAAAAGTTTTTATGAAACAGTTTATGGCAAGTTCATTACTGTAAAATAATGATACTTAAGCTCAAGTAAACGTACAAACACCCAGGAAACTTCCATGGGATGCTGACTGATACGGCATCTGAAGAGATTTTCCTAACACACCATTGTTAAAGACTTATTGCTTTCAAAGACAAGCACAGGAGCGTTCCTCATTAAAGACTGGCACGCGTCTGAGATGGTGTGAGAACAAAGAGCCTCTCGCAGCAGCGACTGTGCAGACCACAGCAACGGTGCTCACCGCGCGTCAGCTGGGAAGTTCTCATTTCATACATCATTTACAGCGTGCTGCAGTGATCCCTGAAATCTGCCTGTGCTATTACATAAAGACCTTTTCCCCACCCACAACATTCATCCGGGAGTGCAAATTGTTAGCTGTTTTGGTGAGAGTTATTTCTGCCGAAATTTGAATGTGCCACCACGGCATGGATGTCAGAGAAGCAAAGCATACTCAGTAGTACATAATGAAGACAAAAGCTTATATTCTCATCAACGATATGGCATATTGTATTTGAATACAACAAAATTAGATGATACAGTCTACATCATAAGTGAATCTACTGTAGAAAAAATACACAATAGCAAGAAATGAGCTAATGCACATGCTTGCCTCAATATTTTTAAGCACAGATTTGCATTCGTATCCCCTATTTTCAGAAATTACCTTCCCAGGACAGTGACAGACCCACAACAAAGCCTCTCCTTTCAAAAACGTATTTGTGCAGAACACACCCACATATTCTGCAGCCATTAACACAGGTAGATCGCTTGTTTTTGCCACTGTCCCAGATAAATTATGAAGATTATCATTGATTATAAAGCCATTGCTGTTGGCATAGTCTCTAAAATAACTGAACTCCATCATTCACCAACCTAGGTACTGAAGACTTAAATTCGCACCACGGCCACAATTCACACAACTTCAGACTGAAAGCTGAAAAACGAACAACTTTTGCATAGAATTCATTTCAGTGTTCCTAAATACTTGCACTCAGAGCTCAGCTTGGAAACAAAGAAGAGAGGCTTTCTTACCGTGTGCAAAGGCCTTCTGGGCTGGAGGGTGTAGCAGAGGGGAGAAGGGCTGCTTCCTGGGCATTAACTCAACAATTGCACTTCTTGTTCAGGATAAATCCAGAAAGTATCTAGCACAAATAAACAAAAACACAATTTTAGCTCAGTCTGGGTGGGAACAGACAGGTATTTTTCTTGCTACTTGACAGATAAATTCTTCCTGGTCTCCTTTCTAGCCTAGAAGTAAAGGTGTGCTCTGTGAAGGCAGCCACAGCACCAGTCTGGCACTGCACTGCAGCCAGCACAGGGAGAGCAACAGCGAGGCACCCAGCAAACACAGCCCGTCCTGCTGCTCCCTAACGCATGGATGCAGGCATTGAAAACGAAATACCAAGTTGTAACAAAAGCTGCAGAAGGAAGAATATGTTTGAAAAAAGCACCAGTTAATATTTTCAGAAAGATAAGGCCCCGGAGCCAATCATTATGGAACATACGAGAGAAGTACTAAATATAGATTATATCATTCTCCTCCTTTTGTGTGTCAAAGCCATATCTTAATTTTGTTTTCAAATCTGCCAATCAGGGCATAACTAATCACACAAAAAACATTTCAGCTTTCAAACGTCTGTCACACGTTAGGATCACCCACATCACACCGACGTTTCCAGAGGAAAGTGGAGGGGTGCGTGGACCATCTCCCATGGATCCCTCACATCTCTGCCCTCCAAACTTCATTATTCAAATATTCAGATACTCTTAAGAGTGAAAGGATCCAGCCAGCAAACTCCTTCTCTCTGAAAAATGATTTTGCTGAGGAAAAGCAGCTTCACACAATAGTGGACTCTTGCATTTCCTTCTAGAAGAGTGGGAAAGAGACTGCAGGGTTTGCAAAACAGAGGAGACCAGAACAGGTCCTGGAGTCAACCATACAATTTTAAACGGTCCAAACACACCCCTGTCATCTCCAAACACTGACCTATATCAGGTTTTAATCTCAAGTCACATCCCAAATTATTTCTAACAGCGAGAAGTGATGTCATCTGCAAGTGACATGATAGGTCTCTGCCCTTGGGCTGCATGCCTGGGGTTCCCCTGCTCCTCTGACCTTAGCTGTAAATCCATTCTTATTCTCTTCTGATGTTTCCTGAACTGAAGGAGAGAAAAATCTAGTGGGAGAAAGCGGTCCCTTGTAATGAAAGGCATTTCTGCCATGACACGAGGAGGGGGCCTCAGTGGTGCCCCAGAGTTAGCTGTGCACACAGCAGTTCCACCTCGGTACAGCTGCCCATCAGTGGGCACCTGAAGGGAAGAATACTTTCTGGAGTGCGAATTTTTCTCATAGTAATAGATACTCATAGTACCTATTAGATTGAATAAAGAGCTTTTCACCACATCTACAGCCACATCACTGCAATGATGTGGAAATTGTCTTCAAAAATCATTGTTTGGACACAGTGAGGAAAGGTATCAGCTCCCTACTATCAATGCTTATAGTTCAATATGAACATACACAGCACTGCCCCAAGTTCATTATGTATTGCCAGGGTCTGCAGCAAGGAAGTCTCATCACTCCTGAAACGTGCCTTCACAAAGTGTCAGTAATTGCTCACATTACACACTCATACACCCTCCTTCTGTTACGCCAGAATACTTCTGCATTTGATGCATCCCTGAAAAAAATAATTTTAAGTAAATGAAATGTCAATCTACCATTACTTCAATATTTCTATTATTTGTAACATGTCAAAACACATGTAATATATCAAAATATGGTAAGGCATACGAACCAAATGGCTTTGAGTTCAGACAATTTCTGACGGTAGCACAGCACAAGAACATAAGAAAGGCTCTGAAATCTCAGGTCATTCAATGAAAGTTTGCAGAAAGCTCCCTAAGTTCCTGCCCAGCTGCAGCGAAACAGCCAGGCACAGGAGGAAATCTTTTAGTAAACATTACATAAATACAAGTGGCTATCTAGTTACAGTTACACAGTAAGTACCTAAATCTGCTCCTCTGCATTCACAGCACAGTTCCTTGAAAAACAGTTTCAGATACAAGCTATTGACATTGCAGTATCGTTAGCTGAAAACTTAAAGGGAACTACATGTACCAGCATCACTGTAACAAAAAATGCAGGGAAAGAGGAGACAGTGCTTCTGTACAGTCCTCTGGTGGAGGCTCCACGGGCTGCGCCACATCACAGAAGTGAAGGCTCTACAGTCAGCACATCGAGCTTCACAAAATGAGTTCACCCAAAGAACATCCAGCACTGCGTGTGCCAGCACACGGACAGCCAGCAACAAGATTTGTCTTAACATCTAAGAGCTACAGAACCAGCACAGCTGATAACACAGAGTGTGATAGAAGTGATCTGTGATGAGAACCCCGCAGTCACCTTTGGCACTTCTGCCCTGGAATCTTCTGCATAACCTTGAGTTGCAAATGCTTACCTGAATGGAGCAAGCAGGTGTGGCAGGGCAGATCCCACAGTAAAGATCTACAGCCCTAAACTGTTCCTCCTTCACTGCAAACCTCTCAACTCAAAAATCAATAAGATATTGAGTAATAAACCAGAAGCCAGAAAAATTCTCGGGAAAAAAAAAAAAACAGTTTGGAATTGTGAGTCATGGAGCTGCACATTTCTGACACAAGTTCACTAAATGAAAACCTCATTAAAGCTTTAGCCAAAATTTCTAACTCATCAAAGGCCCACGTTCTGAATAGCAATGAGTTTCATGAAAAAGAAGCAATTTTTCCTTGTCTGCATGTCTGTAAAACATCTCTTGGGTTACAAAACCAAATCTGATGACACTGAAAAGTCTTTCAGGAACAAAGACAGACAAGTAAAACAACTACCAGATCTCTTTAATTCCATGCAAAAGTGTCAACAGCAAAATCACTGCATCTCTTCCGTAGCGGAATATTAAACAGTTCATTAATATCCATTTTCCCTTCTTCTCTTTTCAGAGGCTACTAAAATTGTTTCTGTTTGATTTTACATGAGTGAAACTCCTCCCAAATGAAACAGGTACAAGTGTCTTGAAAGAACATTCAAGTGTACATCATTCAAGACCTTGGCAGTCCCTATCTCCGAGAAACAACAATAGCATCCCACTAACAATGACTTGCTTAACTATTCATTTTTGTAAATAATGGAACTGAAAATTATCTAGTGATGGATTTACACTTTTACAATGCATCTCAGGGATGAAAATGAATAGGGATGCAGAAATTATGTATATTACAATGGGTGACACACAGAACTTAAGATTCCAGCTAGCTCCACAGAAGAACACAAGCTGGAAAACAGCACTACCATTTTTAGCGTTTACCTTTGTCTAATATTACTCTGAGATATCCTATACATATTGTTTGTATTACGCTAGCACTTAAAGACTCCAATTAAAATCCAAACACAGTTATATTAGGCCACAGTAGTATGAAAATCACAATAGGTGTCACAGCCATTTTAATCCAAAACAACCACAATAATTTGCCTCTTTCTCAGACACGCCTTCCTTCCCATTGCAGCTGCCCACGGAATCTAACATATCAGGTCTTATGGTGAGGAGGAGTGCTAAAAGGATCGCCCCGGCTGTCTCTTCGGACTTTGCTTTATTTGAAAACCACATTACTGTTCCCAGTGGAGGCACACGGCCGCGGAGCACAAAGCCGCTGACACGAGGCTTGCTTCCTCACCACCTTTCCTGAGCAGAAGCCCACGGAACCACAACAGCCTGCAGTCCTTCAGCTGAGAAACCCCGCTCCCCTGGGGGGTAGGACTGCAGTTTTACAGAAAATTGATACATTTTCATTTTCTTCTCATTGCTCCTCCTTCTTAGGATTTTTTTTTTCTTTTCTTTCAGCATAAGTACTGATTTTACTAAATAGACCAATTTACCTTACTGTAGGCTATCATTTTGCTATTAGTATGCTTGTACAATGAACAATTTAGCCTGGGAACTAGGTATATCTGTTAGAAAGGTAATCTAAGTTACAGATGCATCTTTCACATACGCCTTGCCAGTTGGATAATTCAGCACCCGTTTGTTTTGACTTGGAGACGAGGATACCTCAAATTAACAGTTATCGAAAAATAAGGTCATTCAGAGGCACGAAATTGACAAAGCTGACAACTTCTCTCACAGCAGCACTAATAAGCTTCCATTCAAAGAGAGTTGATAAAGATTATTATAAACAGTTTTCCAGACACAGGACTTTAGGAGACAATATATAAATATTTTAAATGGTAAAATACAGGTGCTGGCTTTTTCTGCACCGTGTCCAGAAAATCTGCACAAACACATCAAATTCTCCACCTAGGGAATTTACTTTATTGTTACGTTTGCATTTAAAACAAATGTACGTGACCTATTTGGGGCTAATATAACTAAAAGGAACCTATTTGTTGTTTATTATTTATAGAAGATTCACTTCAGATTAGGCCTTCTGCAGACGTGTGTATCTGTGTGGCACCATAAAGTGTCTCCAGATATCTCCCAGCACTAAAACAGACGAGGAAATGACAAGTTAGGATGTATCCCAGTACGCACAGTATTTTATAAAAGCTAAGATTAAAAGCTGTTTTTTCCTCTTCAGAAAGGCCACATGAAAGAGCTAGCACCATGGCTAATGCATTGACCTTCTGTGTCTGATAATGACAAGTTCAAGTTCCAAGAGTTGGATAAGACGTGGAACTAAAGTAAGTGCACTCAAGCAACGAGTTCCTGCTCTGACAGAATCCCACTCACAAAACCAGCCTTCCAGAAAGAACGAGCAAAACAAATATTATTTTTTTATATATTTAAGCATGGACTCTTTCTATACCAGCATATCTCAGAACTATTCTCTTCAGTCTAAGGCACTGATGGTCCCTTTTACTTTTTCATAGCAGATTTGAAATTATTTCACACAAGTAAGAGATGGTAAATTTCTAAAAGAGAGGTGTAAAATTGCTGCTCGTGTGTACAGATTCTTATTTTCAGCTTTTTTTTTCTTGTAAACAGAGAGAAAAACATAGAAAATCATGTGTATCACACAAGAGAGGCAGCGTCTATTCACAGCCAACCAGGAAATCAGAACTGCATTTTCACACGACAAGCAGACCTCCTGAAGTGAACTGCTCTGGAGATCTAGCATGTTTTTCTTTTTAGAGGGGGATATGTGTCTGTGTTTAGCACATTATATTGTAAATAAATATTCAGAATTACACATGGATACCATAACACCGCTCCGCTTAATTTTTGAGGGAAACAGTAAAGGCTAGAAGACATGCTGGGGCTCAGCTTGCTGTAAATCAACATACCTGTCAGTTCTTAAGCATCAAATCATACCCAGAGCTGTGCAGGGAGTGATCCTCACCTCAGCCAGCACATAGGACAGAACGTGAGCGCAAAAACAACACCGCTCCAAAAGGAGCTCCTTCAAACATGGCTCTTGAACCGGCATTTTAATTTTCTTCCCATGGCCAGTCTGAGCTCACCTCAGAAACAGACAATTATTTAGAAAGAAAAATTCACCTT
This sequence comes from Lagopus muta, assembly GCF_023343835.1. NCBI lineage: Eukaryota > Metazoa > Chordata > Aves > Galliformes > Phasianidae > Lagopus > Lagopus muta. The sequence continues at coordinate 707,906 of NC_064444.1, forward strand.
ATGCACGTCCAAAGCTTTGGTGCCTTTCATTCCAGGAAATTCATGCACACAAATTTTTTTTCTTCCTTGGAAAAAAAAAATCAAATTAAAAAAAATAATAATACCATGGTACTGAGTTAAAAAAAAAAAAAAAAGCGCATTAAAAGAACACTAACATTTCTAAAACAAGAGCTCACGCTGAAGTTAAGAAATGGCCACAATTAAACTTGTCCAGGAAGACAGATTAAGGTCAAACATGTCTATTAATTCTGGGTACCCACTTTAAACCACCTTAGACCTATGTTTTATATTTTACTTTTTCATCAGCACAGCATTTCATAACTGCGCTGACTTCAGCCCAGCACAGCCCAGGCTGCACAGTGCCACAGGGACAGGCAGCCGAGGGCTGTCAGCTCTGTGCAAGCAGTCTCTTGCACAGGCAGAAAAAAAAATCTGAATTTTAAAGAGGCATTCAGTTTATCTACTTGCAGCCCCTACTCCTTTCCCTGTTTGCTACACTGATTTCAGCTTCCACTGCTCGGCTAGCCAGACCTTCACAGCAGCCAAATCCAGACCACCAGCCGTCACCCCCATGACTTTTTCGCACCCAGGGACAGCCCCTCAGCAGCACCACGTCCCCACACCCCGTGAGCACAGCCGGGCCGGCCCCTATCTGGAAGCCGGGCACCCAGCCGTGGCCTTCTGCAGTGCTCAGAGCACCGGCACGTGCGGCTGCACAGACGAGAGCGTCCCGCCCTCGCACCTCCGCTCCGCCGCAATCACCTCCCTCGGCGGTACGGGCCAAAATAGAACGAGCGGTGCCGCTTAACGTTGGCACCACGTGCCGGTTGAGGCCATCAGGACAGGGCACCGTAGCAGCCCATGGCCTGCTGGGGCGCCCACAGCCCGCCCTGAGAAAGCAGCCTGCGCCGTGGGGCCGCGGCCCTCCCCAGGCCGTGCTGCGAGCTGCCGCCTCACGCAGGGGCGCGGGCTGAGCGTGGCACCGCCTGCAGCCACACCTGGGGATTCTGCCATAGGGGAAACCACGCTGTCAAAATAAAGGATGTATTCGCACTTTGTAGCACGTTTTCTTTGGGTTTTGATACATCTCTCACTAATTCTAATTATCAAAGAGACTTTCTTTCTAAACAAAGGCTGCTGCTTCCTCATCCAAGAGCGACGTTAGGATGCTAAACGAGGAATGCGATCAGAGCGCCTTGCCAAACAAAGGGAGAAGTCAAACACAGACACTTGTGATTCCCCCGCTGGATCAAGCAGAGGGAGAGGAGCTGCAGAGAAAAAAAGCCGACGTTTCAAACACGTTTCTGTAATCAACAGTTCCTGCAAGCAAGGTTCAGAAAATTACAGGAAAAATGATCTTTTTCTGTAAATATCCCTTGTTGTTTTCTTGTTTAAGGTGACTTTTTTTGTTGTTTTGTTTTGGTTTGGTTTGGTTTCTTTTTTACACATCAGTCTTCGGCTTTTTTTCTTCATCTTAGCTTAGAAAAAGGAAAAGCTATCCTGAAATTTTACAAAATTTGGCACAGTAAATTACAGTCTGTCATGTAACTTCTTCTTTCAGATAAATTCTGAAGTGTCTGTTATGCACTCAAGATGGAACGATTTCTGCTATTAAGAAAATACATTTTTCCTAAGACATAAGTTATTTGTTAATAGGTCTACACACTCATTATGTGAAAACACAGTCTTCTAAAAGCTTCTTATTTTCTCAATAAATTGGATATTAAATAGTTATTTGGACAATTTTAAAGTTAATGTTTATAACACAAACAATAACAATCCTTATAAAAACAGTTACTTCCTAACACCAGCACCGCTTTCTGCTTCCACTAAATGAATGCACCTTTGCCATCCCAGTCTACTCTGATCTGTGCAGCGAGTTTGAGTCCTCAACATCCGTTAGGAGAGACGAGAGAGAACTCTGCTATTCCTTATCTTGCTGTTCTTCATGCTTAAACTTGCAAGGCAGTGTTTGCCAACCAACATCAGTGTTTTTCTTTCTTTCCTCCTTCCTTTATCTACTTGGCTCTTAGTGCCATCACAGTTATTTGGAGGTGTACAGAACTCCCATCACATATATTCTGTTTACAAATAAGCATCTGCAGAAGGTGAAGCTAAAATCATGTCAGCAGAACACAGTTAAAGCTAATGCTTTAAGGCAGATAGCATGGAAACAAGGCAAATAATGTCATCTTTGTTTACTAATAGCCATTTCCCTCCCAGTGCAAGAGGGTTACCTTTCTTACTTCCTCTTATTCCTTTATTTGGTAGAGATGCCAGACAAAGTCTCAGTGTACTTTTAAGTCCTATAAAGTATATGTTCAGGTTGCTTATTCCTTCTCATCTTTCTGTAAATGAGAAACGTCACATTTTGCTTACACTCAATGATGCTAGTTTCATTTCTTTCAGAATATGCTTAAATCTTCTATTTTGGATCAGGTTCTTCTTTGCATTCAAAGTTATTCTAAAAAATTCTAAGTATTGTAATGTTTGATACATTGTTTTAAACCAAGCATGGTAAAAGCCAGGAGGTGATCTTCCAACCTGCACACGAAACTCGCACTTCTTCTTCCTATGAGCGTACACAAGACAGGAAACTGCAGAAGAAAGAAGCGTGGAGTTTTTTGTTTGTTGGTTGGTTTTTTTGTTGTTTCCATTTTTAATAACTCAGGCAGTAAGCATTTGATAGCAACAGCTGCCAAAAGTGCATAAGCAAATCAGGTTTAAAAGGCAGTGTCCCAAGGTGTATCAGTTTCTTAAAGCCATCTTTCATGAAAATTAATTCGTTCCAGCCTGAAACGTGGCTTTGACACACCTATGAGCTACTGCAGGCCGTCCACACACACTGGCTCACCACCAGTTTTACTGCCAGAGGAGATCAGGTCAGAGATGGCTTGTGTTGTCAGATCAGTCACTGACTTACCTCAATTGCCTTTGGCAAATCATTTAACCTCTCTGGATTACAGTTTTTATACCAGTAGAATAGATCTTCATCAAGGTAGGAGGAGTTTAGCCCATTAATTAATTAATGTAACTATTAAAACGCTCATACTTTAATACCAATCTCCATCTACTCTAATTATAATTCTAATACAATATTAAAAGTAACCAAAACAAAAACCAAAAAAGCCACTGCCTAGTAGATAGAACTGAGCTGTTTCTCTATAGGTGAGAGCTATTTCAAAGCAGCTTTCTGCCCTGTGCACCTTAATGACGACAAATTAAGGAGCACGAGGCTTTCCGTTTTCTTGCAGCTCATGAGTGGTAACAAAAAGCACAGCAGCCTTTGTCTGGATGTGACAACTTGCACGCTTTGGAACACTGCTGTAGGTTTTAATGAGCTAAATTATTTAAAAATATATGTTGTGAAAATTCTCGTGACCTGAAACCTGACAGACTGTGTTTGGGCCTCAAACGGAATGTTCCTGCCTAGATCTAACCCTGGAAAACAGAGTATATCACAGAAATGCTGACAGAACATTAGCTACACTGAAGTGTGCTAACGGGTACCACTATAATACACTCTATTCCAGGATAATTTTTCTTTTTATTATTTCATTAAGTTGTATCTCACTAAAGTTCCTCCTAGGATCTCTCTACAGCACCAAATTTTTCATTGAGAAAACTATAAATCATGGGCCTAAATTACAATTTAATTATAAACGCCTTCCCTTCTAATGCTGCCTGGGACCTTTTACCCTCCTACATAATTCTAAAAAATGACCCCTGTCATAATTTCCTTCACTAGAATAATATGCAGAGATCTAATCCTGAATCCTGCTGTCTTATAATTTAATATAAGAGGTAATTATTATTCAAAAGATAATGTTGCAGATATTGAAAATATTCTGAAGTTTAAGTCTAAAAAAACCTCGACTTGGTATGTAAAAGCCTCTTATTTGACTCCCATAGAAAAGGAAGTAAATAAAAAGGTTTTAAGATTGCCTGCAAAATGCTAGCAGTATTATTTGTAGCCGGAATTTGTCTACTATAAATTCCATAACCTCTGAACTACAGAGAAGACACTCACACACACAGAGCAAAACCAGGAAGGCACCAGATCATTTATTATTGATTTCTGCTTTTTGCCATAGGTTAGACAAAAATTCTTCGACTGCTGCTCTCGAGCTGAAAAAAATATTTGAGGTGGCTGTGCATTGCTGGGTGCAAGGAGGTGCTCATCAGCCGGAGCAAACAAAGAAAAAACCTCCTTCTTACAATTCAGATTTGATTTTAAATTTATCACAGCAAGGCACAGCCATGCTTGTCCAAAGCATCCCTGCAGAGGAGAAATTTAATACTATTAAAACTTTAAGGAATTCATGCTTCTTTTTTTTTTTAAGTCAGAAAAGCAAAGCCTCAACGTCAATTCATCTTGCACACGAGACAGTGAATTTAACCGCGTTCGCAGAACACAGCTATTACTGCCTGTCTCCATTCCCTTCACAAAGACCTTGACCTTAAAATCTTGTTTTTTCTTTTTCCTAAAACTGAGATTTCATCAATTAAGAAGTGTTTTCTCTTTAGCCAACTCCTAGGTTATGCAAGAACATCTGCCAAAGATGCGATCTGATCGTACAGATGGAGAAAAGAGGTCAGGATGTGCATAAGGAAAAGGACTTGGCAGAAGGAATCCCAGAACATCCTAAGAATGAAATTCAGAGAACAACTGCAATCCTTTTTCAGTCACAAATTCAGGGAGCGTGCCCCACTTTTTTCAAGCAAATGAGATACGAGATGAGCTTCCTTGCTCCTAACTGTGTGCAGCACCATCAGTAAGACCAAATAAAACACCGCAACTGACAGATTCAACATCCTGAAGAGGTACAGGCCAGTGAGGTGAGCAGGAAATGGGGTTCACAAGAGGTAATTATTGCCCATGTTCACCCTTCCTAGGTGAGGCAGAACATCACCATTCGGCTCAATAAAAAAATCAAACTATATATTGTAGAGCACCAGTTTACTACCCTCTTTGTTTTTGCTTGGGGAGCAGTTCATTTAAGATGTAATAAATTGAAGGTTTTTTCCTGTCCTTCCATAAATCTAGGGACAGTGCAAATGAGGTGTTCCTCATTACGAAAGAAGAAAAGGGGCTCCCTAGGTAGTGACACGGACTGGTAGCATTAAAGCACTCATTAAAAGGAGCTCTGTTCTTTTTTGTAATAAGGAATATTACTTAATAGCACTACAAGCATGGTTCACTTCATATTGCTGAAGTGAGCTTTTGGGGTGCAGTGAAGAGTAAAAAAGGAGAAAGTACCACAAACATAATAAAATAAAGAGATGGAATTTTGCCTGTAACAAATTAATAATAAGTAAGGAAGTGTCATTGTCTGCCTGTATGTAACAGCATTGCTTCGTGCAACAGAAAGATGTAAGGATCTCAGGGGATTTGTGGAAGATGCTAGACTATACTTCCAAATGAACAAACAAAACCAGAGTAGATGGGCACAGGTAGACAGACAGAGATTGCCAGCAGATGATTTTCTAACGTGGGGATCCAAGAAAACACAAAGCTGAAGCAATTTGGAAGGAGAAGTGCTACTAGCAAACCAGGATGGGTTACTGTGATGGGGGATGTACAGCACCAAAAAGAACAGAGTGGAGCAACAAGAACAGTAATTTTATATTTCCACTTCCAACAAAAGTCTCTCCACAACAGCAGAGGTAAAGGTTTGGACATTTAGAGAATCTGAATTTCATCTCTCTGGGGATCAGAAGTGAAATTTCAGTTGTAGAATACCTGTTTGCTTTTTTCTGTGCACAACAGGAAATCTCTATCAAACACACATATTAGATACGAAGCTCATACGTAAGATACGAAGCACACGAAGAAAGAATGATGCTTCCCCTCTGCTGGCATCCTGTCTCATGTGGGTTCACCCCAGATGCTTTGGAAGAAGACAAAAAAAAGGTCTGGTGATTATCTTTGCATTTGCATTCTACTCTGTAATGCCATTTGCTTCAGAACCTACAAGGCTGCGTCTGCAAGTAACACACCATGGCTTCCCATTGGACACAGCATTTCACAAGAGGGTTCTGCAGGAAGCTGTGGTTTGTACTGCATCAAATCCTCCCGACCAACCTCAGGATTGGGTGTGCAAAACAACACTTAGAGATGAAGGTCAGAAAACAAAGGCACTGTGCAGAGGGAACAACTGGAGATCTTCAATTAACTTTTTTTTTTAAACTTTTGCAATCCTTGTGCCATTCAGAAAGGAGAATAAGGAGCGTTAATTGAGCAGGTATTATAGCTGTTGGAAGTGTTTTTGTTATAAGTCAATCACGTTGTCAAAACCATGATTAATCTGAGTAAGAGCTTTGCCTGAATTAGAAATGAAAAAACTGAGTTTACGTATTCCATTTACATTACATGTACATTAAGTTTACTTTAGAAATTATATTTTCAAAAAGCTATTGAAATCAGTAGGAAAGCACAGATTTTGTTTCTGACAAAACTTTCCTTTTGCAGCTCCTGCTCAACGCAGCCATCAGCGTGAGCAGCGTCCAGGCTGCAGTACCACAGCACAGCTTAGCAATGACTTCTGGAACTCTCCTCTCTCTTGCTTTTGTTGTCAGCACGTCTGTTTTGCATAGAGAATGTTAATAAAGCACTGCAAAGCACCTAGACGTAAGTTCTTCACAGAAACAAACTTATTTCACACAAATGAACTTTCTTATATCTGTGCCTCAAGCAATTTCTCTTTTCTTCTTTTTCACCAAATCAATTTTAGTATTCATTCACAAAAGCACACTGAGGTCACATCGCTTCTCAGAGCAGAAGGATGACGAGGTCTGAAACCAACAGCAGGGCAGCTGGCTGAGAAACTACACACAGATAACACGGCACCTCCGTGCCCATCTGAAGCTGTCCTGCACAACCTCATACAGTTTTCCTGGTCACCTCCCTCCTCTGTCAGATTACTGTGAACTGCACTGCCACCATGGAACCCAACGTCTCACAGGTTTCTGCTGCCTGAAAGTTCAGATAGCACGGTCTTTGCTTTACGATTCAGCTCAGTACTGCAAACACTGTAAAGAGCCTGGGTTGGGGCAGGCCCCTGCCAAACCTCCTTTCACATCTCCCTCCGTTTTGGCTCCAATAAGTATGCCCTAAATACAATTCTTCGGATATACACCTACACTCACCTAAACCACACTTCCTTGGCATGCTTTTAAACAAAGCAGCCATGTGAGACTGGCAGAAACCTCCCTAAAAATCAGGATATGTGGCATCTGCTGCTTTGTCCCTGGCCGCAGCTGTTACTCTGCCACAGAAGTTGGTGCTTTGGAGAGACAATGCTTCTTCTGACAAATCTGTACAGTTTGTTAGTTATTCATTTCCTTGTCATCCTCCCGGCGCTCGCAAATACTTTGGTTATTCCAGAATTTTTGCAGGAAGTGGAGCTGAGACGACTGATCTGCAACTGCTGTCCAAACTCCTCAGCTCCTGTTTAAGTCAATGACACTGCATTGCCTTCCAGTATTCTAACTCCCTTGCACAAGTTTTCAAAGACAGCCACTGCCTGTTCTGAGTTTAATCCAACTTCACACATTCCTTTAATGAGGTTTGGAAGTGACGGTTGTAACAGCATCTATCTTGTACACTTTAGCCTGTTTTTACTCTATTCAGAACTGAGATCTTATCCATTTGGCAAGTGCATCAACTATGGTAGCTGTTGTCCTATAGATGACCTTTAATAGAGAGGGATACGAAAACATTTGGCTGTCTGAAAATTATCATTTGCTCTCCACTGAATGGAGATCCCACGCTTTTCTTTATTTTCCTATTCCTGCTATTGTTCTTAGTACCATTATCTTTGCTTTTTTAATGCATCTTGCTGGCTGGTTCCCATTTCATGAGTTGGCCTCTCTGATTTTATCAGAGCATGTTTCTGCTGTACTTTAACACTCACTCAGCAAGGTGGTTTCTTACACCTTGCATCCTCCCCCTGCTCTGGGATATTTTGCAATTGATAAAAAGATTTCATTTATATAATTATTCAGACTTCAGATCTGAATAACCCCCTGTAATTTTCATGTTAGACATCTGAGATATTCATGGTTGCTAATTATCCTTGTCTTTTAATTGTGTACTGAACTAAAAAACCTGCTAGCCTTTTGCCTATGATGTCTTCTGCATTCCTTTTGCATATTCCTTCTCCAGACACAGTGGTAAATGCTGCAACAAGAATTTGGTTTCTTACAACAACAGTTTTCACTGTTTTCCTGTCTGTAACTAGAGGCCACACCAAAAAAGGGAAGAAAGGACAAACAAAATCTCAGGCTCCCAGCTGACAGCAGCACCCTTTGTCAGGGGTCCGAGAACACCCATCCTTCCAACTTTACAAGAACAGTTTTGCACAGGGAACCCGGCCCCAGCACGTTTCTCTCACATTTAATAGGCCACTTTAGTAGCACGTTTACTTACTCCTCATCAAACAAGGATAATTGACAGCTTTCCACCCCTAGCATCCCACTCCGAGAAGGCAGTTTCCCCAGGAGCCGCCTTGTACAACCTCAAACACTTTATTACTGGTCAATTTGGGTTTCCTGCCCGCTTTAAGTGGCAGTGCTGAGGGTCTCTAACTCTCTCGTGTCTCGCTAATCAATATAAGCAGTCACTTCCACGGCATTTCCCTGCTACTCAGCAAGAGGGGCAACGGACTGCCACGGGCTGTAAATGACTGGATAGCTTTACTGTTGCATCACAAAGTAACTCAAATTTCAGAAACAGGAGGAAGATCTGACTTTCTGGCTTCTTTTGAGCTTCTCTCTGCTTCTTGCTGTGACAGCACAGAACGCCGTTGGCTGGGCTCCATGGCCGGGACCTGCTGTGCCCCTCGGCCGCAGCACTGGCCTGGCCCCACCGCCAGAGCTCAGGCACTGCCCTCAGAGGAGAGTGGCAGAACATTCTATCGAGTGTCGACCACAGCTTTACAGCCCCTGCACTACGGGTATGAGAAAGTTAGGATTAAACAATTATTGCCTCAAACTCACACAGTAAAATTTGTTTATGAGGTAAATTTTAACAAGAAACAAACAGTTAGTGTTGTTTATAAGCAAACTCAAGCTGTAAAAACCAGGGAATGCTTTGTAAATGCCAGCCCACGGGCCAGATGAGGTCCTGGGGGGAGCTCCCTGCTGTCTGCAGCTGGCTCTCACACGCACTCAGATCTGACCGGTTCCAGCAGCCAGGTGCAATCAAAGCCAGGCGCAGTGGTGAAAGGCATCTTCATTTGCTGCTAGTAAAGAGCTCTTCTCATGGGTCTTCCATTGCACGGAATGACCTCTCAGTAACATCCATATGACAAACGGCCACACTGGCTACTAAAAGATACATCTATTATTTAGTAACAAATAACATCAAAAAGACTGCGCTGAACACAACACCGGTGTGCACGAGGCCGTGCCAGGCTCCACCAGTTGAGCCGAGTGGTGACCAAACACCTGAAACCCATCGCCAAAGCTGATGGGCGCTGGATGTGTCAGGGCTCCTGGGCTGGCTCACGTGGGAGCCGTCCCTTCGCCTCTGGGACCTCCGCAGTGTGCAGGACCTGAGGAGCACCAGTGAACACTGCTGCTCTCGCTGAAGTCCTCACGCTCGGTGTACTCTGAGAAGGAAATACTCCTTTTAGCTGATCCAACTTTACTAACCCTTAACAACAAAGAAACAAAAATCAGGGTAGGGGGAGAGAAAGAAGGAGGAGGACGGAGGATGTAACATTCTTTTTGACCGCGTGCTAAAAAAGTATAAATCCTTTAAAAAGCGAATATACGCCTACTGCAAAGCACTGAGGTGAAAAGGGAGGTCTGAACATCCCTGCTCCCCCAGGATCTCTTCAAGCGAGCGTGTTTCTGTGGTGGTTGCCTTGTGGTTTCGTTGTTCACTACAGTTTCCCAGAGCCCTATATTTTACTGAAACATAAGTACAGGCCCACCAATTCGCTGACAAGCTGATCTATTGGCTCTAGGACACTGAGGGGAATTATGCTCCTGCCGCCCTGATGCTCTCCTTTGTTTAGAAAAAGAAGAGAGAAAGAGAGAGAGTGGAAAAAAAAAATCCTCAATCGTTTAGTACAAGTCATTTTACATGCTGGGATAATGAAGTATAAAAATGCCTTCAAAGGACTGATTTCCTACTTTTAACTCACTACCAGCCGAGCTCTTTGTGAGGCCCTCTGGAACATGCATTCCCAGCCCCACTCAAACAAAAGAGCTGCGAATTCATTAAACTATTTAATTATGCCTTTTTATTTTTCTCCATTAGCAAGCCCTGCCAGTACAAAGTAAATAAAGCCACCATGGTCTTTCCCCAGCAGACACACTGACTGTTTTTATTCTTTATTCAGTTTACAATATAAAGGGCTATTTTTTTCCCCCTCCTCCTATTCTTGGCTAGTTTCCTAATACAAGCCCTACAAACAGAAGCATCCAACTGTACATGCAATGCATGGAACTAGAGAGCAGCAGCAGCACTCAGCATTGCAAGCACATACCCTAGACAGCTTTCAAAGTACCAGCAGCCAGCGGCAGCCAAACAGCACTTTACAGCCAGGCGCGGAAAAGATATTAGCTTTTTTTTTTTATACTCTAGTAAATTTGCTTTTTACATCTATTTCTTTTCAGAAGGGCTTGTTATTGAGCTTACTGTCCACAAATTCCATTGATCTCAGGCTGTGACTCAATCCATATGCTCACGCTTTGACACCAGCACAGCAAGCAAGCGATACAAATCCTGTTCAGGCTACAAACTTATTGATTTTATAGATTTCCCCCAAAGTTGTGATAATGATATATCATTGTTAAATTTGGTAGAACAAACTGCTTTCCCAATCTGTCAATGCGAGCATGAAAACCAATTCACAGCCTTGTTTAGAAGGCTTTCCCTTCAGAAGAATAACTACTGCTAGCGGAAGCAGATCACCAATACCAGCCGCTGGCACAGGCGTGATGGATGTTACCCTTCCTGCTGCCCTTTGCTGACCTACAGCAGCCTGGGCTCCCACCTCACCTCCTGGTTATGAGAACCACCCTCGGTTTTCAGCAGCATTTTTCAAATTCATTATTTAAAACTTGCAGTATATGTAAACCACAGTAATAGCTTTTAAACATATTTCCTCTAAATATTTTAGATGCATTAAGACAACAAGAAAATTGATTTCTAACAAATCATTTTTGCTTGCTCTACTCCAACGCTCACACAAATGACAAAGCTATGCTTTTCCCTTCCATGGGAGGGAGACAGAATACTGACTCAGAGGAGCATCTTCACTTCTTGCATCATCACAGCTTCTCCATCTGACAGTGGTGGGAACAATGAAACATTCCACTTCATAACAAATGGCCTCCGCTGTGAAACACAGTTGGGCATTTTCCTCATGGCTTCTTTCTGCCAAAGCAGAAACTTGATCCGACGTTCGTCTCCTCACCAAGAGGCTTCCATTCCAGAGGTATTAGAACAAGGAAACTCAAGCTGTTTCTCAGGTTCTGAGAACACAGCATAAGCAGTACATCCATCCTTATGTGCTTATCATACCACAGAAAGGCAGTCATCAAAAAAGTCTGCACGGTGCAGAAGATGCACAAAAACTGTAAACAGCTGTTGTGTTTTTAACAAACCATGAAACAGCTCTAACAAAATGGGTTAGTGGAATTACAATGCATGCTTTCATTCACACATTCTCCTCAACTCTGAAGCAATTATTGGCACTCCAAAAAGAGAATTCAGGAACAAAAAAAAACTTACCAAAGAAACTGAAACCAATCAAGAGTCAAGAATTACAGTGTTAGAAAACAAAGATTAGGAAATCAATGTGAATAAGTAGTGCCTCTGTTGCATACCTTCTCTTTCCTACCCCAGCCTTTCTATCAGCTATTTCTCCCCATTCTCCCAGCACACTCCTGCTCAGCACAGAAACAGCAGTTGGTCTCATCTGACATCGTGCCATTAGCTCAGCACACAGCACTGGGAGAGTTCTCACAGGTTCTCCCAAGACTTGCTGGTGATGGCTCCACACACATCTGCCCTCACATCCCGAGCAGTTAGCCGTGCTCCCGGGACGACGCCTCCGAGAGACATTCATGTCTCCTTTTGCTTTGATTTAATTCAAGCTGATAGATGCTGATCTCCTTTACCTGCTGCGGCTCTTTTGAACTTTCTGAATGCCCTTTCCAAATACGCCTTTATGAACTTCAGGGCGCTTTACATTTGAGCATGTGCCCGCAGTCTCTGTTGCCTAACTTCCAACTACAGTAAGGAATGGTTCCAACACACTCCTCACCTGTCTATGGTATTTCTGCTGTTTTTCTCACTACAGCAGAACTGCCGGGCTGACAGGTGATAGAGAAGAGCCCAACGCCAGTTCTTCTGTCTTTGTGTTGCTGAGGAGCTGTGCTTCATGCTCACCCACCAGCCCGTAGGCAGGAAGCGGTATCACAGCACGTCTGCACAAAAACAAATTATTTGTTGGACAGAGGAAGTACTGCCAGTAACACACGAGGCATTCAGATATCCTTTGTGTGAAGAAAGTGAAGACCTTAACAAAGACAAGTGTTATTACTAATCTCGCTTTTATGATGGGAAAGCTGAGACCCGGTGAAATTGCAGGATTTGCCCAAGGTCCCATGAGAGCAGTGATAATGTAATGCACCGTAATGATCTCACTATCAGATAACAAACTTTATTTTCCTCTTCTTAAAAACGTTCACAAAAGGAATGCCTTTGTGATGAAAGGCAAACAACACCACAGGATCTACCAGTGGTCATCCTACATCTTCCAGAGGAAGCACGGGTGCTCATAAGAAAACCATTCTATTCAGCTATCTCCTTCCTCCCCATTCCTTCTGTTCAAGCTCTGCCTCTTTGTGGAGCAGCTATGACTCTCATATCCTCTATTGTTCCTTGCTTACAAGACAAATAATGGCATTTCCCCAATCAATCGGAGCAACAGTAAAGGCATCACGTGCTCCTCTAGCATATTTCAGATTACCTTTCACACTACGTGATATATAATTTATATGCCTCCACAACAGGAAAAATCCGATGGTGATACTCAGTGGAATTCCCAGTCCGGGTAACGCAGCATTTGAGAGGATTCCCAGAACCACACGTTGCAGGTGATTAGAGGAGAGAACTGCTGCCTGCCAGAAGGGAACTAAATAGGCAACTCTGAATGCGGAATCAGAGTGTAAAGTTATCTGAAGAATATGAGATCATCCTGAAAACTATCTTAATTCATTCTTGGCCCCCCAAAAGCAGTGGATTTGGACAAATCACAGAACCTTAGCCTTCAATTAATGTTTCTTGAAAAACTGGTCTATCCTTCCTTGCATCCCACTCTCTCACTTTCCTCCCCTCCCCCCCTTCCTCCCCCCCCCCCCCCCCCCCGTGAAAAAAAAAAAAGGAAAAAGAAGAAAGTCCTTCCTGATAATTGCACTGGTCCAAATGTGCAGGGGCTTTCATACAGAATGATGGCTTCCCTTGTCTCCTGCATTTGTTCATCTCCTTTGGGAGGAGCAATTTACAGAAAGCATTATCGATTTTTGCCATAATAGGTACAGAGATGCCTCACTGTCCCTGCTCAGCCAGCTCACTCTCTGCATCACAACTGTCAGGCCAGTTTGTGAAGCCCGTCATTATTTTTTTTCAAGTAAATCCATCATGGGAGTGGGGGAAAGTGATGAAAATAAAATTATTTTCACCTTGCCATAAAAAAGAATGGCCATGTTCCCTAACAGAAATAAGTGCAAATGCTGTCAACTAAGAGAGCGGAAGGGAAATTCAAAGCAACTAAAAGCAGGCTGGGGGAGGAAGGGAAGGGAGGAGGGAGTGCGAGGAGGCATGGCAGTAGCTAATTTACTTTGAACACATTCTGGAATTTTCCTGTTAAAGCCACTATTTACAACTCTTCCAGTTCTTCTCCATGTTCATTTTTCTGGAAGCACTGAAATCCATCCTTTCTGCAGGTATTTTCTTGGGCTTTTAAGGTGTTGAGGAGATTGTGGGTTTTGCAACGCCATTATTAAATATTATTGGTCTGCGGGATGAAATCTGCCTGTAAACCTCCCTCTGAATACAGACCACCCACCTGCTGCAGAGATTACCAGTTGCACTCTGCTCCTTTGTGTACAGAAACGTTTGGGGTTTCTCTCCCTCTCCCCGTTCACTGGGGCAGGCCAGGGCCACTAAACTCATTTTGTCCCTGATCAGCATGTGAATGTTGAGGGACACTTACTCCAAATGCTTCTGAAACTCAGAAAGCCTTTTAGAAATTGCATCTAAAAACAAACAGTGTCCCCCCCTCCCGCCCCTCGGCTGCATTACTAACTCCCAGACAAGTCCTTTGGTATTCATCCCTCCTCCTCGATTAGTTTTTGCTGTACTCTTCATGTCGGTCACTTATCTCACATCTTTAAGGTCACAGGCTGCAGTACCCTATTCCAGCGCCCCGGCTTGTTTTTTATTCCTGAAGACAGCCTTGTTTTGGGCTCAGAGGGTTTAATCCAAGAATTGGCCCTGGATCTAATTCCCAGATCCTCAGTTCATTAGCCATGAAAAGTGATAGCTGCTTAAGATTTTTATGAGACATTGTTCCAAAAGCGGACCACAGAAACTGCACAATTGCCTGACACATTGTACAAAGCCCTGGCTGCTTTGGTACTGACAACAAGGAGCTTGATAGCAATCAAACAGCTTAATGAGAAGCAGCAAGTTTGCTCTTGGTAAGGAGCAGGGAAGCTGTGAAGTTTGTTTCCAAGTGGTGCTCCCTGTAAGGATGCTTTGGATAAGATTTAAATGGCCAGAGCCCTACTTTAGGAGGTTGGCAGAGGGGTACACACAGTGGCCTGGCCTCTTCCTACCCGCACTTGCAAACATTCCCTCATCCAGAGCTCATCTGTCCCATCCCTCCAGGCTCTTCAGCACACCTAGATATGGATGCTGAAGTTAGCTGTACCATTCCTAGCAATCGGGCCAGGAACACTGGCAGAAAGCTGCCAGACAGCTGCAAGGAAATGTCAAAGGATTTCCTTCAGTCAGGCTGTAGCATAACCCCAGTCACCAGTCCCATACCCAGGCAACAACAGGGACACAACAGCAGTCAACACAAGGCGAGATGTTTATAAGCAAAGCGGACACTCCGCTGAGTGCTGCATTAATACCAATCGCAGCTGTATTGCTGAGTGGCTTGGGAACCATGAAGGGCCAGCAGCAGGGCTTCATACCACACTGCTTATTCACTTCTTGTCTTTGGACCCACAGCCATTGCACCAACTGCCTTCAGTGCTCTGCAAACATCTCTGAGCAGATCCTCATCAGACAGATTTATGTAGAAAGCTATATACCAAAGTGTAAGTTGTACAGGAAGCAGTTGGCTGCTTCTTAGAACGTGCCTACTGACATACAGTAACGCTGCTGCTTACAGTACACAGCAACTTTCATGAGAAAGCTTTTAAAGGTCAGAGCTGGGGCAGCATTGGTACAGGGGCTCGTGGGTCTGTGCCACCCGTCCCCCACCACCAAGCCCACTGCAGACAGCAGGAGCTGCATGCGCCTGGAGTTGCTACAGAAAATCAAAGACATCCTTGGCTTCTCACTAGAAAGCAAAAAATAAGCTTTGTAATATAGATCAAGCGTATCAAGAAATTTTAGCTCATTTATTAAACGTAGAGAACGGCTATTACCGCTATTTATCTAATACGCTCTGCTGTGCAAACAACAGGCCCAATTTCAATAGCAGGGTAATTCTGTCAATGAATTACCATCCTAAGGGAAAAATTACTTTAAATTAGTTTAGTTTGTTCTTTTGCTCTAACAAGTACATTCTAGATTGTAATTGTTTTTAAATCTCTGCTCTCTGGTGTGGACGCGCTGCCGGAGCAGGTGGCTGCCTTATGGCTCTCACCCCGCCAGCATCGCGCTGCGCTTAATTCATACATATGTTCAGACACATGCATCTGCACCCACAACAGATGTATGCACAAAAGCACACAGACACATATGTGGCTGCTGTTTCATATAACAAGTACAGTAAAAACATTAGGATGAGGAAAATTTGGAAAACAGCCTGCAGAAAAATAACTTTCACTTTAGCTTTTAATTTTAAATACATTAAATTAGCCACGATCACAGGAGAAGTATGTGGTGAAACCAGATGAGTTCAAGTGTTTGCCGACCTCACGTTTACATTTTGGAATAAATGTTTTCCCATTCCACGAGTAATACAGGCAAACTACCCTCTGCCTTTGGAACATGCTAATAGCATCGAGTGTGGCTGCAGCCAAAAATGCTGAAAAAATGGCAACTTCCTACCCAAAGATTCTCTCATGCATAAATGGGTTCAAATGCATTGATTTCAGTAACAGAACAGCTATTTACCAATTCTTGGCCAGTCAAGGCCAATACAGACGTCAGTAAACGCGCAGCGCCGCATTACGTCGCGTCTGACCCCACAGCACACTGAGCTCTGAGCAGCACCGATCCGCCGGAACCAGCGCCATGCAAGAGTCCGTCAGCATCTGCAAAGCAACAGCGCTCAGGCTGCTGAACAAAGCAAACCAGAAATGAAGTCTGATCCTGAGCACAAGCCTCAGTTTGAGAACTGGCACAGACAGAACCAGTGGTGATCTACCTGCTCCTGTGTGAACTGCTAGAGATGCAAGGATGCAGCTCCCAGTGTTCCACCAACGCTCACAGGACATTGGCTAAAGCAGTGTCAAGTGCTGGCAGTTGTCTGACAGGACAGATTCCTCTAGGCAGAAGATCTCCCCACCACAGAGCAGACAGGAAGCACACAGTGCACGTCCCCGCGTGGCACCGCAGCGTTCCTCCCTGTGCTTCACGCCGTGGCACTGGACCTGGCTGGATGTTAGCTGTTGCAATCACCCACACTTATTTTAAGAGCAGGAAGCAGGATTTGTTTCCTGCATATTTTTCTACACTCTGGTCTTGTGAGAGACATGAACCCCACTGCTGGTCAGCATGCACTTTAGCAGATCCTTTTGCTCTCACGTTTATTGAAGCCTGACAAGATGACGCTACAGTTCGAAGCTAGCCTTTAAGCACGCTGTTAACATTAAGAAAACATAATGTAACAAGGAATGAGGAGAACTGCTCGCCTTAGAAGAGTTAAATAGAATTGGAAGTGTAATTTAAAGGAATATTTAAACATACACGTAAGGCAAGCAATGCACTCTCCTCTCAGATAAACATCTATGGATAGAATTTCTTTGGTTTTGGTGGAGCAAACTCTGGAGAACTAGTGAAAGATTTTTTTTTTTTTTTAATGGAATTAAAATAGGAAGGGAGTATACAAGAAAGTGGATTATTTGTGGAAAAACACTCTCTGGCCTGAATGCTGGGGTAGAAATGAAGCCCGCTGCGCTTTCTCTGCGTTCAGCCTCTGGCTGTCCAGCTGGTAACCAGATCATGTGGAACACAGCCCTCTGAAAGGTGGAAAAAGATCTGAAATATGAAGCACTGCTGTTTTTACTGCTAATTCTATAGAAAAAAAAACTATAAAATATTAAAGAAAGTATTTAAAAATATATTAAACAAAATTTGTACCATAATAGCTTGACCTGACATCAAAATGCAGCTTACAGCTTGTCTGTCCTGAGTTTCATAGTGTGGATAACAGAGGAACAGGCAGAACGTTCCACACAGCCTCCAGCGTTCAGCAAAATAGGATTTGGGCTTCGTTAAAACAAATTCCAGGTGGAAAATCGGGCATGCTGATAAAAGCAGTGCAGGAAAGAGTGTTAGCTCTGATAGGGTAGGATGGGTATTGAATTCACTCTTTACATTACAAGACTTAATTAAAGAGGTTGACCTGAGGACCCCAAACAGTGACAAGCTAAGATTGCCATTTCTGGTACAATGTGGTATTACTAAATTCTTTTTAATATGACTCCAACTGGGATGTATATAGAATATCCTAATTCCGGGCAGAAGCACAGACCACATTCTGCATTGAGGCTCACAGATGAAACGAAGCGCGCTCAGATTCTGCGCACAAGCACTAACATGTATGAGCAGAGACCAGCTACTGCAGCCATTCTATATGAATTTTTTAATTAATCTGAATGCTTTTAAGTGGCTTCCTGTAGTCATGAACATCATAATCTCTCCAATTCTGCTTCTTAACCAGAAGAAGCCCCCATGACAGGATAGGTGCTTGGGAACATCCCTACTCCTCGAACCAGCATGCACACGGTCTGTGGTACAGCGTTAACAACACCCTGTCAGCAGTTACGCTTGCAACAGTTTCACTTACGAAGGAAACAAAAAAGGGCTTAATTCCATAGACATTCCAAAGACAAGCTCTTCTATCATTAATTTTGTGGCCTGAATCACACTCCTGTGCCCACTCTGATACCTATGTTCAGAGTCAATGCCCATCACTGTGCTCCTGTAAGCCTCCAAGAAGCTGCACAGAGCCAGTTCCAAACTGAAGATGAAACGTTCCTTAATTAGGATTCAAGGAGAAGAAACCATGGAGAGAGGGAGGAGTGGTGATGAGCACAGGTGGTCACTGTCAGCATGGCAATGCGCTGCGCTTCTTTCAAAGTGCAACGGAAAATCAGTTTTCCAAACCAACGGCAATGTGTTCCCTCACCTTCAGCAATGCCTTCTGCACCCCCACTGTGCCCGTCTCTGAAGGAGTCTGTTGTGCCTCAGGAAATGTTACTTAACCAAAATAAAGCAAAGATGTAGAGAAAACCTTGGAAGTCATAGAACTGACAAGATATGCAAAAGTTAGGGTGTAAAAAAAATACTAAAATGCCATCTTTGCCCTTTGGTAGCCTTCCTTCAGCAAGGCAGGCCCCAGTCAAAACTGTGGAAAAGGATTTTTGAACACAAACATATTAAGACTAAAAACATCTGGTCAATCAAATTTACAACTAAAGAAAAAGCATAGTAAAATTTTACTTTGTTTGAAGAATAAAGATGCACTTTTAAACACTTCATATACAGCACTGAAATTAAGGTATGGGTCTATGCTCAGTCTTGCTTCAAATGCGAGACTGAACAGGGACAAGCAGCAAATGAAAGTGAGCCTCTTAGCTGTACACGTCCCTCATCACTAAAGAGATCCCTAAGTGCCAAGTCACCCTAAGCCTGGGCTCACGCTTTCATTTCAGTGAGAATCACTCACTGGCACACACCTTGTCATTCCTGAAGGGATTGCCTGCTGCGGCCTCATTTTCCAGAGGTTTGTTCTCTCTTTGGTGAATTTTTTGCGTAGTTCAACACCTTGAGTTTTCCAGTGCCTTTCTTCAGGAATCTGGTGTGATGTTAGCCAGAATTCTTCTTTAACTCAATGATTTCCCTTTCCTGTTATTATGCCATTATTTATATTGTGGCACCATCTGCAAGTTCTGTGCCAACAGAAGAAATGCCTTGAAGACCTAAGCTACAGCAGGGTTGACATACAGACAGCGTTTTTGTCAAATTAGAGTAGTTCTGTTTTAAAGGACAGAGAACAAGTCCACTGCCTGACCACTCCAGAGCTGACCAGAAGTTACAGCACATTACTGAGGCCACTGTCCAAATACCTCCTGGACTTTGACAGGCATGAGACACCGACCACCTCTCCAGGAAGCCTGCTTCCCATGTCAGACCTCCCACACAGTGAGGACATTTTCCCTAACGTCCCGCCTGCCCCTCCTTGGCACAGCTTTGCACTGGGGCACAGGCTGCTGGCGTGGGCATGGCACTGTTCCCAACACCCAGCAGGCAAAGCTCGCAGCTGTGATGCCAGCCGAGGGAGAGTCCACCTCCAAGCTGAGGCTTCTGAAAGTAGAAACAACAACATAACACTCACAGAGCACGAGGCTCGAGGTGGTATGAAAGTACTCTGCTTTATCAAAGTATGGCATCCCCATCACTTGTGCATCGAGCCCTTGATCACTTTGTTCTCTGCAGCAATACACCACGTATGTTAAATTTAACAGGGGTACCAGATCATCTGCCTTCCATGTAGATTTGGGTCATCTTTTATGGCTTGCATGCATACTTGAGGGTTTAAGGACCAAGATTCTTCAGAAAAATTCTCACTTGGCTGCCTAATTCTGAGACGCAGCTCCTAATAGAAAAGACCTTACATTCTGTACCTGAAGTGTAGTTGGATTTACAGGAGGTTCATACCATGGATTCTATAATACACACTTTTGGTCTTCTGCTTCTTCCGTCTGACCATCTGTGCAAGGTTTTCTGAACTATACAGTTGACAATCCTTCTCCAAACTCATGTGAAAACATCTGCAGACCCCAAACTCCCCCACAGAAGTCACACGACACGCAGCGCAGCGGTCCACATCTCGTAGAAGTATGAGCTGTCTGCCTTAGGGCATTATGGATTCTCCTAATCTCATCTGAGACAAGTACAAAATGCACATCTGACTTTTCCCTCCTTTAAATTAACCGACTGATGCAAAGAGAAGGATTCACAGCACTGGCTGAGCCTTCATAGCTGCTGCTTCATCTCCTGCTAGGTTTTGGTCCCGCTTTTCAAAAGGGCAGGATGAAGCTAAGGATGGGCTATTTCCTGTTGCTTGTACATCTCACATGCAAACCCCTGATGCTGAAGGGTATAAACTTCTATTTAATGTGACTTTGAAGCCAATTTCCAGAAATAACAAGCACGTTCTCTGACCAGCAATTCTGAGTTACTGCCTGCGCTGTATGACAGAGACAACAGGCACATTGCAACCCCGCTCTCAGCTCCCCAGCACTGTCTTTCTCCCAGCCCTGTGCTAAGCTGCAGAGAGAAACTCAGGCTCTGCCACCTCCCACAGCAGGACAGCACCAGTGTTGGCCCATCACAGCCAACAAACCACCCCAAGCCCAACCCTCTGCCTGCAGTTGCTATTCATTCATATTTAAGGTGTTTTCTTCTCATCAGAGGAAGATAGCAGTACATGTCTCATCCCTAGACAGGGACAAAAGGTTGCTATTCTGTGCTACAAAGACTTCATTCTCAGCACTGTGCCTCAGAACAACTGAAAATGCAGGAAAGTCTGTACAAATGCTCCACTCATTGTCCTACAAGATAACCGAGCCAGAGGACGATTCTACCTGAACACGGCCATGCAGATGGGGAGCGCTGGGAACAACAGAGGGCTGCTCCCAGAACCAGTAACCCACGCAGCAGCAAAGGGCCACCAAACGGCACGCAGGGTATTCCCACAACCGCTTCAGGGAGCACCTAGGACAGACTAGAACAGCTTGGCCTTGTAGGCTTTGGGCGAGAGAGAGCCCTGCACACCCTCAGCACGAGCCGAGCGGAGCCCACCGCGCACACTGCCAGATCAGCCTTCTGGGGGAGCAACCCACAGAACCCAGAGTCGGGTGCCGGGGGGCACAGGGCAGGAGCGAGCAGAGCCCCCCTGCGGGCAGAGCCCCCCACCCGCTATAGGTGTCGCTGTGGGCCCATGCAGCGCACCTGGCGCAGCGCGGCTGTGCGGCACGAGCGCCTGCAAATTAATGATGTCAGCCTGTCTTCATATATCAAGCTAATTTGAAAGGGCTTTAATTTTCTTAAAGGATAAAAAAAGGTTTCTTTGCTAGATTAAACTTACGATTGTCATTCATATATTGTTTATAAGGTACTCATCTCCTCACTCTGTATTTTTTTGTTTTTGATTTTGTATACTAGTTAGCAGTGAAGACTTGTCTGCGTGTATCAGAAGGAATAAAGAGAGAAATGTCCTTAACTGTCAGTTTTAATAAGAGGAGTCAACATGCCTCTATTCAGGTTAAATATTGCCCTGTCACATTTCAATAGAGTCAACAGATTTTTTAAAGAAAAGTCAAAAGCACTGTGTTTGCAAAAAATAATAATAAAAATCCCTACCCCCCACCTCCTTGTCATAGAGTGTCAAAGCCTTTCTTTATTTGGGGGGGGGGTGGGGGGGCGTGGAGGCAGGACAGAAAATTCTTTTGTAAAATGTGAAAAATTACTACTCATAATTGGCACTGACATGAAAAAGGTTGGGTTTTTTTGTTAGAAAAACAAAGAAAATCTCTAATTTAATAATCACCTGCAAAGTGTTATTGTGATGGGAACAAAAAACACACAATCAAAGTCATCTCTTTTAAGTAACTATAGTGTTTTTAAGCAATCACTGCACTTTACTGCAGCTCATACACATAAACCAATGATGTGCAAAGTATAACAAGACACTCCAAATGACTGAAGTAAAGTTCCTCAAATAACAAGTGACAGGCTACACAGAAGAAGAGCAAGAAAGGCTGTGCCACGTAAAAAGCAGTCACCGAAAGGAAGTCAAGGCAGGAGACTCCGCAACAACCAATACACCAAAACCAGACGAGGATGGCAGGGCGCGAGCTGCCAGCACCCCTCACGGACTGCACAGGGCCTGTCCTGTGTGCAGCACTGCGGTGCTGCTGGGAGGAGGCAGGGGATGATCCTACAGAAAAAGAAGCCCCCCAGTGCCCCACAGTCTGAAGTTCTTCATCCATCTCCCGTTTCAAGTTGGAGGCCATTATTTGAATTACTTCAGCTCCACTCCCACTGGTGAGGGGAAACACCGACTAGAAGCTGCCTCCCAGTTCACGCTGCATAAATACCCAATCACGGTGGAACACAAAGACACCAGAAAGGAACACAGAGGTGGAGACCTTGCACAGTGCTGGAATGTGGCCCTCTGCAGTTCTGCCCTGGGACGAGCTCTGGGGACTGCATAAATCCCTAGGCTGGACGAGGCAGCAGGGCAACAGCCGGGCAGCACCGTGCCTCGCATTTGGCACACACATGGGGTTTGGCAGAAATCCCACCGCCTGCATTACTGCTTATGTGCAAAGTTCCCAAAGCAAAGCTCACATAGGTCAGTGACGCCAAAAGCACCTCTCCCAGTCAGGTAACTCAGATCCCTGAAACTCAGGTGGTTCCCAAGATTCGGTTTTACAAGCCATCTGCCAGATGCTTACATTTCATTTTGCAGACAGTCTAAATTTCATGAAATGGCTCCAAGATTTATTTGGTGAAACCAAACCCTGCTGCACATAAAGCAGGGCCTGAGTGAAAAAGCAGAGCAGTGTCTCTGTCCGTCCTTGCAAAGGAACGCAGTAATGGAGACACATCGGGATGGTTTTTCCATCCTGCTGAGAGTACGCTCCCTTTGGAGCCTGCCTCATTATTTACAAATTTGATAACCAGCAGGCTCGCTCCACACGGGCAGCCTGCCAACTGCCTGCCAGGAAGCACAGCTGGTAAGCAATGCTGGCACACACAGTACTCTTCCTCCCAGCTGGCACCGCAACACCAGAGCCCCATGTGGCTCAGAGCAGCAGCAACTGTTCTGCACCGTGCTGCAAGTCTGGCACTCAGAAACCCCAACCCGGCCACAAGCAGCAGCACTGAGGGCAGAAGGGGGCTGCTAGGGACCGGCTGCACGGACGCCAGGCGGCTCTCTGCCCCGAGGCCCACAGCACTGCTCTGCAGCAGGTACACATCTTTGCTTGGCAATACATTCTACTCAACCTGGTTCATTTCTAAGCTCACATTCAAGTAAAAAAATGTTTTCAGCACTGTATCTTCTGTACATGAAGGTGGGTAAAAAAATGGAGCTGGTTGGTCCCTCCCACCCAGTGTTGGGCTCCCGCATCTCACAGCTGAGCGTTTCCTGTCATTACAGCCACGGGGACCTGCTCTCCTGGGAAGTTAATTTTCCTTGGCAGTTTTCTCAAATTCAACCCCTCGTATGCTTTTCTAAAGCAGACACTGCTAGTGTGACTTCATATAAACAGACAACAAGTATTTCAGAAATTAATCTTCGTCAGACAGGCTTCATTAATCTGTAAATTACTCCAGTTGTACATTAACCCAAAGGGCATAGCACTGAAATCCTGTGATGTCTTCTGACGTACAAAAGTAGTTCCAAATTTGCAGTCATTATCCAAATGAGCCTCTTGATAAGTCAAAAGCAATCACGTACTTGGTTTGTGAAGAAATCAGCAAAGAAATTTCACTAAATCCTTATCTTCACATGTAACATACGTTTAATTGCACAGCTCCATACGAAGCGATGCTCAGTCACGACTTCAGTACACTGAGGCATTATGAAATACCCGGCAATGCCCACACTGACAACTGCTGAATCCAAAAATATTCAGCAGTTTGTTCAGAAAATCCCCCCAAAATGACTACATCAGCAGTTGGACTGAAGTGGCCTGGTGGCACGCACCACTCACTAAGGCTTTCTCCTCGGTCCTTCCTTTTCTATCATGTTTACTACTTTTCTTCTTCAATTTTTTTCCTTAACTTAAACCATTTCCATCTTTCTCACGATGATACATACAAAATGCTTTTTGCAGTGTGCCCAGAGCTGAGTTGTTTGAGTTCAGGGGTGCTTTTTCAGTACTAAGATGAAAAATGGCAGAAAATAACCCGGAATTTCTCTCAGTGGCTATCAAAACCCTTTCCCTTTGCATGCTTGAGCACACACACAGTTTACAAGCAGAGGTAGTTTCCCCATTGGCATCCACAGCCACAACATTCTGGCGTGCAGCTGAGCGCTGCCATTCTTGGTTGGGTGCAGTTACAAAGTCTCATAAAAACCAACACGTGCATGGCGGTGACTTTTCTGTCTCCAGCAAAGCTTGGAGAGCTTTGCTTTCAGTGCCAGCACTGTTCTCATAAAGCACAACCACTTTTCCATTTTTTTTTCTCCCCGGGTATGTAATATTTTCAACTTTGGAACAGCCCATTTGACTCTAGCAGGAATCCAAAATGCTTTAGCAGGAACAAAACTCTTAAGAGATTACTGCCCAGCACACCCTGGATTAAATCTCACAATTAGGAACTCAATTTGCATTCTCAAAGTGAAATTCATTGTTACAACCACAACTGCGGTTGACACAGTACAATAAGCTATTGTTGAAGTCATTCCTGCAAAAGGTCACACACTTAAACCCTTCCATTTCTCCTGACAACCCCTCAGGAAGGAGCCCTACGCTGCTCCACGCCAACAGCCGCGCTGACCGCCTGTGTGGCCACAGCTCCCCCAGCGACAAACGCAGCTCTGGGACGAGGCAGAGGCTTCCATCCCGGCACAGTCCTGACGTTTGGTGGGAATAGTTTCCACCTCCACCAGAGCATCTGCTGGCCAGGATCTAGAATTCCACCTGGCTAAGATGCGCTGACCTACAGCTCTCCTCTATGGATTGTCTCTGCTTAGCAGCTCGCCACGCACCTGCTGCTGCATCCCACCTCCTCCCAGAAGGTTCCAGGCAGGGTTCCTGGCACAGCCTCACGTGGGCTCACAGCATCCCACCTCCGAGGACCGCACATCTCCTCACACTGCACCGACCCGTGCTGTGGTACAAAGCCCAATAAACTTGGAGCACGTTGTTACTCAGCTGCACGTGATGTCAGTCTTAAAGTTATCCAGAGGTAGGATTGTCATGTTCATAAATCATTCTATCGCTGAGCAGTGAAAGAGGGGAACCTCCTGGTTACGGTTTTACTATAAATATCTCCTGTGGAGAAGATGCAGGCTCAACAGAATTCAGCTTTTAAACTGCTGCTAAGAATTACCTATAATTCTCCCCCCCACCCTTTTTAATCACACTAAATATGGTCACAGAGCAGGGTGGGAAGCGTGCGGTCCATACAGCATCAGCAATAACTCCTTTCTGTTCTGCCAGGCTTTGTGTCACACAGAAGGCATAATGTCTTATTGATGAGCTGATATTAAGCTATTTCTACAGTGTCAGAGCACAGTGACTCCTTTTCAGAGAATTTTTCAGAGAATTTTCCATGCAGCTTTGTCCAAGAAAAAGCACTTGGAGGAAATCAGCTACATTGCACAGCTGCTGCACGCAGACTGGTGATGCACAGCTCTGCGATGGAGCGGTGCAGGGCTTTGTCCGAAGCCCATCAGAGCCAAGGAAGCGCTGCGTGTGCTGCCACAGCCTCCCGCCTGTCTCCAAAAAGGAATTATGGCCTTCAGCATTTCTAAAATTACGTATACTGCATTTTACATGCATTTTCAGGTTATCAATTAGAGATTGCTGCTCTGTCTTTTCCTGATAGGTTGATATAAAATTCACTTTGGTGGCAAACATGATACCTTTGTGGATACTGCTGTGACTGATACGACTGAGTACAATTAGTGCTGCTGCCACGAGTGAATGTCATCCCAGCGTCTTTTGGCCCTGGAACATGGAAGTATGTTTACAAACATTTTCTCTCTCCTTCCCAAAACATTCTGGCTTGCCCCCCAAACCTGGTGATCTGATGAAGCCATTGCTAGTTCTCGGGTAAGACAAAAGGTCCCCCAGGACCTCGACACAGCAGCAGTTGCCCTTGCACTGCACAGTGCCTCTGCAAGTCAGTGAGTAGAGGTTCAGAACTGGTCCCCTCCCTGCAAACTCTGTTGAGACTGGATTTGCTCTCTGGTGAGTAGGAAGACTCACTGGGTTGAAAATCCCTCCTAGTATCTCACCTAAGAGCACACAGGGGAACTCTGCTGCCACGTACCCAGGAACAGGAGAGAAACCAGCACAGAACTGCTCCTGAGCTTTTCACTGGAGGGATGGAAACATGAAGTCTTGTTATACGATGCTGTGTTACTAAAAATGCTCCTCATAGATTTGCTCACACTGACAATTTCTAAATGTTCCTTAAAAGCAGAATCAAAATAGCATGAAAAAAATCTCATTTCTTCTGTATGTATCTATTTATTCATTAAAAATATATACATATATTCCTGGTCCCTTACCTCCAGCACAGATCAGAAACCAGAGGGGTGGGCCAGAGCTCAGTGGTGTGAGCCAGTTTCTGCTGTGGTGAAATTTGGGGATGGCATGGTGGCAAGAGACAAAGCTCCCTGATGGCTTCAGAGAGCTATAATCCACCTAACGAACCCAGTTATCGTTACAGCTAGAAGCAGATGGGAGACTAGGACTATTTTTTGAACAACATCTAGAAATTGTCAGCGTGAGCAAACCTATGAAGAACATTTTTAATAACATCATCACACAGTGAGATTTCGTTTCCACCCCTGCTGAGCAGCACAGGGCAGTGGCACACAGCACGCCGTGCAGCCGCAGCACACAGCCCAGGTGGGACTTTGTGCTTTGCCCTCACTTCCTGAAAGCAAAGGGTATCCTGAACTGCAGAAGTATTATTTAAAATTAGTTTTGTTTCTTGAGCTTCTATTGTATGTAACTAAAATTTAATAGGGAAAACCCAAAGAAAATCTGATTGGTGCTTAATTTTTAAATTAATCTTGCTCTGGTTTCAGAGCATGGTTGCAATTTGCAACAAAATCAAACTCTGTAACATTTCTTAGAAAAAGCATTTCCATTCCTTGTTTAGCTTTATCATTTGCACGTGCAAAACTAAACAGGAAGAGAAATGGTAAAAGGAAAAAAAGTAATCTGTAAATAAATTCTGTATTTCTTCTTCTCCCAGGGTTTTGCACAGATCTGAAGTTCCACCCCATGTTTCAGCCTGTAAGTACTTAAAGCACAGCATTTAATTTTTGTCAATTTCCCCACTTGCAAAATTTTACTGTATTGGAATTTAACATGTGTTTCTCTGGATAAACCTCACAGAATGTTTAAATTAAATGCTATCATTTTTTAAAGTCTGAAGAAATCCACAAAATGAAAGCAATTAAAAACAGATAGTGTAACTAATAGGTTCAAGTTAGGTGTGTAATTATAAATATATTTTAATTAATTTCCTGCTGCATCCTAGTTATTATCCACATCTCACGGGAACCCATTTGTGCTCATTTGCCAACGGGGGAAACAAACGATGGTGCCCAGGAAGGAGTGTGTTTCACCACCCGACGTGGGCAGCCACCACTGCTCTGCTGCACCCAGCAGGCCAGCAGTGCCCAGCGCTGCTCTGCAGCTCCGCTCTCACTCCCATTCTTCGGCCTCTGTGAAACTTCAAAGCAAGTTTCCTTTGTGCCCCATAAGCCTTTCAATATTCCAGAAATTAGCTACGTACGCCTTCCTCGAGGACTTAAAGCAACCAGAACTCAACAGAATCTTCGAGATTTGAAGTGCTCTAAGTGCATTAAGCAGCACCACAAATTTCATTTCTGCTGCACAGCATAAAAGAACACACACACACTCACCTCCCGGCATCGATTCCAGAGAGTTCTTCCCACACCTGCAAGAAGTGCCAACCCCCTGTGTGGGGCTGGGCACACCACTGCTGGCACAGGCCGTGCTGCCCACCAGCAGAGCCAGCACACCTGAGCGCGGGCAAAAGCAGCAGCAGCACAGCAGGCTGCAGAGCGCCAGGCTGCACCACGAGCCAGCAGCGAGCAGAGCATCTGCAGCACCAACTGCCTTCCCACCCCTCCGAGTTGTAGGGATTCTCCCTTTTATTTATAGCACAGAAAATACAGATTTTTAAAGCCTCCACGGATGTGTATACATCTGGTTTGGCCATGACATTTTGCAGAATTACTACAAGTGATCTGGAGAACACACTGCACTTCCCCCAGCCGCACCATGCACGCTCATGCCACCAACTCCCTCAGCTTCAGCTGGAACCACTGCACATCCCCACATGGGAGAGGCACAACACCTTCACAGCAACACAGTGTTTCCATTAAACCATCTGCACGTCCTTTCCTGGCTCAGTCCCTTTACATCTTCTCTCCTGCTCTGTGCTGTTTTCCCTTCTGCCTGGGCACAAGGGTGCACTCCTTTATGCAGGGTATCATTCTGGTACCCAACACACAGATTTCTATTTTCTTCAGGTTCCTAAAGTTGTTTTCTGTTGCATGTGCTCTTGTCCCTCCTGACTTTGAGTTTACCCAGGTCAGCCATGTCCTGCCTATGTACCTTCTCCTTGATCCTTAAGGAAAATATAAATCCCAACTTAAAAGTCTCATGGTGATTGCCATACGTTGCCAACCTGCTAGTTTTATCTTTTTCTTGTCCTATATTTTAATAGAAAATATAAAAAAAGATAAGTTTGTTATTTATCACCTACATTATATATTTGATATGCAGCTCAAGACAATTCCTCTTCTCTCACTTTATCCCGTTCTCATGAACCTTTAGAAGGTACCTGGCTGCTATTAGGAAAACCACTGCAGGAATTGCTCTGTGCCTCACAGAGCCAGGTCTGAGCCGGCTACTGAACAGCTGCTGCACCAGCAGCCTTTACACTGGAAACAGGGAAAGTAAGCAAAAATAATAGGACCGAATGGCTTGTATAGAATATTAAGCCCAAAATCCAAGCATATGGTGTATCTACATTTGATCTCAGTACTTCCATCACACACGGAGAACACCGAGCACCACTCAGCAGCTCTGTGAGCACAGGACAGGACTCCAGTGCGATTCATGGTCAGGAAAATCAGATCTGCTGCCTGCAAACAAAATAAATAATTGCACTGCAAGCAGCACCATCACTCCTCTGCTACCCAGAGTTTTGAGATAAAAGCACTCAGACTAAAAAAAATAAGGGAAAAAAAAAAGGGTAAGCATTCCTACCAAGGACACCCATAACCTGTTCTGGATCTTAGGAGGGGGGAAAAAAAATCTATAAATACAACAGAGACTTCTTTATTGCTGTCAAGAGCCAGGAAGGAGGCTTTTTGGACTGGAATATCATAAAGATAAAGAGCACCTTAGAACAAAAGCTTTCTGCAGAAAAGGGCAGTGTTTACTCTTCCAGTTTGAGAGCGTTTGAGGCAATCTCCCTTCTCACATTAACACTTGTTTGCACCACAAAAAGGTGTTTTTAAGGACACTGCAGCCAGTCTGTCAGACACCCAGGTGCCACGGGAGCAGTGCCAGCCAGCACCTGGCCAGGCAGAACGGGCACAGGGCACCTCCAGCCCACTGCCGCCCATGGGCTATTACTGCATTACTGCTTTTTTGTAAGCTGGACAGGAAAATAATGCTGCACAGCGCGAGATGAGTGGGAGACACAGACACTGCCCGCAGTTTGATCTGGGCTCAGGTTGGAGACAGCACCGCTGCCTCCACCACCTGGCCTGTGCACCGAGCCCCTATTGTATTCAGGCAGCAGAGGAGAAAAATAGGGATATTAACCTCTAACACTGATGAAAATAATAGCCACAATAAAACAGGGATGAAGAACACAGCGGCAGTAATTATTCTGCTCTAGTTTACCCTGGAGTACATAGAGGAGGCAGGAGCTGGCCGAGCCCCTGCCCAGAGCCGCACAGGAGGGCACAGCAGCGCGCAGGGGCAGCCTGCAGCCCAGCTCCTGCATGGGGAATTCCTGCAGAGCCGCCTGAGCAGATGAGAGAGGGCTGGAAAAGCAAACCTGTAACACAGAAATGGACCTTTGGGGAGTCCTGCACGCACCGCGGGGATTCAAAATACTTCCATTTGTCCCTGCTGCACGCTGAGCAGTGTGCCTATGCGGGCAGATGGCATAACCGCATCTGGTTGATGTATAAGCACACACTGCCGAACATCAGGGCTACGACGTGCAAAGAGAGGAGTCAGTGGATGGGTTTTACACATGGAAGAGTCGTGATCACTGCTACCAAAAATCAACTGCTTCTTTTCTCCTCCCCTTTTTATTTTCTCCCCCCCCCCCCCCCCCTTTTTTTCTTCTTTCTTTTTTCCAAGATTCTTCACATCTGTAATTAATTTTTGACATATATGGCACAATTTCCTTCCATGAGTTATCTTAGTTCTTCTCCGGTTTAAATGTCACTCTTCTTTGAAATCTCCTCATTCAAAAATCAAGTTGGATCTAATAAAAAATTCAAAAGGTGCATCTAATAATAATGATATAATAGCAGCAAAAAACACGCACCTGCATTCATGCCAAAGAACAAGGGATGTGAGAGACAAAAATGTAGGGAAAAAAGAAATTAGAGGGAAAAAAAAATCATGATATTGCTGAAGTGCTGCTCTCACACTAAGACCAGGGGGATTGGGATAAGGCTAAAGTTAATTGCATTTCCAGATGACAAACCTCTCACCTCTGAACTGAATGGCTCTTTATAAAAGCTATCAGTAATAAACTGTAAATCTCAGCTATGATTGCAAATAAAGGTCATCCCTTTCATGCTGCCACTTTCCCAGGCCTTATTATATTCCTGTCTGAACCTTTCTTACTTCTTAAGGTACGCTAGCCGCCCGTATAAGCAATCAGCAAGGCTTTTTGATTTTATTTTGAAAGACACAAGGCGATCGGATTTACATCCTGGCACCTCGCTTATCCAAAATAGAAAACCACTGAATTCTGACAAGAAGACACAATCCTGCTAGCAGAATTAATCTTCATCTTATATTAATGCAAAGAAAGGCAATCCCCTTCCTCCTCTTCTCTCCACTTCTGAAATTCACGTTCCCTTCTCCACTGGCACAGATGGGTGCCCCCAGCTCTGCTCCCTCCCCACACAGTGCTGCTGTGGCCGCAGTGTGGGGCAGCCAGACCCCGCTCCCCACTGCTCCAGACACCGAGAGCACAGTGGGGACCCCCCGGATGTCCAGGACTGCACAGAGCTCCACAGGGACACACAGTGCTGGCACCCAGTCTGCCCAGGAAGCAAATCTCCCAATGCAAAAAAAAAAGAAAATGGCATCAGCTCAAAGAATCACAGAAGCATTAAGGCTGGAAAAGACCTCAGAATCACTGAGTCCAACCACCCACCACCACCATGCCCACTCACTCAGTCCCTCGCTGTCTCACATGTGACCGTCAAGAACTTAAAGTCTTTGCTTCCCAATGTGATGCTGAGAGAAGATGGACCCTTCAGCGCCAACATACACGGAGCACTGAACAAACAGCTCAGGGAACAGCAGGAAGTCCATTCACACGGCTGTCCCACCAAGCCCCCGCACAATCGCTTTCTTTTCAGGAAGTCTTCTACATTTTGTTGGGGCACAATTTCAACCAAAGAAATGCCAAGACTGACAAAAAGGAGAGCAGACAGCATGTAGAAAGGTAAAAACAGCCCTTCTTCTGCAGTCCCTGAAGAATGCCAGAATCAGAAGCGAGTACCCAGCCTGGGAACGGTGCTCACAGGCCCCAGGTTCATGAATCACAGAATGGCCAGGGTTGGAAGGGACCTCAAGGATCATGAATCTCCAGCCCCCCACCAGCAGCCCTAAACTCCCTCACTGCCAGCTGGAGCCAAGGAGCAGCTGCATTTGCACCCACAGCCAGGGCCAGGCCTGCTTCAACATCTGCCAAAGTTCCACAGCATTTATCTTTACAGACAAGATCTACTTAGAGGCTGACAGCCACGACAGACTTGTTAATTGAAGAGGCATAATGAAACACAACCTGCAGGTTTATAAGGTGAACTGGGAATGGGAGAGTCCAGACCAACTTTACAGAATGCTTTTGCTTGCGGCACATGCGAGCAGGAGATGTGGGGAGAGCAGCAGCCTGATAAGCCTGCTGTACCCTTAAACGGGAGGAAAGAGGCTCAGATTGCACAGCCATAGAAGTGACTGGTGTAAGGAACAAATAGACTTGTCTATGGGATGGGATAATTATCTTCCATATCTTCAGGCTCTTGGAAAACGTGACAATGGCAGATCTGAATGAGGCTTCTGACAAGTCCCAGATGTAGTCAGGTCTTTTTTAGTTTAGCTTTTAATTTAAACTGCTCATTTTGAAAGTGATATACTGATAGCTCCAGTTGGAGGCAGGAAGTAAGCACTTGCTGAGAGCTTGAACAATGTCCCTCACTCATAAATTGCACTAGCCCCAATACATCACTCTCCCAGCCCTGTGCAATCCTGCCAATACCCCACACTCCTATCTCCCCCATCCCTGAGCTCCTGTCTCAAGCACAGCACAAAGGCAAGTTGCCAGCCCAGGAGGTGCTGCCAGGTACAGCGATCTTCTCAGCACTTTGTTTCCCCAGATACTTTGTTTTCACAGACACCAACACAGCACATGCTCCCTTCTCTCTGCAAACACCTTTGTGAATGAGACAGCAAGGGCACACCAGTACTGCTTCATGCATACAGGCTTACCTCACCTGGGCACACTTACACATCTAAGCATCGCTGCTGCACAGGAGTAAGGAACAGGGAGATGATGCATGGGCCATGGGATTCATTGCTGCTCATGGGTTTCAGTTCCTTTCATTCTCGGCCAAATAATTTGATATGGGACAGTTAGTGGAGCAAGCTGAAGCCTGAGCACTGCAGAAGGCCTCACTTCGCTGGAAGCAAACATCTTCCCCAGCTCCACAGGCCCAGAGCACACTCACCCACATTTCACCTCCCATGCCTTCTCACATCGAGGAGCTCACATCTCATTCCACACTTCTCCTTTAATGCTCTGTTGAAATGCCCAGAAAAATCAGGTAAGCCTTGTAAAGTAGTTCCAGGCATTGGCTGGCTGCAGCACAGGATAATCAAGAGCTTCCTTAGACCAGAGCATCCCTACTTCAGGCACACTCACCAGACATAAACCTAAGAAAGCACCTCATGTTGGTAGGCTTCCTTTCTGTTGTGCCTCTAGCACCGGCCCCATGCTTGCAGTACATCTCATTTAGCACTCATGAAGGTATGTGCTCACCCCCAGGGAATAAGGGAAGTATGTTCGGGGGTATTTCTACATCAAAATACGTGAGGGATCACAGCTTAATGGAGCTCTGGGGGAAGCTGGACAGAAAGGAGTCCCAGTTCATCTGCTAAAGCTATCCCAGCACATGCCAGCTGACCCTGCTGTGTGCTCCCACTTCCTCTTTCACCTCAGCACAGCCCTCCCTGCACACAACACCCGCTGGGAGCCCCCACGAGCCAGGGGTCAGCAGTGACAGCTGAGATCAGCCCTCCAGGCTCCGGGGAGCGCTCAGCACAGGCATGCAAGGGTTTATTTCTGGTTTGCTCTGCGCAGACAGAGTTGCCCGAGGTTCTTCTGCTGAGGACAACTGAACAAGCACCTGGGCAAACAGGCTTTAAAACCTGACTTTGCAATGAAATGTGACTGTCTCTGTTGCGTCTAAGGCCAAATGCTCTTGACATGGAGGAGAATTAATTTGAGGTCTTACTGTAAGAGCCACAGCCTGAGAGGCTGCTCCTGACAATCCCTGTCTTTCTGCGAGTTCTCATCTCAGGGATTAGCGTGGCTCCCAGTTAGCACATTAACTGCAGCACAAAGAACAAAGTCTTCCCCAGCAAGGGGCAGCCATGGACCATGGCACACCTACTGCAACGAGCAAGAGCACGGTGCAGTTATTTGGGAGGGTCACATCACCTCACACCACCCCCTGAACAGTAAGAGCAGGGAGCCTTACCCTGGACTGCAAAGGCTGCAATAAATACTTGGAACAAAAATTGCTGCATGTGACAAGACGGCACACACACACCCACAGGCTTCCCTCCATGCAGGCTGCAGCAGCCCTCAGGGCTGGCAGAGGGACCTCGGGTGCACGAGGAGCCCGAGATGCCACTGTTACCCCATGGCATCAGCAGCCAAGGGGTGACGAGGTGTGTGAACCTGCGCTCTGGACAAAGTAGCTACAGATCACAGAGCAAGCTTGGAACACAGAACAATTACTTTAAATAAAAGTTACACTGTATATGAAACATCCACGCATTCCTGAACCCTCACAATCCATGGGACCACCGAGAATGAATTTAAACCTCTGCTACCACTATATTTCAAGGCAGCGGCACCCAAATAAAATACTGAAACATAATCAGTCAAGAGAATACTTCAAGCTTAAAAATACCTCCTTTCTTGAAAATGGACAGTAAAGCCCTAGGCAACATAGCCACCAAGGTTTTATTACGAAGTACATTCCAGAATAATGGCTGAAAGTCTTGGGAATGCAGTGGATGAAAGAAGTAAACAAGCCTTTTTCTATCCCTTAATGATAAATTAAAAAGCAGTACTTTGCTGTTCTGCCTCATCTTCTAATCACGCTGCATTCACACCCCTATAGTTAAGGTTTCGTAGGTATTCCCATCAAAAACACCTACTGCCAAAGGTTTTCTATTTCCAAGCAGTAGACGTCCATGGCAGCCAACACAATCAGGCGAAAATCTCACTCCAAATCAAAATTCGAATTAAATTTTGAGAAGAAGCACTGCCTGATGTTACAGCTGTGCTTGCTGAGACCTACACCCCTCACACTGCCTGTTCAGAAATTTAAGTAATTTCAAAATGCGGCCTTTTGGGATTTTAAGAATAATAGTGGAAATACTGCATGTGCTGTTGCTGCAGTCAGATAAGGAGCCAAATCTTAATCCTGCCATGCTATCTTGCCTCGGTGCAGATTATGTCTCACCACATCTGTGTACAAACGCTAGAACAAATAACAAACAGACACTTGCCTGAGAAAAGAGGAGATTTACAGGCTGCAGTGGGAAACGGTATCAGCTTAACAGTCTCTTAAGAATTTCTTGATTAAGAATACAGTTTTGTTTCTGCTGTCAAGCAGGTAACACTGAAATATCAATAAGCATGCACAGCTGTTAATCCATTCTTTTTAATGAGATAATTTTGATCTTTCAGTTTTGTCTCCTAAACTTATTTTCAGAGGCAGATATAATTTCCAGGCTCTGAAACCAATTACCCACTTGCACTTATTTTATTTTTCTTCCCCCCAGAAACATGCTTGCCGTATTAGAGAAGACATCAGAAAGTAAAAAATAATAATCTCACTTCCTCCTCTCAAAATGAAGGAAAAAAAGGTGCTATGGATGCATACATCAGCTGGGGAGCTACAGACAGGCCAGCCAGTGCCTCTGCACAAATGCCCTCCCTCAGATCATCGTTTGTTAACACAAAATCACATCCAGAGCCGAGCAGCACTGCAGCAGCGCTCAGTGGCTCTGGAGACATGGGCACGGCTGCCCTGCCCTCCCAGTGCCACCGCTGCTCCCACCCCACGACTCCCCTCCAGCAGCCCCACCTCAAGCCCCCCCGTCCTGGGAACAGCCGCACTTTGGGGCACAGCCCCAAGTTCCTTCTGACCATTAAAGCAGGGGAGAGCCATGCTAGCAGAGTACGTGGCACAGCCCAACACCTGCATCCCACAGCTGGTCCAGACTGGTGTATTCAAATGCAGTTTGAGGCAAACTGACAGCAACGACAATACGAGATACAACTAGTGTGCGACACAGCATCCCTATCCTGGGCGTTATTTAATCGTAAGGAGCTCTCTATTCAATATTTTTCACAACCTTTCCTCACGTCAGAGCGCATCTTTAACCAGATGCAGTGCAGAAACCCACCCCACCCTCGTGGCAGTCACAAATGCCCTCTCACCCTCACCTCCACCCAGACAAGTCAGCGACATTAAATCAACAGAATACCTCAAGGTGGAAAAGGAAGAAACAACTAGGGACAAAATAAAACAAAGTTCTATTAATGCTAACTACATGTTTCCTTTTGTGTTTATACTGCTGCTCCCCTTAACCATCTCCAGCTGGGGACAGAGCAGCAGCTCACCACCTCTGCTACAGTGGGGCAAAACCCCGACACAGAGGGGACTGCTGGTCTTGATAAGCTGAAAACGAGGTAAGAGAAGAGCAGGAAGTGAACCAAAAAAGGATTTTAAGTAACAGCTGGCAGCTGAAGAGTTAACCACAACCTTCTTTCTTTTAACACAGCCTTCTGTAGTAGCTAATGAAGGTAATGAAATATGACATGTAGTTTGGCCCTTGACCACGGAGCGCACCTCCCTCCCCTCCGCCTCGTGAACAAAGCCAGAACAGATGGAGCTGTGGCTGCGGGGTCGGGCTGGCGGCCGCTGCCCCACACGGGTCGGGTGGCCTTGCCCCAGGGCGGGAGTCAGTGGGAGAAGGGTGCTCACAGCAAGGTGGGGCACAGGGAGCAAACCACATCCATCCACAGGGCAAGAGCAGCACCAAGGTCTGCTCCTTTGGACATACAGCCCCATGAGCATCACCAAAGGACACATGGAAATCAGTTTTATGTACCGGCCCAGTTATCTGCTGCTGGCCTAAACATAACAAAACACGCTCACCAAACAAAATGATGGTGAGCTATTGCACGAGCAGAGGAGAGGCTGCACACTGATAAAAACCGCTCCTCCACCTCATGGCAGCAACCCACCACGAACAGCCAGTCCCTCCTCAGCAGAGCTGGAGGTGGGAAAGCCTTCTGAAGGGAAACATCCACCAAAAAAGGCTTCCAAGTTCTCAGCTGTTACAGAAGCAAATAAAAAGTTCCTCACCCAACCCTTGTGACCAACCAGACCTCTGGAGAGGAGTGGGCAGCTCCTGGCCCACACGGCCCCCAGAAAGGCTCCATTTGTCTCTGCCAGCCCAGTCCAGAGCCCCAGAGCACACAGCTGTGCCCCAGGCTCACCACAGCCACATAGGTGACACAGCAGCCACAGCTGGCTCCTGTTTCCTCAGCCCTCCCAGAGGTGCTCACCTGCTGGCCCATCTGCATGCAACACTGATCATTAAAGGAAAATCAGTTTGCCTTCTGCTTTCTCACTTAGTTGCCCATGGACTGATCAAATTGCCAGAGATCTAAGAAACAAAACCTGAAATTCAGAATAATCCTGGAGAAGAGCCATTCAAGAAACTGCTAAATCAATAGATGCAGCCAAAGCGTCCTCCAGGCGAGCTGCAGGCTCAGCACAGTGAGCAGGGTGCCCATCCCATCGAGGTGAGGCAGAAGACACTTGGCTGAAGCATCCCCACAGCCAAGCCAGCCCTCCTGCAGCAGCTCCTCTGCAAGCTCCCCAGCAACATAATTTGAGGGATTTTTTTTTTTTTTTAAAGTACCTATAAAATAGTAAGGTATCAAAAAAATCTAGAAAATACTATAATTAAATTTAGTTTTTCAACCTTAATCTGTCCCTCTGTTGCATATGCATTGTTATATATGCTTGAATTATATGCTAATTCCCTATTCCTCTACAGGAGGCTGAACCCATTTAGTGAACACAGCGGAGCATGCGATGGGTTGGTGCTGAATAACAAAATCATCTGCTGGTTATGGAAGCACAGCCTTGTCTGAAGCCAAATTTGGATACATAACTTATGTGTGTGACCTTACCCACGGTGCCTTTGTTGCTTGCACGTAAAGAGGGGTTAATTGTGATTTATGGTGGCTTTACACCACACAAACAACACTGTATTTCACAAGGAAGATGTGAGGGTGTTTTCCCAGCTGTGCCTCAAGCACTTTAAGGATGGATCCAGCATGGGCTCAGCCTCACATCCAGCACTGCTCGGCGGCCAGGTGGTAACGCAGAGCTGGAGAGAGGGGATGGGGGTACAGCCAGTGCCAGGAGCACCACAGCAGGCCAGAACCCTTCAGAGGATGCTGCAGAGGACACGGGCCAGGGCCAACACAGTCACAATGAGAGCACACACTGGGGCTGTCTCTGCACACCAGCACATCCAAAGCTGCTGGGTTTGGCCACTTGGCTTTGCGCTCTGGTAGCCTAAAGGTGTGTGAAGCCACAGTGCCCAGATGTGACACGGGGCACACTGGTGAGCCAGGCCTTCAGCCTCACTAGCACAGCAATGGAGCAGGGCTGCAGCGGGCAGGAGAAATCCCCACGGCCCCGGCAGCACAGAGCCACGGGGAGGCCTGGAAATTGATAGCCGGCTTCAAACGTTATTTATCATTCGCAGCACAGACACTGACATGGGCCTTTTGAAAGGGGATACTGTACCTTTAACCTTGGCTCTGCACACACGGTAATTTGGGATGCGGGCCCCAGTTCATGGGGTGACCTTTCAGCGGGCGCAGGGGGAGGGGCCGTGCTGCACTTATTTATGAGGCGGTTGGCAATTTTTGACATCACATGCTAGCCCCATTATTCACATGCTACATGACACGAGATTGGCCCTTTTAATGCAACAACAATGCATCAAAAAATCTGATTTTCTGCTCTGACAGCAGGCTTGTCCTCCTTACCTCCCCAAAACATCATCTTTCCAGGTTAAAGGCCAAGGAACGTGATTTAAAAGCACACTGCTTCCACCAAACGTGGAGCACAGCCCCAGAGCAGCCAGGTGCTGAGGCTGGAGTCCTCCCCATCCCCACACAGACAGCTGCTGTGACCCCAGCACAGTGTTCAGCAGGAGGAATTTCTCCTCCCCACATGTAAGAAATGCACCACGAACTTATGAAGTCTACAGTCATCATTCCATCTGAAAGCAATTCCCTACGCGCAGCCTGAAGACTCTGCTCTGGGGTCTGCTGTGCTGTACACACACCCCACTGAGATCAGCACTGTTTGTGCATGCAGCTGGTGGCACTGCCAGCTCAGTGACCATGCAGCGACCACAGCACAGCCACACCACACAAGGAACTGGCCCACGGAACTGAGCTCTCCTTCTATAGAACTTGAAATATCCACTAATGCACTTAAAGATAATAAAATACAGTTCACAAAAATGCACTGCAACGCATGTATATTAAATCACTCATCAGCTAATTCCACAGAGAAAAGAAAACGGTTTGTATGTTTAACTTTTCCAAATATCCTTTGTTGTGGGCTGGCAAAGAGTCATTTTAAGGCAGTTGATTTATATTTATAAAAGCATTTCTAAAATCACTACAATTCCTTTACAAATCTATCACATGATGATGTGAATGACACTGATCCCAAAATATCATTACAAGTCAATAAGTGGGGCTAATTTTATCAATATTTTTTATCAACTCCAACAGTGTTTCCTAAATGCACTGTCAGAAGCAGACATAATAAGTATTAGAGAAAAAGCATCTTGCTAGCAATGAGTAACTTCACAGGTCCTGAGGATGTTTATTTGATTTTTAGGGCAGAATCGTAGGCGTGCTGCTCCTTCACCCAAGAAATAAGATCTATAGAAGCATTTCCACATTCTCCACCACTCAGTGTGCAAACAAAACAAAAACCAAACCCTCCGTGCCCTGCCAGCCCTGTCCCCTTCCCCTCACTGACTGGGACTTGAGCACTTCCCAAGCCAGACACCACTGCAGACTGGAAAGCTGTGACCTAAATCGCCTCATAGCTATGGGGGACACCCATAAGTACGTGCATCTGCCGTGCTCGGGGACCCAGCCCAGACCCGGGGAACGGCACAGAACCCCCCCAAGATCCATCTCTGGAG
The DNA here is from genome assembly GCF_023343835.1 of Lagopus muta. Classification (NCBI taxonomy): domain Eukaryota; kingdom Metazoa; phylum Chordata; class Aves; order Galliformes; family Phasianidae; genus Lagopus; species Lagopus muta. Next base: position 747,950 of record NC_064444.1, read on the forward strand.
CTCCGCACAGAGGCGGCACAGCTACCAAAACCTGAAAGTCCACGTCCATCTTTGGATTAAGCTGTGGGGGGCATGCAGGGCCTTAGTTCAACACACAGCAAAGTTGCTGTTGTGGCAGAAGACTGAGGAAACTTGTGCTGTCTCCTGTAGTCACACCATGCCTCACTCCAAGCTCTTTCCCCACAGCGCCAACTGCATTCTCCATCTGGCTCACTGCTCTCCACTGCAGAAGTGCTCACATCTCAGGAACACCTCATTAATGGCTGATGGAGCACTGTGCAATTCTCACTGACAAATGATGGACCATCAGCATTATTTACACTTCAATATTGTTACTGTTACTTCGGAAAGTTTTAAACACACGTACTTCTCATGCTCCATGGGCTATTCATCAGCCTGTTCTGCCTTTTTTGCAGATCACCAGCCTTTACACACCCAGCACAGAGCCCAGCATACACAGCCCTGAGCCGTGCAGGTACTGCTGCGCTGGTGGAGCAGGCAGGTTTACGAGCCAGAGCAGAGAGAAACATCTTCAGGAAAATCCTCCTCCAGGAGCGGGAGGCAGAAAATCCTAAAGCGGTATTACATTTTTTACAGATTTATGTGGGTTTTGAAGCCAAGTTCCAAGACTGGCAGAACACAGAGGGGGAATTATTTTCTTCTTATTAAAAGAATGAGAAGGCCCAACATTGATTTTGTCCTTCATCACCACACAGAAGAACTCCCAACTACCACACGGATGACGGTATGGATAATCACAACACCATAAATCAAAGCGAATGTATTTATTAGAGTGACTCTCTTTGTTGTCCATGTGTGTGCTGTTTGTTGGCCCATACTGTTATTATTTTAATTTATGGGTTGCTTTTCTCCACTCCTTCCTGCCCCCACAGTACCAGAGCCTGTCCACAAGTTTTACTCACGCCGGTTAAAATCAGCATAATGAAATGTCACAGCAGCCCGACAGCTCTGTGAGGACACTGGGGCAGCACACCGTGGGACGCTGCCCGCAGGCGCCCTGCCGACCCGGCCTCACCCCGCAGCACTGCCCACCGTGCTGGGGACCCAGCAGAGGCAGCTAACGAGAGCAGCCATGCGCAGGAGAGGAGCCTTTCCCAGCTTAACAGGTCTCAGTGTAATTAAGTGCAATAATTTTAACCAATTTGCAAATCCCACCTCATCTCCCATTTGGTTATAATCACATTCTCATTATTAATAATGCCATACTTCCGTATACTCGGTGCAACGCACAGTGGGATGATGGGCACGAGGAGCAGCACAGAGCTTCTCTCAGATCCCATCTGCCCCAGCGTAATTTAGGCCAGCCTTGACAACCTCATCTGCAGCCGCTAATGACAGCACGGACCCCAGGGAGTTCCCAGGCACAGGGATCCCACTCTGCCACCCAGAGCATGCAAACCTATGACTTGGGTGCTTGGAAAGCAAGACACCTCCCCAGAATTCCTGCTTTGGGGTTCTCCGTTTGCTCTCTGCTCTGGTTTCTACCCTTCTGGGCTTCATTGCTTTAACACTCTTTAAAAATAATGACATTTGGGGTTTCTCCTTTTTCAAAAGCTGGCTGTGCATGGCAGGGCCTGAGCAGCACAGTGAAAGGCTGGCAGGGGCAAGTCCCCAACCCCTTCCTCAAGTGATTTGAAAATGTACACCTGCAAGCCGCCAGGACAAGCTGCAGCATAAGCCTCATTCAATAACAAAATATTTGCTGTAACACATGTATTTAAGGAGGACAGCACTCGGTCACCAATGACCAAAATCCTGACCCCTGAAGTTCTCTTTTCTGAAGCCCCTCAAAGCGCTTCCAGCTGACCACAGCCCATCGGCAAACAAACACACGGAGCAGCACCACCATCCTCACGCTGCAGCCATACAAGCACTGTTCTTTGCTCTTTTGAGAGGAGAAGCAAGCAGCACTACATAAACACCCGTCCCTGCTTTGGGCAGTCACGATGCAAAAAACAAACAGCCCTCTGACAAGAGGGGGCCCTGACACATGGCAGGAGCCAAAGGAACAACTCGTACCCACCTCAGGAGCAGGGGAACACACAGTAAAGAGAGGACATCAGAGAGCAGTATGGTTTGAGTTCACATCCGTTGTTCTGCGGATAAGTAAGGGCAAACACCAACAGCAAACCTCGCGCGTCTTGGCACCTCGAACAGTGCAATATTTACCTGTGTTGAGGTCACAGCTTGCTCCCAGACACGTTGATCTCTCCTTAATGAGAATCCTCCCTCAGATGTGAGCAGCACACCTCGAGGCCCCGCAGCCCCACACGGCAGCCTGTGGCTGTGCACCCCCTGAGGACGCAGCCCCACACATCGGCCTGAGGGGAATAGGCCTCCACACGGAGAGATGCCAACGTCCCCTGGGAATCTCAGACATCGCTGACAGATCCTCACAGGAGAATAGAAGAAAACAGAAAATCAGGAGAAAAAACAGCATCTCATCTGATCAGATTGGCCCCAGCCCTGTGAGAGGCCCGGCCAGAGCAGCGGCCCAGCAGGGCCCTGCACACAATGCTGCGGGGCCACAGCGAGGCCTTAAGGAGCAGCTGGAGCTGCGGCCTGGCACAGGCTGTGGGAGCCCAGCTCAGCTCCTTCACAGGGCAGCACAGAACCGAGGCTGGCAGTGTGCAGTGTGCAGTGCGGGGCGTGCTGCTGGTGAGCTTCCGACCAACGAGACCTGAATTGAGGGCACCTGCCCAGGGAACCAGAGCATCTGCACAGTGCTCAGTGCTGCTAGGAGTGCCAGCACAACAGCTGATCCTTCTAAGACTCACAGAATGTATTTTTATCAATATTATGATTAACTCTCCACAAACCAATAGAACAGGCTTGCTTTTAAAAAAAGAATTCGCCCCCCTTCCCTCCAATAATTGCCTCAGTCTTGGCTACAATGCAGAAAAGGACTTATCAGGAAGAGTCCACAGGAAAGCCATGAAGTGTACAAAAATGGATAAAGAAAACTTGTAATTACCCAGAGCCTACTTATGCAAGAACACATTTGGACAAAAAACACATGGGTGAGGCGGAAGGGGAAGAAGGTGGAAATCAAGAGATCCTCCCACTTGTCATCTTTTAATACTAAATACAGGGGACAACTAAAGAAACTGATGGTTTGACTTACATAATGATCCTAAAGATCTCTTCCAACCTAAGTGACTGTATGAAATCCGTACACATCACTCTTAAGAAGGTAAATGGAAATAAGAACACTAAATTTCCACAATATCTCTGAGTGTCCCTGCATCCCTTCTCCAGCAGCAGTAACCTGTGTGTTCCATAATGCTGCTGTCTCCGTGAGACTTCATAATGCCACACGGGTGCCATTAATAGCTGTTATAAGAATTCTCAGCTCTTCTGGTCCTAACCAGAACCCCTCAACTCCCAACACTCACTCAGAAGCAATTAAAAGATCCGGTTTTGCTGCCTCTGTTAATTCTGACCTCAACAGATGGAGGAGCTCAACACCAACCCTTCTTCCCTCTTTATCAAGCATATACATGGCACAACAGCACTGCTGGGATACTTTCTACAGACAGTTCAGCTGAGGCACACGGGAAGGGTAAGCACGTTTTATTACAGCACACAGGCAAACACATGCAGTTGTAAGAACTGAGTTCAGGAGCTCCTGGCTCTGGCCAGGCTTCAGTCAGACTCTCCTGATTTAGGAACTGGGGGTGGTAGCAATTGGAATTTAGAGTGCCAGGTCACATAACCGAAAGACTTGCCCTATCCGTGTACTCCACAGCTACGGTGAACACAAAACTGAATAGAGGGGCCTGTATGTCAATACAGGGAAAAGCAGCATAGCTAGGAAACAGAATTTGCTCAAAATAGCAGATTCACAACAAAACTGGAAAAGCAATGCAGGAACAAAACCGCACATTCTGACAACATCTACTATTACTGAGTTTACTTTGCCGTTTGATTTCAGTGGGTTTGATTTTGTTTTTTAACGAGGTCAAAGGCTTGGGTTCACGGAGCTCCTCTGCTGCCCAATGGCCGCCTGTGCCTCCGCCCACAGCAGGGCCTCCCATGTAGCTGCTAATCCACTCGGATGCTCAACAGCAGAGCCTCGAGTTTTCACGGATTTATGCCCTACGCTGCACACGGTTCCGTCTGTTTCACGGTTATTGTTCTCACCAAGTCTACTTCATCATTTAAATTATTAACAGCAGAATTACACTGACTGAGATCTCCTGGAATAGACAGCTTTAAAATACCAAGGCTTATACTGTATTGATACAACTGAGTGGAACAGAAAAATCGGAAGAAATTTAGATTTAAGGGTCATTAAGCAATCTGTGCTTTTTCCAATTATTATTTTTTTCTTTACATAAGAAAAACACACAAAAAAAGTTGGAAAAGCTCCTGTAGATGGCCATCTGCAGACTGCCACACATACGTTCAAATACCTTCACGCAAACAGTAGCCTGGAGCTGCCTGATTGATGTGCCACACATCAGAGCGCACACCATCTTCAGTGCTTCCTGGCTCACCTCACTGCTCTCTGGCATGGCTCAGGGCAGCAGTGCATCACATGCGGCAGAACCCAGCAATTCCTCCATAAGCTGCAGCCACGGAGCCTCTGCAGCCAGGGCACTTCTCTTTTACCAAAGGGGACTACAACATCTGCAAAGCATGGACCTTGTAGCAACACGCATTGCAAAGATGTAAATTTCACACCACTGTAAATCAAACCCAATGACACAGGTGGGTGAAGGAGGAAGAGGACAGGAGCACAGAGGAACTTCCAAGGCCCTAGTTCATTGATTCCTTCACTGTCACTTTCTCATTAGGAAGAGAAAGTTTCCCACCAGCCTGTTATACACCTACTGCTGCCAAATCATTCAGAATACTAAAAAGAAAAGTGTTAGAATGACAAATTCTCTGTAATTCACAGGGTTGCAAGCCAATTCCCCTCCCTTCTTTGACTATATTTCTCGAAGGCAGAAAAGTGACTGTGAAAAACCAGTTCTGTTTGAAAAAGGAGCAGAAAGCCACCTGCTGTCAGGGACAAGCCCTGTGTTGCCCCAAGCAGCTCTCCCCAGCCCCAAACACTGCCAGCAGAGGCAACTGAGCTGGTCCCAGAGGTAACAAAATTCATTAATAACAGACTAGAGAGTGCCCACATTCAGATCACACATATGGTTTGAATACAGGGAATTTGCTTTTCCCATGCACTGCATTACACGTTTATACTGAAATAAAAGCCATTTTTTCACCGAACTTCGTCTAGCATAATTGACAGATGGCTCCGATTCAGAAAAAAACCAATCAATGTATTCAAATAGTTCCTACCCAGGCCATGTTGCCTAGTCTTCAAATATTTTGTTACAGACACACTTTTTTAAGATAAGTTCCATGCAGCTTTTCATGGGAGATTTTCTTTTAAAAATAAGACCTAGCCTCCTAAAGCAACAGTTTCTCCTCAATTAAGTCAACATCCAACAGTGGTTCCACTGTGCTAACAATGAAAGCTTCATGTACAACAACGAGTTCTTTTCAAGCCAAAGGAAAATATATTTCAATCACATCACATACCCAAAACCACACCACTCCACTGCTCACTCAGCTTGGAGAGGTCCAGGTTACAGTTGGTTCAAGGCAGCTCCTCACAGCCACCAGGTGTTAACAGCACCTGAGCACACAAGTTTAATTGCAGGCAGCACACATTGAATCCATAATAGAAAAAAAAATTCTCACTTGCACGGTGGGGTAGAGGAGGAGACAAAATGATTGTTTTACAGGGACTTTGTATCATCATTCATCAAGGAGTAAAGACTGAGGTATGCTCTTTCACTAGTGCAAGGCATAAGAAATCTCAAGTCACAGCTACAGGCCCCCCTAAGAAGCCTTCCACAACTGCCACAGGCACCAACTGCCCATAAGGCGATGCTTCCAGCACTCCAGAGCACAGGTCCCAAAACAACCAGGCTGAGAATGAACCGCTTCACACAACTTAAGAACAGCAACACCTTTAATGTTTGAATGATTTGTGTTGCACAAAGATATTTCATAAGAGAGAACTGTGGGGAGCAACAAGAGATAAAAATTCCAAACATACTTTGCTTGTGCCAGCACAGCTCACCCTCTCTGCTGGTTCACTACTACTCATGCTAAGCACTTACAACTGCTCTATCCTTACTTTTATTCCCTCCCTCTTATCCGAATGACCTTCCTGATAAATTGCTTCAGGACCTGCTCCTGTGTAGCATCAGGTAATATTGATCCCATCAACTGTTGTGCTCCAGCAGCTGATGCTTGTCTCATCAGCCAGCAGGCAAAGGAGCTGCATGTGGGCCTCTGTTCCAACAGACCTAGCAGGAGCAGCAATAAGGCCAAAGGAATCACTGAACTCCAGAAATGCAAAATCCAAAATGAGCTCTTTTATGGATAGGATTCAAACATCAGAAGTGCACAACAGAAATGTAAAGTGTGATTCTTCTTTACTTCCTGAGAAATAGCAAGCTATTCTTGTCTTTACCACTTTTCTCTTTCCTCATCTCTCATAATTAGACGTATTACATCAATGGCCAACCGTCAGCTCTCAGAAGATCTAGCAGAGAGTGGGCTGCTCTATGCGTCACTCATCTGCTGCTGAATAAAGCATTTTTTCTCCTCCCGTCGTAATGACACTTCCAGTTGGAAATAGCTGTATTTTCTTGGAATAAATCAACCCAACAGAAAAAACCCTGTAGAGGTTCATTACAGAAGCACAGAGCTGAGGCCAGAAGGTATGTCTGGAGGTTGTCTGGTCCAAGACCCCTGCTCAAGCTGGGCCACCTGCAGCAGGTTGCTCAAGGTCATGCTTAGCTGAGTTGGAATGTCTCTAAGGATGGAGACTCCTCCACCGCTCCAAGCAACTTTGCCAGTGCCTGGCCACCTTCACAGCAAAAGAGGTTCTCCTTTTTGAAGTGGGATGTCCCATGTTTCAGACTACGTCCATTGTCTCATGCCTTTCATCTCACATAACGCATGGCCCTGACGGTCCCCATGCACCTCGTGGCCTCGTGGCAGCAGGGCACGGGCACTGCTGGGAGTGGGGGGTGGACACTGGTGTGTAAGCAGGTTGTTCTGCTCCTAGAGGTGCCCTTCCAGGCACACAGGCTCCTCAGTTTGCTTAAAGTTGGTACTAACTTTGAAGAGCAGAATCTGAACAGTTCCTTTCTTTTACTGTTATCTATGCAGGGAACAGTGGCTACTCTGTAAGAAGCCAGTAAGGAGCACGGGCCAGCCATGCTCAGAAGCTATCTGTGGGGAGTTCTGCCGCTATTTGCTTTTTCCGTCTGTGCCAGAATACGCGCACTTTCAATTCAAACGAGGATCAGCACACAGCTCCTCCCTGAGCACACAGCTATGTACAGAACAGGTTCTGGAAGCGACAGTGGGCAGTGCCAGGAATGCTGAGAGTTCCAGCGGCAGCACTGGTGCTAAAGCCAGCAACAGGAGATCACCGTGGAAAGTAACCTGAAGTGTATCTGTGCCTTGTTCTCTTGCACATCAACTTTTCCTGACTGTATCTGTAACAAGAGGGGCAATAATTACTTCACACGGTCCATTCTATCAGCATTCCCTGCACTGCCCACAAGCTCAGCATTAGCTCCGCACCGCACGCAGGAGGCAGAAGGCCACCAGGAGGCTGTGTGCCCACCTCCCTCTGCCCCTGGGGCCGCTGCAGCCGGGAGCACACGCAGGATCACAGCACAAAGCATTAGACATGCTCTGGAAACCCTTTGCCCAGCTGCTCATTAGTACTGCATTAGTCTGTAAACTCGAGCGCAAAGCGCCTAGTTCAAGTTGCTCTTTCTTGATGTACTTGAAAGGTCCTGTGAATTTATGGCAGGATAATGTGGAGCACAGCACCTATTTATGAGTTGATCATTTGTACGAAACCCCCCTCAAAGCGCCGAAGGTTACCATTCGACCACGAGCTGCACTTAGCTGCGCAGAGGGCAAGGAAGCCAAGTATATGAAAGTTAAAAGCATTAATAAAAGTGTGACTTATAAATTACTTCATCTTTGTCACCCTTTTTGAAATGGGGTGAGAGAGGCCAGGGTAAATTTATTTTTTAAGTGCTTTCTGAGACCTGCAAGGGTCAGCCCTGAAATGCTGTACTCTATAAATCATTCCATGCCTATCTGATAGATGTGAGTGCATCATAACATTAACAAATATTGATTTGTTTATCATTTGCAATGGTTTATAGCTTAATGCAGACTTTGTAACATTTTTAGGGAGAAGAAACTTTAATCTGAGAGAATGCAGAACAGAAGATGCATCGGCCGCAGGAGGACAGAGCTGCCTGTTGGTTCTGCTGCCCGACCGTCACTCCATGCACACTGCACTCCTATTACAAAACCAGTTATTTCACCAGATGGCTAAAATTTTCAGGCATTTCACAAAACAGCTTGTATCGCTGCTCAGAACAACAGTGAAACCCTGCATTAGGGGCGCTCTGCTGAATCACAGCCACGAGAAGCAGAAAGTGGCAACTGCAGCAGGCAGCGGTGCAGGGATGCCAGCTCTGAAAGCTGAGATGGGGGAGCAGGCAGCACAGCGTCACCCAGCCTGGATCCCACCACCTGGCGGTCGTGAAGGTCAGAAGCCATCTACAGCCACTCCACACAACATCGCCTTCTGGTTTCCACCCATTTCATGAAATTACCAAAACCGGCCATTTCACCGAAGGGCGGGACGTGTAACTCGTGCACCATGGAGCGCTATGTAACGCCCTGGAGGCACAACACAGGCACGCTCTGCAGCGCCTCTGACCTGCTGCCAGCCCTGACCAGGGCCACCCCCATGGCCAGCCCCAGATTTCTGCCCAAAATCGTGCAAGAATCGGCCCAGACACCCTGCAGGCAGCCTGGTGGGTATGGGGCAGTGCTGGTGTCACTGGCTACCTGCGGCCACCGCTGGCCAGCACCATCCAGCAGCACAAGGGAGCTGCTCTTCCAGCACCCAGCCTGTGAGACTGAAGACCTGATAAAACATGGCAGCACCCACGTTTTTGTTTTCCACTTAGTTTAATATTATGCAGCAGGTTGTAAAGGCAGGGAAGACACCTGGAGCAACAGAAGCAAGTTGGGAAAAACTGCAATAAAAATCTCATTAACCTAATGAGGGAGACAAACTGTACGGCGAGTCTCCTCCTGATGCTTTGCATCATTAGGCATTAGGGTAAAAACAAACTTTTTCATTAAGCAGCCACAATAAAAACTGGGTTATTTTCTCTCCCTACCCCCTTTTTGTTTTTAATAGCACAACTCTTTGCTTTTATTTATTTTTGGAACTTGACAGGCTTGATATCCAATTTCTATGCAGAACCACCCACTATTCACATCTCAGAGAGCTAATGAAGTGTAATAAAATTGCCCCAGGAGACATGTATATGGAGACATGCACAAACTTTTCACGAGAATACTAACTGCAATTTCTTCAGGTGGGAAAGTAAAATTATGTAAGATAAATGAAAACAAAATCAAATAAACACCAACCATCAGCAGTGAAACTCCATTTGCAAAGGAGGAGCACCTCCACTCCTGTGCCGCCGTCAGCATCGCTCCCGATTCCGCTCCGCTTTTCAGTGAGCAGCCTCTGCTCGTTAGGAAAAGCGGAGCCCAACAAGGCCGGGTGAAACGGCGCTGTGCCAAAGCAGCAACCAAGCGCTGGTAACACGCGTGCCAGATCACCAGGCGCGGGCGGCGCAGGGAGGTGGCACCAAGCACTGTGCCATGCTGTGCCGTGCTGCGGGCACCGGGCTGCGGCAGCGCCCACACCGAGCGGCTCTCAGCCACAAGGCCCTCTCCTACCAATTACAGGTCGTCAATATTGACTATCTGAGGGATTTCCATGCTCGGGAAGCAAATTAGAAACTCAATACCTGAACTATTCCTAAATGCAGTTATCAACCTCAGAGTTTTATCTCATAAAACCAATTCAGCTTAGAGTTTAATTCTATTAAATTAGGGCTTAGAAATAAGATTTGCTCTGAGAACGAATGCATCATTAGTTTTAAAATGCAATATACTGAATCCCAAAATGTGCAGCACTACAGTCTGAAGAACAAATGAGTAGAGATGGCACCCACATGCACTTCTCCCGAAAAATATTTACCGGCCTTGGAGGAATCTGCCAGCTCGTTAGGCCAGCCGGGCTTTTGGTATACGGGACGTCCCCCTTCTTTAGGGAGCGATAATCCTCTTGTGCCTCTCCTTGGCACAAGTTTTTCCTTTGTTCTTAAAACCTTCTTATTTCAGCAGCTGACAGAGAAAAAAGAATCAGCATCCTCTTTCTTAATAAAAATGCCACAATGAGATCCTGTCGGGCTGGTGCCAGGCGTGTCAAAGGAGCAGGTACTAATGCAGGAGACCTCAAGAACTACCCGTTTGTGTAAGTTCCAGCCTATGGAAGAGTCACGTAGGGCTGTTTTTTTCAAATCAGACTTCCAGTACATGAAAAGTACCCTTCCATGGGGTGCATGTAATCTTTGAATAGGGCCCTTAGTTTCCTGTGGTATTGTATTAAAACGCATGTTTGATACAATAATACAGGGATAGAATATGTTCAGAGAGGACGAGGTAGCCCAACGGTGCCTGTCCCCTTGCATTATGAACCGCTGCGCACACTTTCATGCCGTAGCAGTCGAGCAGAGCGAGCCCAGCGCATGCCTGCAGCGTTAGCATTACGTGACTGAGACCTGGGAAAAACAGAAGGAAAAAGGCAAGCAGCAGCCCAGCGGCACGGGAAGTCCTCACCAGGAGTAGGATATTCTGGTGACACGTTTCACTGCAGATTTTAATCCAGATGTGGTATTTGAGACGAGCTAATGGAAGCGGGAGGTTCCTGCCCAAGCCTGGCCATCTCCTTCTGCATTTAAAAAGTGCTGTTTCAAAAGGAAATAACGATGTCTCCAAACAGCACTGTGTTGTGAATGAGCAATCTGCACTGTGCTGCTGTACCATCATAAAGTAATTGGTGGCCCATTGTCTCACATGTAGGCTGGGTTAAAGCTTTTAGAGATGTACTTTAATACATGTTAATTTGCTGGTTTTATTCAAGTGGACTATAACAGCTCCGTCCTAATAAGAAGTACAAAAATAAAACTAACTCAAATGATCTAATTATGATTTTTGGTAGCAGAAGACTCACGTGGAATACGATCAACGCTATACAGCCTGAAATACCTTCCAGTAAGCATTTAATGTAGCAATTAATTCAAAAATGCATGGCAGAGCTGTGGAACTACAAAGGCAAAACTATCCATGTCCACCTGGCCGGTTAGCTCAGCAGCAGCTCTGGGGTGCTGCCCACACCATCATCCTCCCTCCAGTTGGGATCTGGTCTTACAATGTTGAGCAAATGGTCAGGTAATCACGTTTGTACTTTTCCATATGATTTTCCTCTTTCTTAATTTTAAAATTATATTTAGATCAAAACTCCTGTATTTTATGTGATTAGAAGCCTTTCTTTACCATATTCCATCTTCAGCAGCAGCAGCAAGCAGCTTCCCACGTGCCAGCAGCATTCCACCAAACAGTGCATAGCTGCACTCCAACCTGCATCTGCTGTACTCGCTTTGCATTCAGTAGCACAATCTACTCCAAACAGCCAAACAGAGCAGCTTGCTGAGATGCTACAGGGCTGCTGACATTTAGAAGTCTATTTTCAGTCCTATTTTACATAAGCTTCCAAAATGTAGCTTATGAGAACACAAAAATCGGAGAGAAGACGGGCTCACCAGTGTCTCTGGAAATGCCCATGACCTATTTGCAGCCATAAAGAACAGGAAAATTGTATGGCTTTGGCAGCAAAGTTACAGGAAGAGAAGAGCCAACCCCAATACCAGCATAGGAACCCAAAGGGACAGCCACCATGAGTGTGGCCTTGGGAAGGGAGCTGCAGCCCGGAGCCACCAAACCGTGCACCGCTGCTGTGTTCTGGTAACGCGCCACGTCTGCTTGATTCCCCGGCCCCAGCAGATGCCCAGGGAAAATCCTCCGGGCTGAAGTGCAATTCCTTTTCCTGACTACTCCTAACATGCAGCAAAACAGCCAGGAAACAAAGTGGTGTGATAAGTGTAGCACAGGGTAAATATCAACTTATGCATCTCTTAATGGTGTGCTGTGCAAAAATCTGTAACGAGAGAATCAGAAGAGCGGGGGAAACAGCCCCAAAGTTTTTAAAAAACACCTTAAAACGAATCGGGATGAATCGAGGCATTACCTCAGTGGAGGGGTTAAAGGAGAAAAAAAAGCACCTGAGTGAATTCAAGGCTATTAAAACTGACCGTGTTTGTGGATAAGCCACAGCCATAAACTGCCCATTGATACTTTACATTTGGTGCGGCTCTTTCAGCCTATAAACAAATTGTAAAAGATGGCAACAGCTAATTTAAAAAATAAAAAGCGAAGTGTTGTGGCAGAGCCTGAATTGAGTCTGACAGTCAAGGTCACGTAACTTTTCGCTTTTATTTAAAGACATTGCTTTGATTACTGAAAAATAGTGCACGATGCACACGCAAGTCCGAGGTCAGGACAGCCGCCTGTGCAGGCAGCAGCGACGGCTCACTGTCCGCTGCTTTAAAAGGAAAAACACCAATAATTGCTTAAATTGCCAAACGTTGTGTAATTACCGAGCTGCAGAAAATCGTCAGAAATCAGTGGTATAATTTTTTGAAATATCCTTTGAGTGTCAGCCTTATGCCCCAAGCAGCCCTGTTATGGCTGTCAGTGATTCCCAGAAATGTTAGGGAAATGCTTGCTGCTTTATTTCGCGCACATGAAAAAAGCCTTCGCTGCATTATTTTTAATTACTTAATGGCATTTGTATTGTCCCGAGCCTTTTACCACAAACTTTGGGAAAAACCCTTAAAGGCAGCTCTGAAATTCACTACCTGTCAGGAAATTAGTTGAGGCTGCAATGCATGTCCTGTGCGGAAGTACCGCACGCACAGAAAGGATCTCCCATCCGCCGCAGCCCTCCCGGGCCCATTAAAGCCTTCGTAGGTGGATCTCACTTACATCTTCGTTTAAAAGAAAGAAATACGGGTTCTGAACAGAGCTCGAGACTATTTGATGTTCAGCCTCTATTGTCTTCAAGGCAGACCGGCACGAAAGCTCAGAATTAAACAGCCTTTGAATATAGTTTTCATGGAGATCATTGGAAGCGATACGAAATGCAGCAGCCCAGCACACGGGTCCAAGCTTCCCACATCCATCCGCTTTCAAAGTTTATAAAATGATGATAACCATTTGTCATGGACTTTTTATAAATTACGGGCAACAATCAGCCCTTTTCTTTATCAGGACCTGCAGCTTTCCTGGCTCCTTCCTTACTGCCACACACAAACAAGTTCAAACGCTCACATTTTCCCAAAGAAACAGCTCCTGGAGTCACCAGCACTGCTTTAACCAACACAAAGACGAGGAGCCAGGATTCTAATGGTACAGAAAGGTGATCAGTGGGGAGCGGTGGGAGGTGATACATCACACTGGGGAGCAGAGGGCAATCCCCCCAGCTGGCCACAGCTCCAACAGCATTCCTCAGGGCTTTGCTGGATGCCTCCTATGGGTTATGATGCACAAGGACTGGGATACAGCCAATGAACTTTCTGGCCTAGTAGCAGATCTCCATGCAGGCATCTTGGCTTGAATCTTTAAACTGAATGCTTTTTTCAATGCAAATAGCAAACAGTTTCAAAACGTATTCTTTCACCATTTACTGTCCTTCTCATTTTACACCCTTGTTCAGGATGTGTGAGCTTTGCCACTCTTTGTTACAGAAATGAGCTGTAGAAACCCATCACATTGCTCTGCATGTTCCCATCTCACCATGTGAAGCCATGCCCAAGGACGGGGAGCAGGAGCACAGGGCTCCTTCACACCACAGATGGGAAAACAAAGTGTGAAGGAACAAAAAAAGCTTTTTCCAGCACAGAAAGTACCTGAGGTGTATTTAGACCAAGTGTAGTTACTATGGGCTCTTCTGTCACTACGTCCTGTGGTCACAGAATCATAGAATCATTCAGGTCAGAAAATACCTCTGCAATCCCCAAGCCCAACCCATCCCATAATGTCCATAACCACATCCCTCAGTGCCCATCTCTGCGATCCCTGAACACCTCCATGTCCAGAGCACAGCTCTGCTCCACTCACTGGTTCATCCCAAGGCTGGAGCTGCCCCACTCCCTCCAGGTGCCATCTCTGTGCCCAGCATATCACCCACAGCACTGCTGAGCCCCAAGGAGGGGACATGCAGCACGAGGGCTGTGCGGAGCACTGGGGATGGGTGCTGAGCATCACTGCTGCAAATCCACCCTGTGTTCCCCACCTCCCACATGGTCTGACTTTGGAACCCACGCTGGTCCATCCCCATTGTTTTGCGAAGCATTACATACAATTTTCTTCAGATAAAATTCCTACCCTATATGGCAGATGAACATTTAGAGCTACACCAATATTTTAGTTCAGACCAGCGATACTACTGTTATTAGAAAGAAATAATTACTATCTAAAAAATAATTGCTTATTGGCAGCAATAGTTTGGAAGGCACAGGAAACAGACACCCCACAAACACTGCAGATGCGCGTCTCCTCTTTCCACCCGCAGTTGCATCGCCTGTACTGAAATTTGGAGCAGTATCGTTTGAGGAGGTGCATTTAACACTTTTTGTAACTGCATTTAGGCAGAGCTGTCACTTGAGAAGATTATTTTAAAAGGGGATCATGAAAAAAACACTCAGATAAAATAGCGTGTCATGCCAGACTCATTGTGCTAAATATATTTCCTGCACACTTCGCGTTTTTGCTTCACTGTTCTCACACCAGGGCGTGCGGTGCTTCCTCGCTCGGCAGCACTCCCTGCTGAGCCTGTGGCAAATTCCAGAACACAAAGCACAAGTGGAGCCAGGGCAGCACTGCAGGAGGAAACACCCCAAGCACCACCAACCACTGCAGAAAATCAGCTAAAGGCGCCTGAAGTGCCAGCACTTGATGTGGCAGCCCTGCAGGCAAGGGTGAGCGCGGCACCTGCACTCACAGTCCCAACAGCACCCCGAGCTGTCACCTGGGGACACCCGGCTGTCTCATGGGGACACCGAGCAGCCACGTGGGGACACCGAAATGCCACATGGAGACAATGAGCTGCCATGTGGGGACATCGAAATTCCATGTGGGGACACTGAGCTGCCACATGGAGATACTGAGCTGTCACATGGGACGCTGAGCAGCCACGTGGAGACAGTGAAACTTATGTGGAGACACTGAGCTGCCACACAGGGACACCGAAATGCCACATGGGGACACTGAAATGCCACGTGGGGACACCGAAATGCCACGTGGGGACACACTGTCAGCATGCAGGCACAGCGGTGCTCCCCGACCGCGGGCATGGAGCGCGCTGAGCCGGCAGCAGTGGGGCCCAGGGCACCTCCAACAAAGCAGCGCCTGCAGCCAGCCCTGCAGCCGGCTGTGCACTATTCATCTCCTTGTTCAGATGAAGGCAGGATGCATAAAGAGGAGCGAGAGAGAAAAGGAGCAAAGTTATAAAAGGAAAAAGGAGAAATCATAAATTAAAAGAGAGACAAAAAGCTCTTCTGGACATTTTTTTCTGCGCGAAGCAATATGGGAGGAGAAGCGTTGAGCATCACTGTGTTTCTTCATCTAATGACACAGAAAATCTTTCCTGCAAGTAATTCAAGAAAACGATCTCCAGAAAACATGAACAGCAACGCCAAATTTCTGGCATTAGCTGAGCTCCCAGAAGTGCCGCTGCTGGAGGCTGGCGCTCCCTAGGCGCATTGAGGCAATCTGTGCGAGGGGAAAATCAGGAATGGGCAGAGAACGCAGCACCGTCCTCCCCAGCGCCGCTTACCTGGGGCTCAGCTCACCGCAAACCTCATTTCTGAGAGAAAAGTCCCTGCGACAAACCCAGCGCTGCCAAGGGCCGTTTGCCGACTGGGAACAAAGATCCGATCCACTTTAACTCGCCAAACACTTTGCCACTGTTTTATATGCACTGCATCCAAGGAAGGGAGAAATAAAGGAGAGATTTTTAGGTCAAACGATTAAGGAGAAAAGGGATTTAAACCACCAATTTTTTAAAGTTCTAATTGTTTGCTTATTGACACCAATTTACGTGGAGCCTCTTAGCGAATAAAGGTTTTCACAGTACATGGCACTTCTTTATGTCAGTTTTTAGCCATCATGTCACAGCCCGGCTTGAAAAGAAGAAATGCTGAAAACTCGTAGGCCAGAAATGAACAGCCTATTAAGATCTGAAAAGCTGTCATCCCCACTGAAAAGACTTGCGTCAGCCACTGAGGATATATTTTAAACCGCCTGTCCGCAAGAAAACTTTAATAATGCAGCCTTGCTCTAATGTCTTGTGAGAGGAGAGGCAATTTTACTTCTTCTATTAACCCAACGTGATTACAATGGCTTATTTCATGGAATATTAAGTTCAAATTCTGCTCCCTGGGAGGACAATAAAAAAAAGAGTGTGCTTATGACATTGCCCGAAATAGCCACAAGGACCGCAACTCCTTGGTGCTTTTAATGCATCCAAGCAGTAATCCACCTTAATTTGCTAATGGTTAAGTAAATTAGCAACAAAATAATAAAATACAAAAAGGTATCAGCACAGAGGTAAAGTGCTTTCCTCTAAAAATATTAAAATAACAAAATGATGTTTGTGTGGAGATGGCAGTGGCCGTCAGCCCCTTCTCTCCCCCCACCAGGTCAGGGGCAGAAATAAACTCCGTTTGTCGGCCGGGCTGAGCCATGTGGCAACGGGACGTGCTGCGACCACAGCTGGAGGCTTCGTGCCAAGGGAAGTGTCTGTCACCGCCAGAGCTACCTGCAGGCTGGGGCTGCTCTGTGTGCCATGGGCTCAGCGCTGCGGGTGTTGGCCCTGGGGCAGCACGCTGTGGGCATCCAACTGGCAGTGCTATGGGCATCGAACTGCAGGCATCATATGGTGGGGAGCATGCTATGGGCTGCGTGCTATGGGCTGTGTGTCATGGGCTGCGTGCTATGGCCACCACACTGCGGGCATCGCACTCCGGGAATTGCACTGCAGGAAGGCACTGCCCACCCAAGGGGCCACGGCCGCCCACTGCACACCAGGCGCAGGAGCCCCGCACACCATCCTGATGTGACTGGGGCACTCCTGCCCTCACAGCC
This sequence comes from Lagopus muta, assembly GCF_023343835.1. Classification (NCBI taxonomy): domain Eukaryota; kingdom Metazoa; phylum Chordata; class Aves; order Galliformes; family Phasianidae; genus Lagopus; species Lagopus muta. Next base: position 765,158 of record NC_064444.1, read on the forward strand.
GGTGCTTCACCCGCACTGCCGCTCTGACCAAACACGCAGTGCTGTGGGTGCAGGTGTTCCCTTGCTGCCCCATCCTGCCATGCGGGGCTGAGGCCGGGCACAGGGCAGCAGTGGGATCCCCACCCAGCAGGCTGCGCTTTGCCTCCTGTCCTTTCCTTCTCATGCCTTCTACCTACAACTTTTTCTTCTTTTTTTCCAAGGGTGGAAAAAGAAATCATTTTTTCATTAAAAAACAATTAAGTATACATGAATGTATGCAAATAGCTGGTGCAATTCTAAACAGCCACCGTTTATTTTTTCTACCTACCGCAACAATTTCAAAGCAAGAAGGCGAACTTAAAGAAATACATTCGACATTGCCTGCTGTGTAACATGAGGAGACTCCATAAAAGCAGAACAATATTTATTCCTCCTTTCCCTAACAGCTCCCTGCTTTATTGGGCCTGTGTTCCAAAGTGATCTGATAAGAAGGAGCGAGGCTAAATGGCAAATGGCAAACATCCCAAATCGCAACCTGATGTATTTCCCCAGCCCTGACCTTCAGATAAAAATCACAGAAATCTGCAAACCCCACCAAATATGCAGCTCCGCACGCTTCCAGCGCTTTCAGACACAACATTCGGGGGCAAAAAAAAAAAAAAGAGGAAGAAAAAAGAAAGAAGGGCGTTGCTATTTGGAAGCGCCCGGCCTTCCCTCCCTTAGAATTTAAGGCTTACGGTGGTGTGCAGCACATGCAGGGTGTGCAGAGCCTCCGTCGAGCCGAAGGGTTTCCTCCATCTGCGGGCGCACAGCTGCCTGTCTGCAGCCATCAGAGAAACGCGCTGCGTGCAAAGAATTTATCCCACTGCTATATTATAGGTATATTTAGGGAAATACTTCAAACAGCAAAAAAATTTTGCACTGTGAAATTAGCTAAAATCATGACAACTGTAAGAAAAAAATTATACGGACAAAATTTGGGTCTGGTGGAAGAATTCTTTGATGTCTGGATTCCAATTTAACCCCGACTGAGTTCTAAGAATCAAACGACCAGAATATCTCCCACACCCCGAGCCTCCCTGTCACTGCTCGTCACCGTTTCATTCCGTTCCTCCCAGCCCCGCGCCCGTGCAGGACCCGCTCCCACATCTCCTCTCTGGGCACGGCTGCTGCCAACTCCCCATTCAGATATTCATTTAAACACGCGTGATAGCAGCAGAAAATACACGTAACAATATTTTCTTCACCGTGCACCTGCATTGTTCCACGGCACACGTGTAGGTCGGGCGCCGAGCGCTGAATGTACAGCAACATGTGCACATGTGAAATCTAACAAATATTTTTCGTGGCGAGAAATGCCGCGTCGGTGCCCACACAGCAATGCAGTGAGCGTGGACAGCAGCACGGCTCCTAAATCAGAGCGCAGGCAGAGAACAAAACCTGCTGCCATGCACACAGACGTTTCGGTGTCACTGCGCTGCCCACAGCAGGGGGACCACGCAGCACGGACCGTCACCTTCGTTTTACACAGGGACAGCAGCACGGAGCCTCCACCAGCCGTACACATTGTGTGCTGGATAAATAGCGTCAGCCCCTCCACTGCTGTGTTTTGCATAGAAATTCACTTTTTCTTCAGGTACTGAACCGCTTCGTCCTATAAAGTGAACCGAGCTGCAGGATTTTTAAAGCGGTTCTAAAACATTAATAATATATCTGGGTTGTTTAAAGAATATTTCCAAATAACATGAAATATTCAGGCTGCCCCCCCCCCGTCCCCACCCTCAGCACCATAAAAAGATAAGATTTATCATGAAATGTTTGAGGGATAATCAGCCATTTTTGGCCAATATATTTTAATATTTATATACCTGACATAGCTGAATATAAATGATACATCAGGATTTTCCATAGTGCGTGGAATTTATACAATTAACCGAGCGATCCCATGGCTTTAGGGCACGCAAGGTGCAAACAACGCTGCAGCGCTCTGCTGATTATTGTTATAAATCTTACAAACCACGCAGACGTTCAGGTGCGTTTTGTTTACACCGTTTCTTTTCAAATATTATATAAAACAATGTTATTTATCATTAAAGGAGTTTCACTTTCCCACTGCATTTATTTCACGAGCTCCAATTATATCACTATTTTAAAATACACTTGGCAAAATACACGTCTGAAATTTGCAGCAAAATTTGACCATTTTCACGTTATTTCTAAGGATTTTTCAATCTAGCAACGAGGAAAGATTTAAGCATTATCCGTACCCGAAATGTCTGATCAGAAAGAAGTTGGAGCAAGAAAAGCATTTGGCTGAGCCGCAGCGGCAGCTCGCAGAGCCGAGCAGTGCTGTCAGCACCCACAGCCCCGCTGCTGCTCGGACAGCAGTTCTCAGCCATATCTCAACAATCAAAAATACCGACTCTGAAAAGCTTAATCTGCAATTTTGCAGAAGAGAAAGCACGAGCAAATAAGCAGGTTTGGATTCTATAATGCGAATGCATTTTTCCTTGGAAATAGCTACACGCTCTGTGTTTTTATTCCTCTTCCATATAAATGCAGGATCACTGAGGGTCTGGACTTACAAATAAAAATTCCTAAAAACATGCCTAACCGCTTGCAATGCTACAGTATTGTTTCAATTATTTTCATTGGGCCGTGCCCGTTTGTTGAGGTGCTGGAGCCGCCGAATGTGAAATCCGAAGCACGAACGGCTCTGAGCTGAGCTCTGAAAATCACGGGGTTGTCCACCCGTTAGTAAAAGGGAACGGAGCGCTGCAGCTGCTTATCAAATCAGTTTTATGTTTCTGAAATGAGTTCCTGCTGCTGAGCCTGAATTCAGAGCCGGTCAGAAAAAACAGATTGATGGAGCCCCAAACAACCCCTCGGAAAGCACACCAAGGTGCTCCCCGCGCACACGCGGCCGCACGTGGCAGAGGGGTACCTTTGTTTGATACCTACGGAATCAGAGCGCGCTGCCTGCCTGGCTCTGTGTGTCCACGGGCAGAAAATCCTGCCCCAAAAAATTATAACTGTGTACATTTTTTTCTGCAGATTTTGTTTGCTTTGCCTCAAGTAAACAAGCAGCGTCCCTCCTGCTCGCTCTGCAATATCGGCACTCGGGTGTCTTGCTGCTATTGTTTTTCATTCAGAAAGCACACGTATTGCTTGCTGAGCACAATTCCATTTCTTCTGAAATTTACATTTTTTTCTGCAGTTAAAACAATTGAAGAAATAAACAGAAAAGGACAGTGCTGCTATTTACCATCCTTTTCCACATTGATACAAAAGCAGCCCAGCGAGAGACCCACAATTTTTTTTCATTTTAGTACTTATTGACCTGTTCAATGGTTTCTTTTAAATGCACCTAAAATATAGCAATCTGGCACAGAAATGCAGAACTGTCTGCTGCCTTCAGACATCGGCAGTGTTTTGTTGCAAATCTGACGGTGTTAAAATCGTATCGGCGGTGCCAAACAGCGCTAAACAGGAGCTGCAACTTTATTTTTAATGACGACTTTAAGGATCGGGGATCAGCGAGGTGAATGTAAAGACTGTTAATCTTAAATTTCTACAACCCCCAGTGTCAGGGCAGGCATGTATGGTGCATCAAGCATAACAAGACGAAAACGAGGAGGTGTTGGCGAGGAGGGGGTCCGCGACACTTGCTTTTCTTGAATCCCTCTGAATACATTTCACAATTCATCAGTTTTTGTCTTTCCTGCCACGAGTGAGGACAATCAGACCAGACACCCATTAGATTTTTCATGCAATTTTTTTTTTCCTTGTTCGTGACATGTTGGCAGGGAGGATGGCAATTCTGAAATCTTACCAAATGAGAAAAATGTCAGAAACGGAACTGACAGCTCGTGGTTACTATGGTGATAGGTGATATTGAAAAAAAATAAAATAAGACTCAGTTAATTCAAAAGGAATCAAGTTCAGTATTTTTAAGCCAGCTGATACAGATGAAAACTTAATCCCGACACCGGGATGTTATCTCGTTTTAGCTAAGAGGCAAAGAAACCATTTACTTGATTAAACAATTAACCGGCTCCAACTAAAAATATACAAAGGATATTATATTGGAAGCAAAAACTAAAAATATCTGCATTACGGATACGCTTTTCAAAATGAAACAGAAAGAGCAGATTAGGAAAAACAGCCTGCCCGTGGGAGCTCTGCAGATTTCTCCTCCATAATCACCGTTACCTACACAGGGCCGGTGCTCCCGTGTCACTTTTAGAGAGAAAGAAGTGGTTTCATTCACTGACAAAGAGCAGCGCGGGGGGAAGCGGAGCTGCTGACGGATGTCCTCCGCAGATGGGCGGCCGTGCAGGTTCTGCAGGAACCTGGATATCTCCATATTTGTGTTTATGTATTTTATGGGCTTTTTAAAAATTCCCCGGGGAGCTCTTTACCGGGCCAAAATAACGCGAGATCTGGTGCTCTCCTGGTACTTCCAGCTAGGAGCTGAAATACTGAAATACCAGGAGAACATCAGATCTCGTGTTATTTCAGCTGCATTAATGGCTCCCTGAGGAATTAACAAAGCCCGTGAAAAACAAACACAAATATTTGAGGCAGAAATATAAATGCTGGAGTATCCGCCGCTCCCACAGACTCACCGCACGCCTGCCCTGCCCTGCTGCATCTCACATCTCAAAGGGTTGTGTCACCAGCCACGTGGACAATTAATACCAGATTGCTTTTTTTTTTGCCAGCCACCTCTGTGTTTTGGTGCAAATCCAACTGCTTTCCTCACAGTCCTCGAGGAAAATAATTTTAAAGCAAATGCTTGTGAAGTTTTAGGGACGCTGTCGCAAAAAAAACAACTTTCCGATTGCCAAAACCTCCACAGTAAATTGAATTCTGAACGTGGTCCATGGGTGGATGTGTGAAGAGCCGTGTCGGGAAGCGCGCTGAGACAAAAGGCAGCTCGGGTTTTGGAAGTTTATTGTATTTCCATATATGTGTGTTTAAGCTGAATCACAATGCCATCCCACATTTGAAAGGGACATTTAACCAGGCTAGAGGAAAGCACTGCAAGAAATCAGGTCTTTCCAGATCAGCAAATATGGAGAAAAAGCAGCATTCTTATTTATAACCATCAGTTGGTATTTAATGATGGAGAAAAAAAAAAGAAGAAAAAAAAAAAAGAGGAAAATACCCTGGAAAAATGCAGCAGCTCCTGACAGGTTAGCGGCTCAGTGCGCACTGGGCAGACTGCATTGCCATCTACTGGGAGAGGGAAGGCAAAATCCCACTAAAACAGCTTGTGTTTCAAACGGCTGAAAATTAACTGGAAAAAAGCCTAATCCAACATTCGGCACCGAACAAAAAGCAAAAAATTGACGCTGAAACATCAGATCCTTTTATAGCTCATTATGTGCCACTTCTGCCATCTCCTCCGGCGCTCCCTTGCTTCCCAGGCAGATCCTGACCCTGCTCCGTCCTGCTGCTCTGCAGAGCACCTCAGTGGTGCTGGGAGACCCCTGGACCACCAGGACGGGCAGGTGGGATGCAGGCCCTGCGTGGGGCTGTGCAGGGGAGAAGACACAGCCTGGCCAGGCCCAGTGCTGGGACAGCAGCCGGGCTGAGCGGCGTGTCATCGTAGTGCAGCCTGGTCCCAGCACCCACTGAAGCCAAGCAGCTCCACGCTCCTAAGTCACATCAGTGCCTCTCATCTCCAGTCTTATCATCCGCATTTTGGAGCCACCCCAGGGCTTGCCATGCGGAGCAGCAGATGCTCACACAGGGCAGACTGCCTCCTGAACACGCACCAACACACTGCACCAGGTAAAGAGCAACAAGGGGGAGAATCCACCACTGCCTTACAGACGGCACACTGTAAGGGCAGCCGCTCCCAGCTGCTCCCCGCAGCCCCCAGCTCAGCCCACCCGTCGCCCTGCAGAATGGTGCCCGCTCCCTGTGCCTGGACCGTCGCTGCCACCAGACCTGCAGCGTTCTCCTCAAGGACGCACAGAAGCTTTCAGAACAGCAGTGGCCTATAAATATCAATTGTTTCTGAAAGAGTTTCAGCCTACACCCACAATGCGGATCCTTCCCTGCTCACCGCAAGGAATGGAAACGATGCCACCCTGCTCCCAGCCCTGAACACGGGAGCAGAGAACGCTGGAACGGTGGCTGGGTTGGATGAGCCCCTTGTCCCCTCGCCACCAAACAAACGGGGTCACAAAGGCCGGATGCTCCCAGACCATGCTGAACTCTGTCCCCGTAGCTCAGTCCGTCGGAATCAGCAGTTCCTAATGAGAGCTCTGTGTTTCCAATGCACATAGGGTTTCTATCAGGACACATTTTCATCCCGGGTGTTTGTAGACAAAACATCTCCCCCACTATCAATGATGGCTCCCACATCTGATCGCATGTACTACTGCATAAAAGTGGTTTGGGGGGAACATCAAAACAAGTTCTTTTATACTTGCACTAAAAAAACCTTGTCTAAACAACAGAATTATGCTAAGAGTAAAAAAAAGCCATTTTAAAATAAATGCAATTGCAAAAAAAAAAAAAAAAAAAAGGGGGAAGGGATCTGGGAGATAAGAGAATGATAAGATAAATAAACCAAAAAGACAAGATATCACAAACCTCATTTTAAGATAAAAACCAGTATAAATAACTGCTTGGGACTGTTTGAAACTGTTCATTATATAAGAAAAGCAGAGTCTGTTTAGAATTGGAAGCCTATGGAAAAATACAGAGCAAAACTACTTAAAATTTTGTATCATGTGCCGACTGAGAACATGGCAAATCCAGTGCAAGGAGGTCTGTCATCCAAGTGTCAGCCCAGGATCTGCAAAATGGCCACGTGTACATACATACACATTGAAACGGAACCTATTTTTACATAAATTTCAAAAATGCTTTTTTTAATGTGGTCTACAGCATCGCTGGACATGGAGACAGAGGTGCAGATCACAGCAGACAGCTGATGTTAAGCATTATTAAAAGAAAATGAAAGCATTTTATTCTCATCTCCTTTTCCCTTTACAAAATTACGGCAAGGAGTAACACTGCCATAAAACTTCCACTGGCGTGGGGGGTTGTTGGTTATCCCTCAACATTTTTAATTTAAAGCCAGACGTTGCCTTTTTTCACACAGAAAATACGATTTGGAATTCTGGAGAAACAGGAGCCATGGCAATCTATTGTTTTGACGTATACATATGTATGTGTACGCACACACACACGTGTCACAACATGAAGCACTGCAGACGGGCAGGCACTGCTCAGACAAACCCACGGCATCGCTCAGACCGAGGGAGAAGCAGAGGTCACAGGAAAAGTGGGAGATAATACGGAAAGAATAAAACCACGATTAGAAACATGTAATCACATAAACCAACTGCACGTGGAAATAATGGCTTCAAACTGTTTTCAGAGATGTGTGAAGACAACAAAAGGAGAGCCCCGTTCCAGCCATGCCTCCGACGTCTCCCGCCGGCCCCGCGCCGCCGTGGGGCACCACGCAGCTCCTGTCACCCACGCGCAGCTCCCGGCGCAGCGCGGCTCTCGCCGGACCACACAAACTCGCTCATTCAGAATAAATCTGCACAAACCCCAGCAGTTTCAAGGGACGCCGCCTGTGCGGTCCGCTGATATCTCAAAGAAACGAGGAACTATTTTCACATCTCATTCACGTAATGGATGAGCTGCAGAGCCGACGAATACTCTGGAAACCGTTCAGTTTGTCACATCTACATGAAAATTCTTTGATACTTCTACATTAAGCTTTCAAAGCGGAGCTATTTCGCCAGCCCACTGTATATACATTAGAGACCACGATGGTCGCAGAAGGTCTTTGTTGTTGTTTTTTTTTTGTGGCAAAAAGCATACGTGAATAATCCGGAATGAGCGGGTCGGGTCAGCGGCTGCGGGGTCAGAGCGGGGCTCTGTGCCACACGGACACCTCGGAGCAGCCCTGGGGCAGGCGGGCAGGAGGGGCTGCTGTTCTGCTCAGCTTCTGCACGTGGAGCTTAACCAGCCCTCCAGAAACGCACACACGTTGGGGTCTACTTCTTATCTTGTTTATACCATTTCAATACAGCCGAGTTCAATGAAATTAATCCTGATTTACAGTGGTGAGAGAGCAAAATAATGGTTCTAAGTGGTGTAACCTTTTACCATCTTTCAGTTGCCAAAGTCTACCAGCTGTTAAGTCTATCAATTTTGCTCTTTTCATTTTTTCAGGCACGTTCTACCTCCAATTTCTGCTCAAAACTCAATTCACTTCAGTGGGATTTCTGTGCAAGGAGCACGGCTCGAGCGCGGGCGCTGCCACAAATCTGCTGCGGCTCTCAGCAGGCGTGAGGCCGAGCTGCAGCCCCAGGATGGGATGAGGAGGGGAGGAGGTGTCCGTGCAGAGCCCCCCGTGCAGCAGTAACACATGGCAAGGTCTCATTTAGCACAGCTCCTTCGTTTAACAACGTGCACAGCTCTCTATGCGTTCTCGTGCCGTTCACTTCCAACGTCCATTGCAGAGCAACCTGAGTTATTAGTGCTGCTGGCTATGCTTGAAAACCCGTACTGACCCCGTTTCAAGGAAAGCGGGGGTAAATTAGTGATGTCATCAGTGGAAAGCACAATATTTTTGCTGTCAAAGATGCTTAAAAAGCTATTTAAACAAAGGCAAGAAAAACACCTAACTGTGAAAGTTATACAGAAACATGATCACCGAACTTTACATTTAGGAAGAATTAAGCTTTTAAAGAGTTTTTTTTCCACTGAAAAAGCCTCTAATGGTAGTTATCCAGGTGGCCCCTGGATTTATTGTTGGATTTCGCTTTGACTGCTATGGGGTTCCCAAGGGGACCATCACGTCAATAATTTCTAAGGCAACATTTTACTCCAGGTAACTGAAATTCCTCAGAAGATGAGAGCTTCAGCTTGGAGAATCTCGGATCTCGGATCTGAAATCACTCATACTGACTACACTAGAAATTCAAAAATAAATTACTATATAGCCTTCTGCTTTCAGCCATGTCAGAGGTCTCTCTCTATGTATTTATAAACATTCTTTATACAACAATCCAGAAGTTAATTCCCCTTCAAGCTATTAAAACAATACATTTAATTATGTTCATAAGGAGTTGCCCAGGACACAGCCAAAACCCACCACGACTTCAACGTGTATTTCATATTAACACACTTTTCTATTCTGAAAAATTAGTAATGTAGGTCAGACCCCGTCTTCATTCTGGAACTCCCTTCAGAGCGGTCAACAGCCCCTATTTATAAGGTCTGGGCTTTTGTGGAGAAGTCTATAATGTCTATTTTTGGTCAAGCTTAAAGGAAAAAGAAAAGGCACAAAGGTCTCCTGGTTTCCAGCACACAAAGCACATTTTGCTGTGAGGAAAAGCCGAGTCGGGCTTCTATCTAGACTAAACAAATTTCAGTATAAAATGATAAATGAATCGAGGAACTTACACTCTCAGATCCTAAATTATATTAAGTCACTGATTTTATGAAGCCAGAAAAAGGTCATTTCATGATACTTACAGCTACGCTAAATAACCAAAATTTATGCGATGATTTTAATTGTTAGCGTACTCAAAACCTTGAGAATCAATACAACTGGTAGCAGATCAGAGAAGTTAAACTAAGATGCAATTGTTCCCTGTAAGACCTATTACGTTTAATATCCATTGGCCGTGTTTGTTCCGCAGGTCACGTAGAAAAATAAATGTGCTGTATTTCTTGCATTTGGTTAAAGGAAAGCGCCTAATGACACGTGTCCACATCCCCAATGCTGTCCCCGTGCCGGAGTCTATATGGGCTGCCTTGCATAAACCAAAAGCCATCTGTCATAAATAATAAACACACACCGCGTGTAAACCCACCACCCCTCCTGCTCCCCAAAAGGGAGCCGTGCAAAGCAAGGTCTGCCCCAAAATATTCCTGCGAGTTGCTAAGTAGATATAAAAGAACACAGACCTGAAATAATCTGCAAATAACTGTAACATAAGCCCTGAAAAATGCTTTTGGAGCCGGAGAGAGGGGGAAGGAATGCTTCCAGCGCCCGGAGTCAGCCCAGGCGCCGAGCAGGGGCGCAGGGCTGGGGGATGCCGCTGGTCCTGAGTTTATTTTGTAAATTTGAGAGATGATTGCTACAAATCTTATTTAAATCAAGCTTCCTTGTGAGTATTTTCTTGTAATTGAACAAGTGTTGAACTGCACCGGGCTGTCACAGCTGTTACAATACATGAACCACACGTACAGTAACAGCTTTCGTTCCACATTTTTGCGGAGCAGTTTCCATAGCACTATGATCAGGGCGCGCATATTGTTACACCCCTCGCAGACTGGAAATAAACTCTGATGTTTAGGTCGCTTTCTCCAAGTGCATCTGGTACTTAAATTTCCTGAAAAAACATCAGCGGGCGACTGCGATGTAGGACCAAAAACTGCCGGGGTACAACGCCTCGTTTCGCTTCTTATAAATTAAATTAAACTCTCTTAAAATCCTAACTAAGCAGCATGCTGGTCGGGAACATGTTGTGCAATATGCATCTATGTTAACTGCCATCCCGAATTAAACACTATGGCAAACTTCCTATGCACAACAACATGCAATGTAACCAGGCTTCCCTTTGCACCATCACAGTGCCAAGCAGTGCTCCCACGTCGCTGTTGCTCAGCACAGCACCTCCGCACGCCCAAACCGTGCTGCTGGCAGCAGGCAGAGCACAGCCACTGTGCCGCTGGGAGAATAAGCACGGCTTTGCCCACTGTGATGGAGAAGACCTCACGAGCACTTGCTGGCACGGCCGTGGCTCACACCCTGCTGCCTCCACGGACCCGACGTGCTCCCACCCATCCCTCGGAGGCAGCAGGTTGGGAATTAGTGACATCCAGCAATGCTGTTCACTTTAAATTTTAATAAGAAACAGAGACATCTTCTCTCTCTTTCTTTCGCTGTTCCTCCCTCTCTTCTGAGAACAGAAGGCTGCCGGTGAAAGGAATGGAAATCTGGAAAGAATTTGGGGTGGACTGGCCAACCCCCTTTCATTTCCTTCAGATGTTTACAATCTAGCACCTTTCTGAAGACAAAGATGGGAAAAAAGCTATTTTTCCTTTTGACTGAAGGGTGAGACAGGGGGGTATTAAAAACTGATCAATGTAATTTTTTTCACAGAAGTATTTGCACATCTGTGAAATAATGTAATTTATGAAAAAACTCTTTTTATATGACATTCATGATTACAGCCTGATCTGGAGAATTATTCAAATATAAAATTAAATACTCAAAAACTAGCTGTGCTGTGGATGACTGAGACTTTCCCAGCTGTGCATCGCACTTCTGTAATTCTATTCACAGTGCAGAAGTGGGGCTCTCCAGCTCTGCCCGAATCTCTCGTAAGAGGAATGCTGCATTTCCAAACAGCTCTGCGATCGGCCGCTTCGTGTTTTGTCCCCATTACCATCCCAGTTGTTGGGTACGTTTTATCAGACTGTCCCCCCCTCCAAAAAAAAGAAAAAGAGGAATGTGTACGCACGGAAAGCGCTCTATAAATTATAGCGTATTTTATTATCACAGGGCTTAGGGAAAAATTGGCTCTTAAGAAAGGTTAGAAACCTTTAAAGTGAATTCTTCTGTTTGGCTGAGCTGGCTCTGGTTAATGGGCTCCACCTGGGCCGGCACCGCTCCCAGGTGTCACTGCGGGGAAGGGAACGGCTCTGCTCCCTTCCATCCGTCCCCTTCCCGTCCTCGGGGCTCCGCTCACTTCCAGCCGCCCCAGGCAGCACCGCACGGCCACGCGGCCGCAGCGCAGGCTCAGCTCCACACCAAAGGGCACCACTGCTCCCTTACCTGAACCAAACCCTCGCTACAGATGCTTGGTGGCTTTCCTATTATCTACAGGCTACAGATAGCCTAATCTTGAAGCTACGTGTTCTTTCCCATGTGATGAGCCAATACTTTGATTAAAAGGGAAAATACCACCCTCAAACCAACCGAAACGCCACGGTGTAAACTGGCCGTTAAAAGGAAGCACCAACAAACGGCCACGTCAGTACCAGGAGGATCTGCAGCTGGAGTTGAGCGGGGAGAGAGGAAAATAAGGGATAAGATATTGTTTCTGCTCCCTAAGACAGACGGACTTTAATAACACTTAACAGAATGATGCACATTAACGATCTCAGAAAGCACTTCTTATGCCTCATCCATCATGCGGAGGAGAAAATGAAGCCTTCGACAGCATTAGGAATTATTCTAGATCTTGTCAGTAATTCGCAGCTTCTCTGTAGTATCGTAACACAAATTTGTGTGTATGAGACACTGACCATTAATCTAAGGGCTTTTTTTCCCTCTCCACGGCGTGCCGAGAATGTATCAATTGTTTTGTGGGGAAATCTCACAGATGAAGCCTTACTAAATAAAACACGGAAGAGGAAAGAGATATAGACAGAAACATAAACAAGGGGAACTCGGAGACAAATTATTGTCCTTAAAACAAAAACAAAAAAAACACAATAAAATCTCCATATATGTGTTTTCTGAATGAGCGCAGCAGAAAGCAGCCGGAATGTGCATGACTATAAAGTTGTGCTCACACACACACAGACACACTGAATTTTCTGGGAGGCTTTTTCCCCCTTTTACCAGAGTGCAGGAAAACCCTCATCTCCTCCCAGGAGAGCCGTGGATTTTTACACATAGCAGCAAAACAAATTTCAATACAAAGTGCCACACCGTAAATAAACGAGGGCTTTTGGCAAAGCCTCTCCTGCAGCCAAAGCCGCTGATCGCAGAGCTGTTCCACCGCAGCCTGCACTACAAAGGGAAAAGTCCATAAATATCTGTACAGCAAACTCCTCAAAAAACCCCTGTGAGTACACTCCAAATTCATTCCTATACACGCGGCGTAAAGATGAAAGCTAATGAGTTATATGAAGTTTATGATAAATTAAAACTGCTCTGCTTGCAGAGCCCATACAGCGAGCAGATGGATGTTTACACGGCCGTGATGGAGCGCTGCGCAGCACAACACTTGTCAGCCGGAATGAGGCGACTCTCCTCTGCTGTGCAGGAGCTGAATCGTCTCAGGAAAATAAAAGGACGGGATTTGATCAAATACTAATCAGGCAGCAATAATCAGCGGCGCAGCAGCCTAAAACGTACACTATTTTATCTCTATTGAATACTGACATACATCCAAAAAGTCCTCAAAGAAACTTGGATTTAGATAATGTATTGTGATTGCAGCAGATCTGCGGGATTAACGCCGTTCTCCATCTTCAAACAGAATAAGGACGAGCAGTTCTGGTTACTGCACGTATATTTGTATGTGAAAGACGTGACAAATATTTTTGGTTACTTAGAAGCCCACGTTTCTGTATTTTCAATTTTTCCAGACCAAAGACTGGGAAAGTGATTTGACAGTCACAGGTAATTACAGATTAAACTCATTAGAAATTATAAACGCTCATACAGTCTGCTAAAGCCCCGGACAAAACCTGGAGATCAGAAATCCAATAACGGAGCATCGATGTCTCTAACGGCCGGACAGATGCTCAGCACACGGCGCTCGTGTCGGGAGCGGAACGCTGGAGATCACAGTCTGCATTAAATAACGAGGCACTGCTGTCAGATCACATCATTCGTATGAGCTGGTTTAATCCATCTTTGCCATTAAATTACATTCTTCGATAATTGTATAATTTTGTTGTTTATTCATTTTGCATAACACGGAAAAAAATTGAAAATAAAGATAATATTCAGATGAGAGAGGCTGCTCCGAGCCGCTCGGTACAGCCCTCAGAAAGGATCACTGTCCAATTGACACACATAAGCAGCCAGGACTGCTGCCACAGAATATAAATGTAAACAATGCTTTCAAATAAAATATTATCAGCAAGCTTTAATTTGGGGCTTATTTAACTAAATCACAGAGGGAAATACTGCAGAATGGTCACCTCAGAGACGGCACCCAGAGAAATGCCCTGTCCAGAATGGCAAAAGGACAGCCTGTGTCTCCCCGCTCCGTCTGACCCGGGAGGACAACAAAGAATCTGGCATGAATATGGATTTTTATAGAGAGTGCTGCTGGTAAACATACCAAATAAAATAGAGTGGATTATTCTAAAATAGTTTCTCCCTGACTCTCCATATGTTTAATACAACATTATGAAAACCTGTATATAAATCAGAAACACACTCGGCCCATACAAAATTCTTTCTGGCACAGTAAAAGGCAGGCAGGTTCCAGCAGCAGCACACAGACAAACACTGCACTCCTCCAAGCTGCCCTGCCTGCCTGCAGCCCGCACTCGCCAGCACCGAGATAAAGACCCAATCTGCTCATCAAACACCTCCGGGCTCGGCCATCTAATAGGAACAAATTGGCAATGACTGCCCAAGCAAGTAACACAGGCCCACTGATTTGTAGATTGATACTGATGCCTAATGATCCCCTTGGGCAGATCAATAGCAACAATCCTCATCCCTGCCTTTCTTCTTTATTGGCACAGAGGACCCGGGGAGCGGCAGCCGCGTGCTCCCCAGCACAGCCACAGGGCAGCGGCCGCTCCTCTGACGGTGGTGGAGGCCACGCACACCCGGGGGGTAACCATGCAGCCCCCTCCCTGCTCCCAGCCCTTAGCCCCAGCCCTGCTCCTGGCTGCTCCAGCCCAGGACCCGCTGGCAAGGCCAGTCCTGAGCAAGGCCACCACCGCCACAGTGCTGCTGGGACTGGCCCAGGCCACACGTGCCGCCTGGCAGCACCCAAACACCACAAGTAAGGGGAAAACCGGCACCGCCAGCAGCACTTCTTAAAGACTGGGACTACTGAGGACATGAGGGACACGAGGCGCTTCAGTGGCACGGAATGGGGCCACGGCCTGGTTGTTGGTTAGGAAACCAGGGCGCAGGGCAGGAGTGTCTGCCCTGCACATTGCTGTGCTGGGGTCACACTGCACCTCTCCCCACGGGGCGCACTGCAGCCACTGGGCAGTGTCAGCACAAGGCTGCTGGCCGGGCACCGCGAGCCGCTTCCATCTGCTCCTTCCCACTGCACCCCTTACAAGAATTAGGGTTTCTCTGTTTATTTATTCATCTAGTGAGTACAGCTAGCCCATTTGCAGATCCTTTTAAAGTCCCTGGTAATATCCAAGAAAAACGAATCGCGTTGCTTTGCCTTCCTTTCTGCAGTGAATTAACAGTGGTGATGCTGTGCAGCTGTGGAAGCGGCCACTCACAGCTTGGGCTGCAGCACAGCTGTGTGGCAAACCGCCGCGGCGAGAGCCGTGGGCAAACCAGGCTGTCAGGGTACCCAGCCAGTGGGTAAGCAAGCAGCACAAAAAGCCATCTAAAAGTTTGCATCTGCCGAAGATGAAATACCAATCTCACAATTAGGGCTGCGATGTCACCCGAGGGCCCTCAGCCCTCTGCACAACCCGGGCTCAAACCCGGCCCTGCTCAGCACAATGCGGTCGCCCCGCGCTGCTTTGTTCAGGTGCGTTGTCCTTAAAACGTGGGAAAGCAAAAGGCAAAGGGCAAAGCTAAATTCTGCCTACTGCAAATTTCCAAAACACCTCTGCAAGAGAAGATTTTCTTTTAATACCAAAACCGTCTTTCCCATCTCTTCTCCCACCTCGCCGCACATCGGCAGGTCAGTGGGACCACGCTCCGCTCCCTGCGCCTCACGCAGCCACCGAGCCCCGCGCCGCGCCGCCGAACGCGCGGAGCCGCTGCGGGGGATCGCGGCACCGCGCCGAGCGCTGCGCGTTTAACATTTAAATTTCCCACTCGGAGCGGCGCGAACCCGCAATCAGCGCCGCTAACGAGGCGCGTCCCGCCGCCCTCGGCTCCCCCGGCCCCGCACCTCGGCGCCTCCACGCGCAAACGAGGGGGAACCGCCCCGCACCCCGAACCCCGCGCGGAGCGGAGCGAGGACGGAACGAGGCGCGGCGGCGCGGGGCCGCGCGAAGCCGGGAGGTGGGCAGGGAGCGCGCACGTGGCACGGAGCGGCCCGCGTCCATTTGCATATTCACATGAGCGGCGCTCGGAGCGCTTAAGCGGCGCCGAGTTCAGGTGCGCTCCCGCCGCCCCCGCCCCGCTCCGCGGCCCCGACGCGGCGGGAGGAGACGCGCCGAGGGCTGCGCTTACCTCCGCCCGGCTGCCGCTCGCCCGAGGACCCGCCCGGAGCCGCCGGGGTTTTTGAGAGCCATCCTTCGGGGTTCGGTTCTCCCTTCCTCTCCTCTCCTTCCTCCTCCTCCTCTCTCGGTGTTGTGGCTTATAAAAAAAATAGCGAAGACAACTCCATGTTGAGCGAGCAGTCAGGGCACGGCGAAGTCTGGGGCTACGGGGGGAGGGAGGAGAGGAGGGAGGGTCACAGCTCCATGCCTTACAAAAGGGAGCCAAAAGCCCGACATTTTTTTAATATCCGACACGAACGCTGCCGTGCACACACACGGAACACACGTGCGTGGGGCGATGCGTGCAGCGCTAATTAGATTTTTGCCAAAAACCAGCGAGGTTTGGGAGGAACGCAATTAATGCCACGGCACAGAGGTAATGGGGGGACCCCGTCCCCAGGCTGTCCCCGCAGCTCCGCGCAGCCCTCTGCCACGCTCAGCATCACCCACACCACAGTGCCCTGGACCTGCTCAAAGCAACCACGCTGGAAGCCAAGGAGCGCAAATTAATTGCCATAGTTCCTAGTTGTGGCGATGGCAGGGACAGAGAACCAGGCTCCCCGTGCAGCCGTCACCCCGCAACGTCCCCAGAGCCCTGCACTGGGTGCCCACGGTGCAGGCCGGCACTGGGCCCCAGCACCCCGCACAGCCCGCTGCCAGCGGCCTGCCAGGAGGGTCTGCCCGCACGCACAGCACACATGTGCAGCACTTCTCCGACAGCCATCGCTGTTCCCAGGAGCGATGCAGGGTTGTGCTGCTGCCCAGCACGAGGTCTGGACCAGCAGTGCACACCTCGCACCGTAATTGTAGTGAGGGCGTGAATTAAAATAGGTTTCCTTATACTTTTTTTTTTTTTTTTTTTTTTTTTTTTTTGCATGGAGAATATTTAGGAAGGATTACATTTATTTTTGCAATTAGCAAAGGCAAATTTCCTCCAAGCAGAACCATCACACACCACGCTCTGGCCCAGAGGACGTTTTGATGGAGAAGTCACAAAGCCCTGACAGTGGGACCCTGCGGCCAGGCAGCACCCAGGGCTGCGCAGGGCTGCAGTGGGGGCACCCAGCAGGGTCAGCGCTCAGCACAGCCCAGACAAAGGGCGCTCCCTGCTCTGACGAGATCGGGGCAGACACGCTCCGTACGAAAAATAATTTCTCTGCCTTCGTTTTTCTTCTTCTCCTTCAAAGGCAGCAGGGAAGCAGCCTTTTGTGCTCAGCTTGGCTGTCAGGGAAGGAAGGGGATTTAAGGACCTGACCACCGAGCTGAGCTGTCCTCCACCCAAAACATATTTAAAAAAGAAAAAAAAAAGAAAAAAAAAAAAAAAAAGAAAAAAAAAACAGAATAATTCTTTGAGGAGACTCAAAGGGTCCCTGAAATAAAGAAGAAAGGAAAAAACATCCAAAACATTAGACACAGAAACATTATATTTCAATATTATCATATGAATTAAATGTAATCCTTGAAGCGACTATTCCCAGGGGTCACATATTAGGCCATTTTTTTCTTTTTTTTTTTTATTTAATAGAGGTCATCCAGGCTGAAAAGCAGAACCCAAATGAAAAGCATCTTCAATGTGGTTATAACATGAGCTGCGCGAGGTCAGGCAGTGTCTTGTATGGCCTCATAAAAAATACATAACCAGACAGCCTAATAGTATTTCTTTGCATTCATTTTGGGATGGGAACTGGCGGCTGGGGGAGGGGCGGCGCGGGGCTGGCGGAGATAGGAACATATAAAACCCACATATACATTTCCATAATGCGCAGCTTTTAATACATTTCAGTTAGGACGAAATGAACATTCGTTTTAGCAGATGCCTCGGTGAGCTTTTTTTAAAGGAACAACCGCAGGTGCCGTTGCTGCAGCCCTTAAAGCAGAGCTGGCACTCAGCGTAACGCCGTGCACACGCAGGGCACACGTGGGGCACGGCGCTGCGGCCTTCCTCCCATCAGACATTTCTGAGGCGCTCTGTCGTTTGTCCACGCGCAAACACCGCCCGATTAATTTGACTTATTTCTCTTCCGAAAAGAAATACAGACGGAAGAACCCCACCGCACGGCGCTGCTTTAATTCGCGCTCGCAGGGAGGGCTCTGCCGGCACGGAGCGATGCGGGCTGTGGAGATGTGCGGGGTGGGAGAGGGCGGGAGAAAGCAGAGGGCGGCGAGGGGCTGCGCAGCATCGCAGGGCGCTGTGCTGAGCGCTGCCCCGGAGCCGAGCGGAGCCGCCGGTGCTGGGAGCGCTGTGCTGCGCAGGTGCGCCCCAGTCCGGCACTGCGGAAACAGCGCTCCTGGTTACGGCCCATCCCCGGCCTGAAATTTACTGCTCCTCTGCATTATTAAAGAGACAGCTCGTGTGCGCGATGGGGGAGAGGAGCCGGGCGGGATAAATAACTGCGCACGGTTTTTTTAATGCTATGTTTGTGCTCTCCGTAGTCTTTGTATTAAGATTCTGAGCATTAAAACACGCTGGGTTAATAGGTTGTTATTCATTATTTGAATTATTTTCAAAAATAAAATCTGGTTTAGAGAAAGAGGATTTTTTTCCCCCCGTGCTGACAGGCAGGAAGGGTGTGGGGCAGCGACTGCCCCATGGGATGGACCCCCCAGCAGCTCCAGCAACAGTGCTGCACACTCACACGGATGCTGAGCAGGGTGGGCGCAGGGATCCGCTGCTGGGACAACCTGGGGGCTGTGGGACAGCGCACAGGGGTTAAGATCCCACAGCAATTGCAGAGAAATGTACAACTCAGAGATCGGTGTGGGTAGAAATGAGCAGTGTTTGTCCCTGCTCCCCAGACCCGGCCGCCTGCTGCTCATCCCAAACCAAACCCAGGTGGGGTGCAGCTCTGTGGGCACTGCAAACATCCTGCAGCCATAGGGTCAGCACCCAGCTGCACCACCCGCACTTCCATTGGCACAAGGCAGACCTGAGGCTGTGCAAACCAGCTGAGCTGCTCATCTGGGTCACTGCCATCTCTGAACCATGGGGCACCGGATGGCTTACGTGAGTCCCGAGCCACGGAGCGAGGCCCTGATCCCAGCCTGGACCCAGCAGCGTCAGTCAGTTAAAGCTCAAACATTATTAATTCTGTGCAGCAAACCAGCTGACTGCTCATCGGAGATGTCTCTGTGAATAGTGATCAATGATAAGAGAACCCTCCAGGTAAACCCAAAGCAGCACAGAGCAGCTCACCTGGGTTGCAGTAGCACATGTTTCTGAAGGCGGGAAGTGGGCAGGGTTTGCTGTGTCCCAGTATTTTATTATCAGAGATTCCATGCAATCAGTCACTGGAGGGGTTTGAGGGCACTCTGAGGAGAACATGAGAGCACAGCAGCGCTTCCACTGCCCATACCAACTGCTTTCTCCCCCAAGTTCAGAGACAGGCACTCCCTGGAAAGGTCCACGTGTTCAGGTGCTGGCAGACCCAGCATGGCAGTGGGAGCCAAAGCACAGCAGTGCAATGGAACACACAGAGCAGCTGCATCGCTCCGAAGCGGCGCATCGTGCCCATCCTGCTCAGCGGGGGATGAGGGGCAATCCAGAAAATACTTTGCATCTATATACAGTGATCACCCAGAGCTGCATCCCAGACACCATCTGAGCACTGTTTGTAACTCCTCAAGCCACGCTGTGCTTATCACAAACCGACCACAGTGAGTTTTTACCATAGGTGCACAGAGTGGGTTTCAATACAGAATATGCAGGTACGTTTACAGTAGTGGACAGCAAAGTAAAATCATTGCTTCAGAGCAGAGGGACAGCCACCAGCCAATGCAGGAGAATGAAAGCCAGATTTCTGTTAGTGCCAAATAAACAAGGAATTAACATGGAGCCCTGGACAAACAGCAAAGCAGGAGCCTCGCTGACCCTGCTCAGGTATTCTCGTCTGGCATCTTAATTTCCCAAATCATCAAAGCAGCCAGTGAGGCCTATCAGCACCTGAACATGCAGATACCTGTAACCACGGTACATCTATGTATGACCAAAGTATAAAGTTGCTGTTATCAAAGTACAGCTGGCCTGGCCTGCAATGTACGTGACCGTTTTTGCATATACGTAATGTTAATCAAATGTCCCTCCTGTAAGCCATGATAATAGCAACGACTGTGACACTCCACGTTCCGGTTGGAATATCCAAAAGTTTTCGGGTAAATCCGAGGTGTGGAGGCTCCCGGGGCCGTGTTAAGCAGCTCTTGTGCTCAGCCTTCAGGTGGCAGAGCTTAAGTAACGAGAGTGTTAGAACCGTGACAACACTCTACTGGATTTAAAAATACAATTTTCAAAACTGATTGCCAAACTCTGATCTCAATAGCATGCCAATTTTGTCAGCTCTGCCAGCTGATCCCATAAAAAGTGTTATTTCTCTGTATAAACCCAGGTGAAGTTCGGCATCCAGAGAGGAGCGGTTTGACTCAAGGGCCCCTAATCCCCGCAGCTCCCGTGCTAACACTGAGTGTTCTCTTGAAACAGCATCAAAAACGCAATTATAGAAACAACAGCCAAAATTATTTCTTGCATAACAGGATTGTATCAGCTCCAATGTGCCACATTACACACAGCGGTGGTGAACCTGCTCCATGTTTAGCTCTGTATCTCCTGTTCAGACTGCTGCAAGCAGCATGTGGGCAGCAGGGACAGGGACGTGCCAGGTAACACTGCCTGCAGGCAGCAATAACCCAGCCCAGATGTCACCCAGGTACGGCTGGAGGAGGCGAAGGTAATCTGTGGGACTCCTCTGCTCCCACAGAGACCAACTTGGGGCAGTGAGAGTGAATGAGTGAGAGACTGAAGATGTGGCGAGGAAGGAGGTTGGTGACACACACCTCCCGCCTGGGAACAAAGGGCAGGACAGGCCAAGAGCAGCAACCAACTCCACACCCCAAAACCTGAGAGCCTCTAAAACCACTGTGTGGCACAGAGCAGGCACTGACAGCACATCACTGCCGTGCCCCTGCTGTACTGACAAACAGAACTTCTTACAAAAAGTAAAATAAAACCAGTAACTAAGATATCCACAATAAACGTATGGGTGCATTTTAAGGTGTTCTTCTGGGAGTCAGAACATTGGATTGCTTTCTTCAACGCAGGACTTACCCGATAAATTTTCTAAGTAATACCATTCTCAATTATTAAAACACAGCTCGGGAGGCTTTTAGCATCCAGAAAAGTACCTAAATTTTTAAGTCTCCATTTGTGTCCTAATGAAAGCTGTGAAGGGGCTTCGGGCTCTTGTTGGCTCCCCGTTCCTACCGCAGAGCTGTCAGAGGGATGGGTGCCCTATGGCGAAGGCACCAGGTGCCCCATCTGCCCCGACCCCATTGCCTGACACTCCGGTGGGATGAGGACAGTAATTCACGTCTCTCAGGACTCCTCTACCTCAGCTATTTAAAACAAAACTCTGCGAGACAGGGAGAAAAATTTTAGCTCCTCTCAAACCAGTGGGTTTTGGCACCAACTTCAAAAGGAGAATTGTAGGCTAAACAAGTTCAGGTATCTGAATAGTGAAACACAGATCTTGGCTGTGGTCTCTAAATGCTGTTACCATGCTAATAATGTGGTGGCATATCCAAGACTACACTGCAGCCACAAAAATGTAAGGTCTTTGTTTCCAAACATCTGAATGCTTCCAGACCCATCAACATGGAAAAACGTGCCAGCAGCTCTCCAGGTCTGGTGTCACAGAAGCACTTCCTCCTCCTCACTTCAACCAGAGGTGCTCAGTGGTGCGTGGAGGATGAGCAGAAGGAAAGCAAAGATCACCACTGGGGTTCAGGCCCCAAAGTACTGAAATTGGAAGCAAGAAATGCGGAGAGCAGGAGCCCAAACATCACTGCCCCAGGGAAAGCTGTGCTGCGCAGTCACCTGGGTGCCGAAGCATCTGCAGGAGCAGCCCGGCTGGCATGAATCCTGTGTTCGTGAGGCCCCCACAGCACGTGTTGAGCACGGCTCTGTGCAGAACAGAGAGGTTCCTGGAAAAGATCCTGGGCCCCAGCCAGGGACGTGGGTGATGCGCTCAGTGTTCGTCCTGCCGGAAGAACCAACCAGCCCAATCCCTGTGTGTCCCTACTGCAGCGCCCTGCTTCCACACGAGGAAGCCTGCAGATGGCCAAACAGAGAGCCAGGCCATCACTGCTTCCAACCAATGCACTAAAAAAAACACCTCAAGCTCTGCAAATGGTGAACTGGCAGAATCATAGCACCGTTTTTTTGTTGCTGTTGCTTAAGTAGTTTAAAATTAAATAGTCAAAATTGCAATTCTACAATTAGGAGATGGAATAATTGTGCTCATTTTTCAAAACCACTTTCAAATCTAAAATATTCCACTTCAGCTAATACAACAGCACTACTGCTGTCCTCCTGTCTTCATAAAGGATGCGGGTGTTGTTCTGCTCTGTAAATGACACAGAGTAATTCCGGTTGGATTTTGAAAACATTTGCAAGCTGAGGATTACCTTAAAAACACAAAGGCAAGGACATGAGACATCCACAGCTGCGACTCCCCAGATGACCTTAACTTGGAATAAGAAGCCTTTGTCTGATGGAGTGCAGTGGTTCCCTCGGTTCAGGCCAGCAGACCACTATACCCCGTGGCGGATTTCTCTGAGTCACCTTGTGGAACCACGCAGAACTGACTCATTCATAAATTTTACTGTTTCACGTAATTCTATAGCGTACCGTTTGGGAGCCAGCAGTTTGGTTTACAGCATTTTGAAGAAGTTGAAACAAAAAAGCCAATTATTCCAGATGAAGTGATTCATCCGTAGAACTGCGCTGGTGTAGGAGGTGTAACTTTCCTACATAAACAAGCCCCAAACAGCACAAGTCCTCCTGAAACTCAATGGTACTTGTGTTCTCAAGTCACGCAGATGCTTTGGAAAACATACGCATGCGTCTTATTCTTGCAACTTCTGAGGCTGTTGAAAGATACAGGGAAATAAAAAACAGTGGGGCACCCTGGAGGACAGCATCAGCTTTCTGCTGTGCTTGGTGGTCCCCCGCTCCCTCCCCACTGCCACCCAGAAGTGCCGGGTGAAGCAGAGCGGCTTTATGGGAGGTGCCTGAAAGCTTGGAATGAGAAAACTTCTGCAGTGAGTGCTGTCTTGTGGTGTCATGTCCCAAGCCAAATATATCCCCAGTAAAAGTCAAGCAAAAAAGCATCGTTTCCAACCGCAGCAGTGGTGGGGATGGGGATGCCACAGGCCACAAACCGCTCCCATGCTTGCATTTATGTCAGTCAACAGTCAGCAAAAACTGCACCACTCCAGATGCAGAGCACAGCACCCCGGCACTCAGCCTGCTGCTGTCTGCCTTCCCCGCCTCCCACTGCCCGGCCCTGCCTTGATATATAACCTATAGGAAATAAACATACAATCTCTCAGAGGGGAACCAAGAAGGGCATTCCAAGAACAAACAGTCAGTTAAGCATTATCTGCAACTGCTGCGCTTACATCTTCAAACAGGAAAGCACAAAACTTTCCCTTCAAACAAAACAGCAGCTTACTGGTGTAGGTGCTGGCTGACAAGTCTCATGCACCACCGAACACATGTTCTAACCAACCAGATGATCGGCCCTGGAACTGTAAATACTGGAGGGTGTTGGCACTGCATCTTTGAAGAAAGTTACAAAATATACACATAGCACATACGTTCTACTGCACAGTTTATATAAGCTAGAAAGTCATGGCATTTGATGAGGTCAGTTTTTAAACAATGACATGGAAATGTATACAAGGAAAAATATTCCCAAAAATAATGTAAAGCTAGATATGGTTAAACAAAAAGCAAACCTCAGTATATTAAAAAACTATTGAAGACCACTGACCATTTACATCTCAGTGATCTGCTCTAGATGACGGAGATGATAACGCGACCTCAGTCACACCAGGCTTCCTCAACTTCTGAATGCACTGAAGTAACAAAAGCACGTTTCTTAAAAAAGGTACTCTGTGTAAAAATGATTGTTTAAATGATACTAAATACATCTTGCAGTTCTTTACACCTTATATCAAATACGATTGTACTTGCTTTCCATATCTTTGATTTTTAAATGCCTGGGGAAACCAAGAGCATGCTGGATAAGAGTTCCCTATCAGTGGCAAATGCTTTATGTTCATTAAGCTGAAATACAATTAGCAGAGCTCAGCTGCACATCGGTGAGCTCCCGCTTCCACAAAGCTGAGAACTGCAGAGACTCGGACAGGACTCCCAGCAGCACGTCCCCATGGGCTGTTGGCTGCAAAGCCAAGCACGGCACCCGCAGCCGGCGATGGTGGAGGAAGAGCCCACGAGAACCAGTGCTGGCTGGCTATGCAGGCAACCTTGTGACACGCTTCTTTCTTTCAGAAGAATTAAGACCTTCCCTTGGTTTTCAAAGGAACTGAACAGTTTGCTGGGTGAACTGAGCTCTCCCCGATCATTAACCATGTCTGCATTTCCAACTCCATCACCACTACTTTCTTCAGCATTCCCTGCAATACCCCTGGGAAGGGATTATCACAAACGTTACCAATCTTCTCCTTTTCATCATCAACAAGATTGCCTTTGCAGGAGTCAAAAATAGCTGGGCTCTCAAAAAAGATTTTAAGCAAAATTTGAATTAAAATCATTCTCTTAGCATTTTTCTACTTCTGCATTTCACTGCTAAACTTGTATTTGAAATTCGGTATCTTTGAGGTAATTAATCTGAATTGGTTAGATACTATATTTACACCTTGAAGTATTACTTACCAGCTACTCAAGATTCAAAACCCTCCCTCTCTCCTGCCAGGCTCTGCAGACCCCTCTTGCACAGCACTGCGAGGGCTGGGGGACACCAGCAGCTCCCAGGGCCCTGAGCCGCAGCCGCACTGCCCGCGAGGAGCTCCGCGCGTGGGCACCTCGACAGCAGCACAGCAGCTTTGAAAGCAGCTCGAGACCACTTTGCTTTATTGTTTCTTTGTGCGTGGTTGGATCATTAGCCGTTTGTAATCTCAGATGGTAAACCAAATACGAGTTTTATCTCTGACAAAATCTTTTCTAATTAATTTGTCATGAAAGCAGGAAAGATTACCAAGAGCCAAACTTTGCTTTGTGTTTTTCAGAAAGGCTTCCCATGCCTGCATCAAGAGTAATACAATATAGAGTTGAGTTTTTCATTAGTGTTTGTTTTGTCTATCTGACAACCTACAGAAAAGCAAATAAACTCACAGGTACGCACTGCTTATGTTTTCCTAATGGTAATAATGTACTCGAAGTCCCTTCCCGCTCAGACTGCTGGTTGTCACCTCTCCTTCTTTCATTCTATTAAGCAAATCCTGTGATACTGTAGAAGGCCATTCCCATCAGCCAAAAAGTTCAACTAATCCCTAATTTCCTCTGTTAGCTTTGTACCCTTCCTTCCTGTGTTGGATTTGGGATGGGCCTTTTGGCTGTGAGAGGAGAACACATTTATACTCAAGGCACTGAAAGTAGAGAATACGTGGATTTAGCACCGAATAACTCACATCTGGAAACACGAAGCCAGGACTTCAGGAACTTTCGCTTTACATCTGACCTGACTACACACATCAAAATTCCCAACGTACATATGGTGGTATTTCCCAAAGCTACAGTTATTATTTAAAAACTGATCAGAAGAAAGGATTTAAGAGCAAATCAACAAAACCCACCAAAGTAACATACTGAACGTGCGAAAAAGCAGTTCAACAAAATGAAAGGCGACAACTTAGGCCAAAAGGTGTCTTGGTTTATCAGCAACGTACAGCCAGCCTGCAAGCCCCACGCACAGCCCTGTGTCCCCAGCCTGCACGTTGCCCCCCGCCCCTTTGGGTGAGGGCCGCGCGCCCCAGAGCTCGCAGGTTGGCGGAGGACACAGATAGCAGAGATGCTGAAAGGTCTCTTTCCACATGCAGGGAGCAGTGGGGGCCGTACAGCAGATATCGCGGTCCCAGTGAGCGCAGGACGGCACCAACCTGTGGCCACCCCCCCGGCCTCCATTTGCCGGCAGCTGGCCCTGAGCTGACACAAAATGGAGGCGAGCGGAGCAAGGAAGAGGAAGGAAGGGAGGAAGAACGGCGCCGTGATTGGGAGGGCAGCAGAAAGAGAGATTGAGCGAGACAGGGAGAATGTCAGAGCTCAAGTCTGGCATTTGCCTATTTAAATTCAATCATGCAGCCCTCGCGGAGCTGGAAATGGATGGCCTGCGTTATGAATTTCTGATCAGACGGCTGATAGGTTATGAGCAGGGACGTAATCCCATTGAGGAAGCCTTTTTTCCCAAGCGAGGGCAAGCAATAACTGCCCTTCAGAGATGGCTCTTTGCTTTGCCCTTTTTATAATTTTTTCCTTTTCTTAAAAAAAAAAAAAAAAATCCAAATAAGCATTTTTATGATGATAAATGTGTAATAATGATTCATTCTGCCTGCATCTGAAATGGGATATGCCTTAGCAAATCAGACATGCGCTCAAAATAAACTGCCATATTTTTTCTTTTTTAAACCTAATTAGAATTCTCTCCTTCTCTAAGCTCATTTTGTACTAACACTAGTGATCTCAAAAGAAAGTGAAAAGAGCAACACATGTGTTGGGGCTGGTATTTTTAATACCCTGTAGGGTTTTCAACGTTTTATAGTTTACCTTTTTTAACATGATGTGTTTACATAAAAGGATAAAAAAAATGTCCTCAGTTGGCAAGAATTGCCAACGTACAATAGGATGAGACAGAAATCATTGCACAAGCCAGCGTTTTCCTACGTCTGCCCCTATGACGTCTTTCAACACTGCTTTGTGTTAAGGTGAACGAATCAAACCAGCTGAGGACACAGACTTACAGCAGCCACGTTTCCGGTGAAGGGAGGATGCGCACTGAGCTCAGCATCACACAGCAACACCCGGCAGAGCTGTGCTGAGCCCCAGCCATCACCAGCCCTGTGCTGCCGGGCGCTAAGTCCAGCGGGCATGGGGAGATGGACATCCTTGAGGAGGGTGAGTGTAGGGAAATAATATCTGTGGGACCAGGAGGGCTGAGCAGTATCACTGCATCGGTGCTAAGCAGAAAGTTGCTCTTGGGACCGAATCTTTAACACACTGGATACAGAAAGAAAATCTGTAAAATAGTTTGCATGTCTCCTGATACAAGAGACATGCTGCAATTCAGTAATGCTGTGGTGTCCCACGCTCAGCCCAAGGAGAGCAAATAATCACAGAATCATTCAGGCTGGAAAGGACAGCTGGGACCCCAAACCCAACCCATCCCTCCCCCCACCATGCCCACTGACCACGTCTCCAGGTGCCACATCTCCACATCCCTCCAGGCACGGTGACTCCAGCACGCCCTGCACAGCCCGTGCCACTGCCTGACCACTCTTTGGACAAGAACCGGAACCTCCCCTGGTGCAACATGAGGCCATCACTTCTTGGGGCAAAGCCCTCCTGAGCCCATAAACCATGGGACTGCAGGACTACAACTCACAACCTCTGAATTTCAGACCATTTCGTTCACATTTTTCCCTGCTAATGCACTGCACACTGACCTGCCCCCGATGCCAGCACAGAGCGCGCTCGGTCGCTTGCTGCCCCAGTGGTGGCTGCAGTGTGCCAGAAGTTACAGCGTGCAGAAATAAAAAAGGTATAAAGCGATTTTCCACCCATCTGATGGCATGTCATAACTGCAAAGACTTTTTGAAATCCTGCATGCACAACACGAGGCTCTGACAGAACTCCTACACTGCAAGCGTATGGTGTGTTTGTCCTGAGGAATGCAAAAGGCTGAAAAAGCAGTGCTTTGCCCATCTCATGTGCTCCAAACAGTTAATTTTGCTCAGTATCCTCACACCAAAATGGGCAAGAAACCTCAGAGCTGATAATTATGAAATAACATGGCCACAGGGGAGTTCCCTCCCCATTACCATTGGTTAGGGATTGTCTTATGTCCTGGAGCGGTAGAATGTTGATTATTTAATTGAAATTATATATATTAGCATGGATGTTCTTGTTAGCCATAAAATAAAACATCTAATATTTTCAATCTTGTTGCATCAACATCTTGTGGCAATGAATTTTGAGGGCTAAAAGCACATTATGTGAAAACATCATTGTTTAAATGTACCTCCTCTCAGTGTCACTGCCTGGATTCCAGTGTTAGAGTAAGAAAAAGAACGTGAGAGGCAACAAATAACTGCCCACTGACCTTCTTTCTCTCTTTTTATTTTGTGTTGATTTAAAAAAACAAATGCATTACCTGAGGTAGGAAGGCATTACGCAGCACATCCCCAAACTTCTTTCATCCAGCTGCTCAGAAAGACTCTGTGCTCCAACAGAGCTTCAAGCCAAGCACGGCTGGTCTCCTTGAGGGGACAGGACAGATCAGTTCTCAGTGACCAAGTAAAGTTCCACAAAGACGTCTGTTTAATTACCCATGTTCTAATCAAACACAGGGCTCCCTGAGCTGGTGATTACAAACACTGCCACTTGTATTTGCAGTATCTGCTTTCCATATTTATTTGGTAAATCAAAAATACAGGTTAGCAGAAGAAGTAAACCTGCAATAATAAAGGGTCTTCTTGTAAAAAGCTTTGAGTGTTTTTGTTAACTTACTATTAAATTTAAGCTCAGTGTTGCTAACTTTCACTTCTGCAGCTAATAACATTTATATTGCAATCCTATAATTACATTAACAAAAAAGGCGAATTTCCCCCATTTCTCACCCTATTACCAATATTACCACATTAATGGTATATTAGCCAGCAAAACTGCAAATTGGGTCAACTCATCTTCCGCTGATAGGGCACAAGTTTGTAAATTAGGCACCTTTGAAGTTTTCCGGTGCTTTCTGTGCAGCTGGAGGAGCAGCTGCCCATCAAACTGAGGGAGGGCAGGAGCACACGCTGCTGAGCTTCCCTTGTGGCTGCGGGGCCGGGAAACAGCAGCCGGAGCCCCACATCCCAGTGCAAAGGGAGAGGGACAGGAATCGGGGCGAAGGAGATCCCAACAGCAGCTCCAACATCAACCACCCATCTTTGGAACATTCGATTTATGCAGCGGGAAGGAGCCATCAAAAATGTTCCATTTAAGAACTGTAAAGGCTTCCGGAGCTAGTGGAGCACAACAGAAACACTCAGTGATAAAGGACATCACAGCCCTTTATAAACTGAACCGGTGGTTTCCCAAATTTAATATGCATGAACAGTGCATGCGAGTCCTCTTAAATCCAAGTACCAAACCCTGCCTGTTTAATAAATCTCGCCAGTACTCCACTATTAGACAGGGGATTAAAACTAATCTATCAATCCCAAAACCAAGCACAGAGTGGATTAAAATGCAAAACACATGAGAGTATGAAGATGCTTAATGCTAAATAACAAACATTTCAATCACAGAAATCATTTTTATCTTCTTGTTTATGCTAAGTAGATACTATTAGGCTTAATATCTGTATTAACACAAGTGGGGGAAGAAACAGTTTTAAGGAGACCTAAATACTTGCACGCGCCTGTATTGCTTGCAGCAGACGCTCTCTTGTTGAAAGAGTGCAGCACGGCGTTTAAAATAATTGTTTACTCTGCGAGGCCGGCTCAATGGTGCTTGACCTGCTTCTATTTTTTTAACCCAAAGCAACGCACCCATAGGGTCTTAAGAAAGACAGAACTCAAACCTGTTATTTGCATCATAATATCTGAATATCGCATTACCACCAACGCTGGTGATGTCGCAGATGTGAGACTGCCATCCTGATGTTCAGTTCAGCTTCCTGATGGACTGTGAGCTGGGGTGCTTTGTATCTTTTTTTTTTTTTTTTAAAGAGTAAATGAAAAAGACCTCATCCAGCCACGGCATAAATATGAGATGCAAAATGAAGGGAGCCAAGCACAATTCCACCCCTTTATCTGAAACAGAGGAATGACCCAATGCAGTTCACCTGGTGCTTCACACCTCGTCCAGTAATTCACCATTGTCACTCCAAGTTCACAACCACAGGCTGAGCTCCCATTTCCTAAAAAGAGCCAAACACCTGCCCAAATCCACCCACAGCCAGAAACATCCCAAACCTGCAGAACCAGACCTTTAACCTCCATATCTGAGCAAAACTGCCCCCAAACCAATGAGAAATCACATGATTTGATAAGAAATAATGACCATCAGGGATTTGTTTGAGGCCACCATCACACGCCTCTCACTCGCAGGCTTGAGGGTTGAGAACTGATGTCTGCAGATGTGGAAGTGGCGCATTAACCTGGTGCTATTATCGCCAGCAGAATGTCTAACCAGGGGAGGCGAGTGGCCGGCGCGTGTGTGGGGCCGGATAATGTCTGGAGGGCTCAGGCTATAGCTGGAGAGGGAAATTTGGTGACAGGAGAGAAATCAAGAAAAGCCACCCAACCCCCACCTCCACACATTGACTGGTGCTGGTGGTGACTTGTCCGTGTGTTGCAGCAAGGGGCGATGGTGCTATTCAGCTGAACAACACAGGGAGGCTGCATGGTTCATGTTTATCCTTGCATCAGGAGGTAAACAGTTTTTTTCTGAAGTGCCATCGCTCAGTGGTCCCCAGAATTCTTTGGCAACAGCACACATCCTAGGGGTTGGATTGAACCCCCTGCCGGAGCATTCAGCCCACGCCTTCACAGTGCCCCACGCCAGCAGCACGGCCCAGCCAGCAGTGCTCTCCAAAGCACGGAATGGTTCGGTTCTGCTCTTTAAAGGCATTTTCGTTTTTCCCACTTAATGTAATGCTCAATACTGAAGCTGCCAAGAGCGAGGTGAGAAGTCAGCGTCATTACAAATAAACAGCTCACGGTTGTTAGCAAAGGCTGTACAAAATGAGCTAATGACATTATCATCAGTAATTGTGGAAGCGCTCATCAAAACACCATTTGGAGAGAGGAAATACCCTTGGCCATAGTAACACAGCTGGGAAAAGAGCTGCTGGGTGGGCAGGCAGCCTGTGGGCGGCAGAGGGGCTCAGGGCAGAAGAGAAGCAAAGCAGTGCCGTCACCTCTGAGCACGGAACACCTTGGAACCTATTGAACAGCCCCGCATTGAGGCAGGTCACCCAACGTGCCATTCAGCTCATCCCAGTCAGTTCCCAGCAGCAAGCTGGGCAGGAGCTGTTTTCTCCAGGAAAGCACCTTGTGGCAGGCAAGCTGCCAAATGCAACCGAAGGGACTGCTGCAGGTGTGCCCACGTGCATCCAGGCGCAGCACGGAGCCACTCACCGGGCGGCAGCACCCGCACTGCTGTGTGCCCACAGGTGTGGGTCTGCAGCTGTCAGCGGTGCATTTCCTACACGTTGTGCGGAGCTGCACAGGCAGAGATCCCACAGCACCTGAAGCCGGCTTTTTTCACAACCGGCTGCACAGCCCCCATGCTTTGGGAGCAGCACATGGCACCCCAAAACAAGGCGCAGCACGTGCTGACCTCGCACAGCGCGGCCCCAGGGATGGCCCTGTCTGTCCCTGCACCGCGGCCCCGGAACAAAGGGGCACGTGGGACCCCGCTGCGCTGCCGGAGGAGCAGTGCAAGTGTGGCAAAGGTTTATGAGATTAATTCTTATCTCTCCGGGCAGTGGGTCAAGTCAGAACCGTCATTCAACCAACTCTATGGATAATCTCCCTTTATTACTTTCAATCAAACTAAGTGTCTGCAATCTGCAGTATGGTTACTAATTTATTGAAAGAAATTACTTGTAGGGCTTGATTATATAATAGACGAAATAGAAAATAGTCTGGGGTGCAGCCACAGAGTTTCTCTGTCTCTGCAGAGCGGCGCGCTGTGAGCACCAGGCTGTGCTCTGTGAGCCACTGCACAGACAGGAGCGGACATTGTGCCTGTCCACTTCCTAATTAAAATAAGAGAAAGAAAGAAATGCGATTAAGGCTACACTTGGTACTGAATCTAAAAAATTGCCATTTGCAAATATTTAACAAATGCTTTTTGTGGAAAATCAGATTTCCAGCCTATTCTTGCTAATGGAATTCTGCGGCAGCCCCTGGACAAAACAACGTAAAGCTGCCGGGATTGCGGAAATCATTCTCCTCCAGTGATGGATAATATAGCATGAGGTTTTGCTTGGTTTGATTAATTTCAGAATATTGCAGAGAAGCTGCATAATCCCTCAGATAGCACAGAAAAGAAGGAAGACATGATGAAGGAGGATAAAAGCGCGTCGTAATGAAGCGCAGGCT
This sequence comes from Lagopus muta, assembly GCF_023343835.1. Taxonomy (NCBI): domain Eukaryota; kingdom Metazoa; phylum Chordata; class Aves; order Galliformes; family Phasianidae; genus Lagopus; species Lagopus muta. Next base: position 797,453 of record NC_064444.1, read on the forward strand.
GTTTCATATATTACAGAGAAGCTCAAAACTAATGTTATTTTGTTGAGCAGTGGCCACAGTAAGGGCCAACACTGGGATGCACTTTGCTGATGCGACTACATGATGTGAGCGGTTTGGGTCTGAAAGCAGAGAAACCTGCTCAGCACCTCCACAGCTGCAAGCAGAGACAGAGCAGAAACAGAAAATGCACGTTTCCTTTTCTCTGCTCACAACGGCCATTATTTATACAAGTACTGAATATGGAAAAGGCTCTGACAAATTTACAGTGCTGCAAATGGATGAGGAATGGATGAGGATGACAAACGATTCTGTGAGGGAGGCAGAGGATTCCCTTATTAAAGCATCAAATCTTCCCCTAAATATCACACAGACATCTTCGCCTCAGTCGCTCCGCTCACACCAAAAATTACCCAAACCAATAAAGTCAAATTTTGCTCACGGATAAAAACTGGAAATTTGTCTGCTGTTATACTCTTAATTTCCACCGCGTAACTCGGCTTTGTTGTTTTGTTGTTGTCGTTGTTTTTAATTCTGTGCTTGAAACCCATTTGAAATCTTTGTTTATAGAAAATAAGAAGAAAAAGAAAAGCTGAAATGCAACAACAAAACCCAGAACCGCCTCCGGCTCCGCAGCGCAGCGCGGCCCCGCAGCCCCCACTAGCGGCCGCGCGTCCCCACGGCTGCGGCACCGCACGGCAACCGGCGCCCAGGGCTCGTCGGCCGCCCTGCTCACAGTCCAGCCCCTTCTTCCCGCACCCGACCCAGGAGAAACGGAGAGCGAAGAGTTCTCCTGGCTGCGCCCCGGAACCGGGCACGCGGCAGCGGACAAAGCGTGGCCCATAATCCCCGCAAGGCAGCGCGGGCAGCCAGGAGGCGGCAGTTCCAGCACAGCGGTGTGCTCTGACAGCACTGAGCAACTGAACCCCTCTGCTTCGGCCCACGATGGAACACGAGAGTAAAAATTATTTTAATGCTAGGAAAAGAAAGTCAGAAGTAGTTATTAGTGGGTTTTTCTGAAAGTTTTACCGCTCAGCGTCAGGTCTGCAGATGAGTCATTTTGGTTTCAAAATGTTTCATCCAAGGAAGCACGAACCATTACAAGAACATCACAAACGGCCATCGGGACTTTCTACTGTTCAAATAAAGCAGGAGAGCCTCAAAGCTGCAGAGAACAAGGCCAGGCCTCGTTCCTTTCACTGTGTCCTCGCAGCCCACCTTGGGGAGTTTCATAGGCACAGACAGAATTAGAAAGGTGCCTACATTTAAAGCGTATTCTTTACATCACGAGGATCTGCACAGCTGGAAAACTCAGATGAACAGGAGGGCATTCTGTGTGGGTGGAACAGCCCTGTTCTTGGGGCTCCTCTCATTTCCTGCTTCCACCTCCTGTCCTGGTTTGGTGGTGCTCGCTCAAGCAAACTGCAAGCTGTTCATTTCAACCTCTCTATTTCTATGAAGGATTAATGTCAATCCTTCACCTTTCAAGATGGACAAACAGACAAAAAAAAAAAAGAGAGAGAAACTGGCCATGTCCCCATTGCAGTGCATGAAGGAATCAAAGCCAAGCAAATGAAGGGCAATCCTAACTGATGCTCTCTGAAGGTCTCCAAAGAGATCAGCACAGCTTTTAGGAACTAAGGACACAACTGAGGACTCAACTGGCTTCCCTCATCAACACCTTTAACGGTGACAATGCACATCTGCAGCCACTGGAACTGAGAGCAGAGCAGGGAAGAAAGGCACCACGTTCTCCTATGGTTTCAGCTCACCGGTGGGGCAGCGCTCACCCAATGGGTTCCTCCTCGGGTCACAGGGCTGTCTGGCTTTTGGAAATGGATTGGAGAGACAGGCATGCCCTCAGCTGTAGTTGGAGCATCCAAGGATCCCTCCTGGCTTCAAGTTGTAATGAACAGTTACCTGTTGGGGCACAGAATTCTGTTCTGCGCTGCTAGAAAAAAAAAAAAAACTAAGCCGAAGGAAATTTCGTTACTGAAGGTATCTCAATTCGTGACTTTACTCATGTGAGCAGCTCCTTTGAAGTCAACATGATGACTCGCATGTGTAACTGTTTGCGGGATCAGACACCCAGTTTATCATTTCTCAGTTCTGCTTCAGCACTGAAGGATGATGAAAGTCTTTCGGTGGCACCGATTGGAGCCCGCGAGGCCCACAGAAGGAACTGACTTTGTGGGAGGGGTGCATCAAGGAGGGCAAAGCCGTCCCAGCCATGGAGCAAAGAGAATCTTCCAGGAGCAACGTGTGGGGCCAGGACTGCAGCAAGGAAAGTTACCAGGGAGGGATGTTAGAGAGAGTGAGGCTGAAGCTCTGTGGCCAGAAAAGTCCTGTTAGTCACACACAGTGACTGCATCATGAATGCTATAGGCGGCCTGAGATAATTCCTCTTCACTCAGCGCAGCCCGGGCAAGCCAAAAAGTTGGACAGCCATGATGTGCAGTATGAGCAACGAATTTCAAACATAATAATGTATAATTAGAGGTGATTCAGAGCAAACCATCAAGAACAATTAGGGGTATGGACACGTGACAAAAGACTGAAAGACTTCTTTAAAAAACCTTAAATAGCCAGTAAGTAAGAGGAGGCAAAATAACAGCATAGAAGACAACGAATAACCTACAGGGGTAGATCTGCACCTGGGCTATCTCATGGCATGAGTACCTGGGCATCCTCCTCAAAATTAAAGGTGATGCATTTGAGACCAATAAAGGGAATTTCTTTCCACAAATTCAAATTAAATTTGGGAACTCCTCAACTCCAAACGCACCGAGCAGAGAAACACATGAGGAAATGGAGTAGGCATTTACACTAATATGAAAAACATACAGAATTACAGCAGTCAGAGGTGGGAGATTGTTTGTTTGCTGTTGTTTTGGTTGGTTTGCTTTTAAAGAAATATTACTGCCCTCAAGTCCTGGCTTAATTCACTTTCTGGTCACGGGGAATCCACAGGAAAAAGCAGCCCATGGCTAATGTGGGATCCGTTCCTTTTCTGCTGCGTTCACCGCAGTCATGGAGGACGAGGTTGGGGCTGAGGGCCACGCATGGCTCTGCAGACCCAATGATTTTGGCACCCGTTTCTCCCCACAGCCCCTGAGCTTCCCGTCCCCTTCCTGCTTCACCTCCAGCGCCGGGTGCCGGCGCAGCAACGCGCACTGCAGACAGCGCTCGGAATCCCAGGAAATGGGATCCACATGAGAAAACATCCCCCTAGCTGCCTTTTTATTAAAGCTTGTCAGAAAGCATTTTCTCCCCTTACTTGTATGGAAAATAAACCCCTGTCCACTTAGAATTGTTTTGCTCAGCTTAATCAAAAACGCAAAAAGAAAATCCGCTTTCAAAAATTAGTTGTTGTTTTTCATGTTTTGTGTTAAAGGTCAAAGATTTTCCATCAGGACAGATTTTTAGGCAAAAAACACCATTTTCTCATAACACCATTTGTAGCCTGGAACGAACCACAAGCAAAGACTTTTTTCCAACCATTTCTTGCTCCTCAGCTTAATTAGCTCCCAGGTCTTCCATTGCTCTCAGCACACAGCACAGGACACAGAAACGTTCCCTGCAGCCCTGAGGTCGATCCCACTGCACTTTGGCAGGGTTTGCTCCAGCATCTCTACCAACACACACGGTGCCCAGCCCTTGGTAAGCAGAGCAGGGGGTGGTGCTTTCCCAGGGCCACACACCACAGCCCCGCCGCCACGCATTAGTGGGGATATGGAAGTTTGGGAAGAACCCGTGCCTGGCACTCAGCCTTACTTCCACTCTCCCAGTACCAATATGACTTGCCTGCAGCTCTAAAGGAGATCAGAGTATTTTCAACTTATCACAGCCGTGTGTTGCTTCCCAGTCGCTTCCCATCCAAACACATCACACGCTCCGTATACCTGCAGCACTTCTGCAAAGACCAAGTGCTGCCAGCAGAACCCCAGCAGCAGCAGCCAGCTGCTACACCATGCCACGCGTGGCACATACAGCACACAGCACACCACGTGCAGCACCTGGCTCTCATTCCAACAAGAGCTCTGTGCACCGGGGCATTGCCTGCAGGCCGCTGCCATTCGTTTGGTTTTGCTTTTGTTGGGAGCGCTGCCAGCACACAAAATGAAATAAATACATAAGGAGAGCTAGATGAGATATAAGCCTGACGTCCATCAGTTTCTTGATGGTCTGAAGTTGTATTTTTGCATGGAAGTCAATAGAATTCCATGCAGTATGCGTTTTTCCAGTGGATGCAATATTTCCAAAAAAAAAAGCTATAAATAAATTATTAGTTGGGTAAAGCTGCATTTGTTCTTAAAGGAGAAGAGGATCAAAGTGAGGCAGTGCGAGAGAGAAAGCAGTGGATGTGACTGGATTAGGCTGCAAACACCTTTAACTCTCCTTTTATTACTGCACCTGTTAGATTCATTTTTAATGATTTTTAACCTCATAATTTTGTATTTTAAGTCTTTATTAAATCCCATCCACCTCCCTTGGGTAATGCATTTTGATATCTGTTTGTATATTCACTTTGGCACCTGGATGGTTGTGGTAAAAAAATCCTTCCGTAGCGCATTTAACAAGGCAGAGTCTGGAAAGAAAAAAGGCTCTCTGCAAGTCAGATGGAAATCCCTCGGGTTTGGCCTCAGAGCCGTGGCGCAGCGCCCGCTCCAGGTGAGCCCCAGGCACACAGGGCCGCCAGCACCGGAGCCCTGCGCTACGCAGCCCCATCTAACACAGGCCGATGCAGAACAGCCAGAGCAGCCCTGACCCCAGGCTGCAGGGCAGCGCCTTGCCTGGTTCATAGAGTCACCACGGCTGGAAAAGACCTCTCTGGTCACCGAGAGTTGATCATCAAGAATTTGGAGATGTGGCACTGGGAGACACGGTCAGCGGACATGGTGGGGGGCTGGGATCGGACCGTGTGATCTCAGAGGTCTTTTCCAGCCTGAACGGTCCCATGACTTCTTGTGCCCAGGCGGGCAGACGGCTCAGCACGCAGGCAGCCCCAACACACTGAGCCCACTGCCAAGGGCTGGGAGCGACAGAGGGGGCCAGGACTGCAGAGCTGTGCTGCGGAAGGCTGGAGAAGCCCCAAGCAGTGGGTGGAAGGGAGCCATTTGAGTGCTGCTTTTCAGGCGTACGGCAGTTTTCTAGTCTGCTAATAAAGGTGCCGCACTGCCCACGGAGGTGGCTGGGGACACGCAATGGCAGCAGCAGCAGCACAGGACCGAATTCCTGGTGCCGCATTTCACCCACTTTATTTTCCAGAATTAGCGGTGAGAGATGAGCTGAAGTCTCCTCATCCCCCCCAGCCCCACTGTGTGCCGAGGCACTCAGCTCTCAGCAGGCAGAGCTCCGGGAGCCCTCAGAGCCCACCTGCAGGGCTGGGAGCCCTGGCTGCAGCTCGGCGCTCAGCCCTGGGTCTGCTCCGAGAACACAGGGAAGTAATTCCCCTCGAGCCCTACAGCTTTTCTATAGGCGACGCATCCAAAAAGGGTTCTAAATGTAAGAAAACAAGTATATAATTACATAATTAAGCAGATGCACTGCAATTTTTCTTTTATGTTACCCTTTATATTTTTAAAAGGCAACAGGACAGAGCTGTGCTAAAAAGCAATAAAGCACGGGTAATTTAATACCAAATTACATCCATATTGAAAAGTTTACATGAAGTTGAGAGCAGACAGAGGTCAGGTTTTCAGCAGGACTGCCTTTAATTGCGGCCATCAGTTTTAGCAATCCAGATCTCCGGATCAAAGAAAATATAATGCTTTTCCTCAACGCTGAATAGTGAAAGCAGACAGTAAGCATGGCACTATCTTGCACCAAAAGGTCATAAAAAAGATTATCAGAGGGGGAACATGTCTTGTATTCAGCACACATGCACCATACTGTATATTTTTAATAGTTACATTTTTCTAGCAGATTTTTTTAGCAACCAGGAACGTAAATTACAAATTTTACTACTAGTTCTCAAACACGCAGGGTTTCTCCTGTCCTCTAATAAATGTGCCATCTTTGTCTGCGTCTTTTTCATTTTTTTCTGTTGCTCTCAATCATAACTCAGCCCAGCAAAACAATCCCTCCTTCCTTAGGGAGGAGATGGGAGCTGAGATGCTGCCTTCCTTCCAAGGGGGGAGGAAAAAAAAAAAAAAAACACAAGGAAGAAAAAAATCAAATGAGGAGTAAATTATCGGCAAATCAGATAGAAACAAGTTTCCTAGATCTGCAGATCCATTGTACAAATGAAGCAATTTCATCTCCGCTGGCTCTGGGGGGTGGGATTTAAGTGGCCAAGGGGGACCGGCGCGGGACGCGAGCAGACGGAGCATCACAACATTTGCATGCATAGACCACTCCAATCTGCACCAGGAGACTACTTGTGAGAATCCATCTTTTTTCACTTAACAAGATACAAAATATAAAACACATTTGCCTCTTATTAAGCCTTTCTCATAAGTGGTTCCAGGTCCACCATTTTTACAGAGGGGGAGAGGGAAGCTGGGTGCTCCCCCGGGAGTTTCACTGGAGTGACTGAGATGAGGTGCAGGCTGGGAGCCTTTATTGCTTTTTTTTTTCTTTTTTTTTTTTTTTTTCCTTTTTTCCCCTCTTCTAAAAGCACAGAAGGAATAACATTTTAGATCATTAGCATGTACTTGGTGCCCCTGCTTCCCTCCCCGGCCCCATCCCACCGCTCTGCGCTCACCCCAGGGCTGTGCTCCCCTTCTGAGGAGCTGCCAGGACTGCCCTCCGAACCCCAGAAGGACCTGGGCCCACCGTTGTGTTTCACATACACAGAGAATTCTGCTCGTGTTTATGAGCACACAGGCCCACAAGCACGCAGCACGCTGAAGTTACTTTCTGCTGTGTTAGTGGTTTCTGTTCTGCTTTTTAAATATTTTTTTTAAAAATCTGATCTGTTAAAGAAAAAAACAAAAGGGTTCGTAGCAGCCTCCACTCACAGCTCTGTCACACAATCAGTAGCATTTTCATCGTCTCTACGCTTGTTAAATATTAGATACAATATTAAAATATTGAAGGGAGAAAAGAAGGCTCGGCTCAGCCAAGATTTACTGCACAGAGGAGGTGAGCCAGGGGTGTGCTCTGCAGCCAACAGTGGTGAGATGCTGCTCAGATGCTGCTCACTCAGCCCAAAAAGAAAGAACCAAGCTGCTCCTCCACGTGGAGATGAGGTGTTAATGAGAACTCTTCAGAAATAAACCCAAACAGTTCACACTGCAAAGGAGAGCTGTGTCCTCCCTCCCAGCCTGCCCTAAGGAAACCTGGGGCATGGATGCTGCCTGGGAGCCGAGGCTGAGAAACCAACCGGCCTGTGCTTCTGTGCCAGAGCAGCACTGAAAGCACGAGGCAGAATGCTGTTATCCTCCTCAGTAATGGTCAGAGGGATGGAAAACAGAGCATGTTTTGGAGAGAGAGAAAACAAGGAAAGAAAGAAAGCAACCATTGCCTCTGCTACGTTTGGCACCAAAGGCTCTCAGGTATTTCCAACACGTCTTTCACAAATCAGATAATAGCACCATCAGGGTTTTTTGGGCAATAGAGCCACAGTGCTACCTGGCCAATCACACCAGGCTCCAGCAGCACAGACCCTGCTCATCTCTGCATTAAAGGGGGAGAAGAATTGGGGCACACAGGGACGTCACCTCCCACCCACCAAACACAGCACCCTCACCGCCCACAAGCACACCTCATCTCCTGTGCCGTCCTCCACCACCATCAGCTTCCTTCCAGCAGCCATCCTCAGCGCTGAGAGGAGGGAAGCAGAACTCTGCCCTGCAGCTCAGTCACCCTGCCAGGCACCCAGCACAGCTGCAGGAGTCGAGAGCTGATAGCCAGCACAGCCCCACCTGCTCCAACGGCAGCAGGAGCACCCAGGTGCTGATCACCCACAGCCTCACCAGCTCACAGGAGTTAAAGATGAAGGCAATTTCTAATCCTGGAGAAACTCTCACACAAAGTGGCAGTGATGGTGTTGTTGCAGACTCTTACTCAAGTCTTCAGCTGCATCGTTATTTTGTTTTGCAGAAGTACACTCTTTTTGTCTATTAAGCTTCCTCTATTCAGTATCTTAGTATCATTAAATTGTTCAGCATGACTTCAAAACTGGGATTTGCTCCAAACGTTCGGAGAAACCAGGCTAAAACAGATGAAGATAACAACGGAGGGATACAAGCGCAAACCTCAGTCAGGGGGACTTCCCTCTGACCCCTCACGTTCCCTTCTGTCACCCGACAGATGCTTCAGAATCCACTCCCACGGCTTGTTGTGTGCAGGCATTCACGTGATGCTCAGGAGGGTTTGGGGCAGGAGCAGGGACAGAATAACCTGGGCAGGATACAGGGCTGGGAGTTTAATCCCTTTGTGCCTCAGCCACGTAATCCATAAAACAGGGTAATAATACCCACTAATCTCAGTCGGCTTTAATTGATTATTTGTTAAGATCATCAAGAACCTTAGCAGGAAGACTTTAAAGACCTGTGAAGTCTACTAATTGTTTTATCATTATAATTGCTGACATATTATCTGACTTTTTCCCTTCTCCTTCCTGCCTCATACACCAGGGATGTTGCAAGGCACGCTTTCTGCCTTCTTCCATCTCCCAGCGCCAACACCACAGGGCCACATCCAGGCTGAAGTCTGGGGGTGCAAGGAATACGCATAGTTTTAGCAGTAGATCCATCAGGGTTGTGTCCTTCTGTTTAACTCATTATGGAGAAACAACAGTGAAAACAATACGGCACAGTCCTCTGCTGCAGCTAATGACAGCAAGCAAGGAAGTGCTGTATTAAAATGAATACAGCAAAGAGGAGATGATAACGTTGCTAACAGGGGGATTCTATCTGTAGCTTTTCATCATCAGATCTCAGAAGCCCTGCAGCAGAGCGCGAGCTTTTCTGCGTTCACTTTAACATACAGGTAAAGGCAATGGTGCAAAGTCAAGTGGCGGAGATCCAAGCAAGTCCCCAGGTCAACCTTAATGAGGCACTACTATAAAAAGCTACGACTGTTTATCACCGTTAACACAATAACAATTCCATGTTTATTAATATAATACATATAATCATATTCAAACCATATGTTTGTCCACACATGGATTCATAGATGTTTTTAAATCACTTGATCCAAACTTTGCTGTAACCACACTCTCATAATATTCATCCTCTGAGCTCTAAGGCTTGTCACAGCCCTGAGCAGGGATGTTTCCTGCCCAGGTTACAGATAGCCTGAGATGAAGAATTTACCAGCTCCTCTGGTAACATCTCAGTGGAACGGCTACCATTAAAATACCCGTGCTGTGTTCCTCACCTGAACATGGGGGTAGGAAGCTGGGCTTGCTCCATGCACACATACATGTCCCTACACAGGGAGGAGTTTCATGCAAACTTCTGCAAAAAGAAAATTAAAAGACACTTTCTGTACAGCACTTTTGGGCAGCTCTTTGTGGATGGCATTTTAGTGCTTTTAGACCCAGAGAACAAACGACCACAGTTTGTCACCAAAGCCCACCCAGAGCAGGATGCTCTGGAACTCTAGGGTGAAGGAGTTTGCATGGTCATGGCAGCACGCGGTCACTGCTTTGCTTGTCCAATATCAGAGGGAAGGTGTTTTGTGGCTGGTGCATTCGGAGGAAGCACAACCGAAATGACTTCTATTCCCATTCAATCTTCTCAGCTCGCAGAGCCAAAGCCCTCCATGCAATGGCCAACACGAGCACCAACGGCCGAGCGCCGTGTCTGCAGGTCTGCACGCAGTGCTGGGCCGTTCCATTCACACCACGCACGCGGGCGGGCTGTGGAAGATCTCATTTTATTATGGCCTCAGGACACTGAGCTAGAATTGGTCTAGCAGGAAGGGAAAAGTTATTGAGCCACAAGCTTTCTCTCAGATGGTTTTCTCTTCAGAAGTTTACTTTACCTCCCAAATTAAATTTTTTAGTAATATTCAGTACTTTTTTTTCTGAAAAACCTTAAGTTGTAGCAGTGTGTCCGCAGTTATTTATTACCTGCCTTGTGGTCAGAACAAATATGATTTTGTTATTCCATGTTGTCAATAGAAAAAGCACATATGGTTTTGGTTGACAAAATTATGATAAAATTCACTGTATCCTAAAAAATGATTGAAAAGTTTGCAGATGGTTTCTGGGCATAGTAGGGAGGGAGAGGATTGAGTTTCAACAAAAGACGTGCCAAATTTTTTTTCTCTTCTTACTGTTCACCCTGTTTCCACATCCCAGATTTTTTCTTATTAGATACTAGGGTAAAGCAGGTATTCAATCCAGAAGTCATATGTTTCTCCTTAGCTTTTGGCATTCCATCACACTTTGTCATGTTCACATTATGTTTTACCCAGGTTCATTCACAGATAAACAACAAATGACATCATAAGCCTCGAGTCACAAACAGCAAAACACAAAGAACGACAACCTAAAGAGCGACAAAACTGCACTCCAAAATTTTCATATTTGAGGAATGCTGGTTTGAGGCATTTGCTGAAGGCTTCAAGTCAGTCTAAACTTTGTCTTCTTTTTTTTTTTCCCTTAAAAACCAACCCCTGTTCTGCCACTTCCCAGGGGACAACAAGGCAGAGAAAGGGCCAGGCGCTGCCCGCCCAGGCGAGACATTCGGTTATTTCTTGATAGCATTGGTAAGCCCCTTCCCTTCAGCTCTGCTCAGACAGTAAAGCCAATCCCTTCTGTGGGCTCCCAGTAGCTGCTCGCAGCACTTTATGCATCTGTAAAAAAAAGACCCACGTAAACTGTGCTGTTTGTGTTTCATCTCCAAAACATCATACAGAATCACCTGTCATTTGTAACACGCGTTTTTTGTCTTCATCTTTCTGGAGAAAACATTTGCTTAGCTTTCTGCTCGCACCTGAGCCCTGCAGTGATGGTCTGCAGGCTGGGACGGCCCTTTGGGTGTTTATGGGAATGGGGGGATTTTGATTTCACCACTCTACAGCAGGAACCGAGCCGGTTACTAAAACAGCTCCTATGTGTGAGGTTACGACTCGCCTCACGCTCTCCATTAATTTGGGAACAGACTTCCACCTGTCGTGGCCATTTTTCTCTCCCTGACACTTATGGCAGTTGACGATCTGCTACATCACCACTTCCACAAGCTGCTTGTGCCGCCGTGCACACGTGTGCCTGGAGGTCCATGCCTGCTCCGTGGCCTGGAGAAGGGAACCATTTTTGCTGTACAATGATGGATAACACAAGCTGCTCAGCACCTGTCTCAGCTGGCAGCGTGTCGTCACCTCTGTTGAGCCCAACGGTGCCCACCTGCTGCTGCCCTGCTGCCCGGCGACCTCTGCGCAGTGGCAGCAGCCCTAACAGCTCTGACCATTGTGAAGAACATCTGGAAGGTGTCATCTGAGTGTTAGTAATGCTCCCTGCCATGAGCTATGCCTGAACATGTTGATAACTTTTCCAACGTGGAATTCATTTTTTATAACAGGATACACGTGGAAGTTCATGTTTCAGTGGTGGACAGAAGTGGCTCTTTTCTTCTTCAAAAAGATTTGTGACCTCTTCTCCAGGCTACTGTAACATGATTTATTTGGGTCTCCTTTCACCGGCCACGGCATTACCAGAGAGCGCTCTGGCTTTCAGCTGCAAGTTAACGAGGGCTGTGCTCCATGACCAGCTCTGAGAGCTGCCAGAACGGCTGCAGGGCTCCAGGCTGCGGCAGGGCCATTGGAACTTGGCTGCTGGGCTGGGCAGCGGGGGGCATGCACTGCTGCCCACTGGGTAATGCTCCACATTGCAGGGCGAGGGCGCTTTGTACCAAAGTGCACAGAGGAATTGCTGGGAAACAGGACAGCTGATGGACAGCTGGAAACAAGATGGGAAAGAACAGGGAGCCTGGGGAGCAGAGGAGCAAGCAGAACTGAAGCAGGAATGTAGCAAATGAGAATAAAACTGCACCAAATCTTTTAAGAAAGATTTTGGTTTACTTTGAGATGGAGTGGTGAGAATACGCTTTGCTCCCGTGCTGCTCCCATCCTCGTTGCTCCAGGAAGCCACCACGTGGCCCAGTGCTGGAGACGTGAAGCAGGCTCACCCAGCTACCCTGCCCCATCCCAAGGATCCCAGGTACACACAGTGAGGCACCTTTTGTGCACAAATCCCTGAAGTGATCACAAAGCAGCACGCTCCACATTTCCATGCTTATTTCCAACACAGAACGTGACCTATGTGGGTTTTATATCAATCTATTTTCTTATTCGAGCACTTATTAAAATAATCACTTTAAATGTCACAGTGGTTCCAGACACATGCAGCAGCTGGAAGATGTTCAGCAAGAACTCAGAGAAGTCCTCATGCAACCCCACGTATTGGACACATCTCCAACACGGCGCACGCAGAGAAGCTGTGAGCCCTTCATTCTGAGCCCTTCAGCTTCCCAGGGCAGAGCCGTTCGTCCCTGCTGCCACCCAGACCTGGATCGGTGCCCGACATCAGCACAGTTCCTCAGGGTGATGCTGAAGCCAAGGGCCCGCAGTTCAGAGGGAAGAATTCTACCCAATAAACCTTTCTGACATGCAATAAAATAACACATTTATTTACTTGCTTGAACCCACCAATGTGCTGTTCATTTCAGTGATTGATAGAATTGGGTTATAATAAGCATACTTTATTATTGAAAAATTTAATTTAAGGTTTAAACATAAAACAAATGGTATTTTGAAATCTATTTTAATGAAGACTATCAAAACCATTCCATTGCCATAAGGGAAAAATTCTGTCTCCATATCTGTTATGTATATATGCATGAAATCTTCAGCCTACAACTCTGAGTCGCCTGTCCTTCTATCAATCCATCATTCTGAAAATAGAATACAGAAAGCCTTATTTTTTCACTTAATTTTCATTAAATTCTTGAGGGAATTAAAATAACACAATAATGGGCAAATTCTGCCACTACAAATCCAAATGACAGCAATGAATCTACTTATGGGCAGAATTTGGCCAAAACTCCAGCTAGGATTGCCAAAAACAGAGCAGATACCAATAAAAGAGTACTTAGAGTTCAAGTATGTCAGGCAGGTAAATAATATACTGTGAGTTCATACAGGAAAAGGAGCGCCTTCAACCCATTGCACAGAGCAGCAGGCTGCCAGCAGCACCCGATGCCATCCTCCTGCCAACAGCCCCAAGAGGTTCTCCTTGCAGAGGAGACACGGGACGGCTGGTGGGCCTCGAGAAGGTCCAACAGCAAAACATCCTGTACTCAGAGGGCAGTGAGGCACTGGCACAGGATGCCGGAGAACTGTTGGTCCCAACTGTCGGCTGGGGCCATAGGCAGCCTGATCTCATGGTTGGCATTGCCTACGGCACGGGGGTGGGAGCTCGACGATCGCTAAGGTAGCTTCCAATCTCAGCCATTCTGTGGCTCTGTGATAGAATGTCCAGCCCAGTGCTCACCGCTGCGTTCTTTGCAATACAAACTCTTCCTGCTACACAATTAAGGAGCAGCCCTCTCTCAGGAGCGGGCCCAGCTGTACCACCACGCCGTACACCGGGTTAGTGGCCCGTTGCTGAGGGCCAGGTGCATTTGGGCAGTGCCCAACGTACACTCGGAAAGAATGTGCTGGAGGATGCACACAGAAGAGCACATGGTGCAGCTTCCCCTGGCGCTGCCCAGAGACCTGCCAGCAGGCAGTGCGGACATCGCTTCCCCATCTCTAAAGGTGACACAACGAGACCCGGCACCAGGAGGGCTCTGCTGTGGGCACACGGCCCTGCAGTCCTGTCCTGGGCAGTGACCCCAGCACAAGGTGAAGCCTCTCCGCCCTGCACTGCTGGGGCTGCCCGCTCCCCTCTGCCCCCTTCTTGTTCTCAGATGCTTGGTGACGGGTGATACCTTTTTTACCTTGAATTCATTTTAAAAAAATAATTTGGGTCTGCCTGCTCGTTGTAATTCCGTGTGTCAGCCAGGCGGTAGCCATGCGCTGAAGTTCAGGGGGTGGGAATAATAGAATTGCATTAAGGATGCCGGGAATGCTCTCATTCACATTTTCCTTAAATTTTTTAAATCACCTCAAACCATGGCAGAACACTAAAAGCGGAAGGTGCTGGCCGGATTCCTGCCTGATAATTTTTAAGTGATTGTCTGAATTCTAATTGGAAGAGCTCAGCACCCGGTAAACCAACAGTCGTGGCTCGGCGGGTCAGACCTGCAGCGCATTCTGCCTTTTTGCGGAAAGGAAATTTATCTTTTGAAATGACTTATTCTTCCCCTGGATGTTCCTTTGATGCAGGTCTATTGTTTCAGTGTAAAGAAAACGTATTCCTTTAACAGGTTTATGCCTTCAATGGAATTTGTGTAAGTAGGTTCCACTGCACAAACACAAAAAGCCCTAATACATGCAGGCTGGGTCTACATCACGCCGTCAGATGTCAAGTTTGATGGCTGATGGTACTTACACAGATTTACACAACAAAAAGTACATTAAAAGGACGTTAAGATTGTGAGTCAAAGTCACAAAAGCATGGAAATTCACATTTCAGGATTTAAACATCCAATATTGACATGGAATGCTGAATATTAAAATGGTGTCCCATTAGAGTTAAGGTACTGAATAATTTTTAATCTAGACTATTAATTTCCTGAAATTTGTTGTTCTCTCTGCCTCTTACGGCTTTCACGCTTTTAATTAAGTTTTTGTTGTGTGTATGTCCTTGTCTTGTAATTTCAGAGTTGCTCCTTCTGCATCGAGTATAATTACATAATATATGCTGCATGTGTGATAGCTTAATTAGAAATGTTAACCGCTATATGTATTGAAATCATAAAAAGCTTCATGAAACTTTAAGAGTAAATGTTTCTACATATTTACTGAGGCTTACAAATGGTTGTTTCCAGTATTATTCTCTAATAAAAACAATTACACCCAACATCAGCTCAACTCGGAGTCAAATTATGAATAGTAACGATAATTAGTACTTACAGAATGCTTATCACCACGGTGTTACCGTTCCCAGATGGAACAGACAGATTTGGGGTTAGGTAACGTGCACAAGGGCTCGCTTCTAGGCAGCGGAAAGGGGGGGAAGCCCCGCTCAGAACGGCACGCTCCAAGCAGGCTCAGGCAGCAATATTAAACTGCTCGCTTTGATCGTTTGACCCCCCTCCCCCATGTGTCTGGCATTATTCTTACAAAACCCTGCAAGGATCCAAACCTTTCAGGCGCTGAATTGCTGTTAGGAGATGGTGGGCACTAAAATAAACGGGAATGGAAGGTGCTTAGGAACACGCGCGGCCAGAACGACGTCAAGTTAAAAATAATACAGTAAATTGTGTTTTGAAAATTTTTTGTAACGTGAAAAAAAAATGATTCCCAAGTTTACATCTCTATGCCAGTCCTCACCCCGGCTTGAATTCTGCTCAGCGATTTTATAAGCCCTCGGAGCAGAAGCATGCAGCAGAACAGCAGCGTGCTGTAACTGCAACCAGCAGCCTCACAGCCCTGCGATGGCAGCAGAAATGTGCAAGAGAAGCCAGTGGATAAAAGCCCCAACGTGATGACTGCTTGCTGTGCTCAAAGGGGCTGGAATAGCTCACGAGGAGAGGAGCACCCAGAGAATGGCGCAGCGCAGTGAGATAAAGCAGGAACCACCGCCTGGAGTACAATTTACGTTTGCTAATTCCATTTCTATCTCACAGAAGGAGGCTCCATCTTACACAGCGGCGCAGCCATTTTGAGCTCACCAGGAGCAAACGAGGCAGCACAGAGCACCTTCCTCCAGTAAACCATGATGCTGACTCAGATGCTCAGTATTGGCCAGTAGATAATTATGGCCAACATCAATTAAAAGAGGCGTTTTCTTAATATCTCACAACCACTCTGCAATGCCTGGACCAAAGGCATTGCCGCCCTCCAAGAGTGCCCCCGGGCCAACATGTTGGTGTGCGAGCACTATGAGCAGCTCTGGGAGGAGTTTCTGTGGGGCTCCTCGTAGCCATGAGCTGACATCCCCCACACCTCTCTGGTCATTTCTCAAATATTGTCTTTGGAGGCTAGGAGATGTTGATTAATACTTAAAAATAAGTTTTCTAAGGTGTGTTACATATAACCACAGAAGCATTCAGGTTGGAAAAGACCCCTGCAATCCCCAAGTCCAACCCCAACCCATCCCACCATACCCACTGACCATGTCCTTCAGTGCCCTCGAACACCCCCACAGACAGTGACCCCACCACATCCCAGGGCAATCCATGCCAATACCTGACCAGTCTTTCTGAGAAGAAAGTGTTCCTAATATTGGAGGGCACTTTATTCCTTCCAGGTGTCCCTCCCTGTCTTATTTATGGTCTCACTTTTCTCCTCCGCGTGGAAATCCTTGCTAGCTTTTAGCCAGCTGTAAGAGATCGGTAAGAAGCATTTGTAAAGGGAAAAAAAAAAAAGTGAGTCTTTTTTCTGACCATCCTTTGCCAACCATATTAGGGGGAGCGTTTCCTGGCTTGGAACAGCTTTGCAGCACCTCGCAGCTGACCTGTGAGCAGTACGCCGTGTGTTGTTACACAAACAGCCAAAATACAGTCACGTCTGATAAACCTGCACTGCTGCCTGAGCCTTTCCATCAGGAACCTTCCCATAAGGGAAAAAAGAAAAAAAGGAAAAAACAAGGCAGAAGAATGTGAATCTCTGTTCTCAGGGGCTTTGGGAGAATCGCAGCAGAAAGCCCAGAACCAGCAGATCCCTCATCATCCCCGTGCTGGGGGTGTTGGGGCGGTGCACCACGGGGTCCCCCCACATGGCACCGTGCAGCTGCTGCAGCGCTCCCATCCCTCCAGCTGTGTGCAGCTGCCTCGTGTCGAGCTGCCGGCGCAGGGTGCAGCCCCCAGAAGCACAAGGCCCCGCAAAAGTTGCTTGAAAGAAAAAGACCCTCGGGTTGATCACAGCGCGGTGTCAGCCGGCAGCGTGCGCGCTGGAAGCTCTGCCCTGCCTGCCTAACGGCAGCTTATTCCTTTCCTTACACTGTCAACCATTGTTACTGATTGTTAATAGCATTAATATTTCCATCACTTAATTTATTTTATTAATCCCATTCAGGTTTACCATTACAGCATATGAACTGTAAATAGCAATAACAATGCCATCAAGGTTAATATCGCCGATGCTGAAGGGTATTATGCAAAGCGCCACGCTGCAGACCCGCGAGCTGGGGGGGTTAAACAAAGGTCTTGTGCAGATTTACAGAGCGGCGCTATCTGGGGAAGAGGTGAAGATTTAATACCAGGAGCCTCCTTTAAATTTCCCATAATGTCCCTTTCTATCCCCCAACTGTAAAAATATCGCAGAGAACGTTCTTAAGGAACGGCGTTTTTATCTTAAATTATTAAAAGTCTAATGGTGGCTCCAGCTCCCTCCTAACAGCACAGGCACTGCAAACAGGCAATTTGTCAGCGCTCAGAGCACAGCACAGGGGTGGGGGGAAGTCACACAAAGGAGGAGGTAAAGGTCTGTCCGGGGAGAGCAGAGTCCCCTCTGGTCCCAGTGGCACAGAGCACAGCCACCTCCCACAGAAACCGAGGGTGAAAGTTTTCCAGCAAGAAAAAGGTCAAAATACCTCCACGTAAAAGTGGCACCAGCACTGGTGGATCCCAATGGGGAAGTGAGGGGATGTGGCACCGTGATGGGCTGGGATGGCACGGGTGCCTGCCTTGCAAATATCACTGGGGAATAAGGCGGGGGGGGGAGAAATCAGAATGAAAGTGGAAATCCTACAGAAACGCAGGGAGAATGCAGAAGGCCCTCATACAGAGGGCACTGAAAGCAGCACTTTGGGGAATTCTGCAGTAAGGCTCCATTTGCACCTCGAGGATGGATTTCTTAAGGCTACGGCCTGCGTCAGCTTCCTACGCCTGGACAGGGTGATTTAGCATTCACACCACTTTATTTGGGAGAAATCTGTAAAAGAGTTGGAGCTGTAAAATACCTTTCTGCTCATTTTTCATTGCTGCAGCGGCTGTTAAAGCACCGCTCGCAGGGAGAAGGCTTCGTCCTGCGGTGGGAAGCGGCCCGCTGGCACGGCCCTCCTTCCTTTGTTACATCTGCCTCGCCTTCCTCCAGGAATTAAATTAGATATACAGGGGAAAAAAAAGAGAGGAGAGGGGGGAGAGGGAGGGCAAGAGCGGGAGGGAGAGAGGGAGGAAAAAAACGGTGCAGGCAGGCAGGAATATATTTCCTATGTCTGGGTAAGGGGAAGGATCCGAGGTAATTGCTTGCTTTTCTCATTGTTCTCAGCTGCCAAGCCGAGATTCATAGAGTGTCTGCAAAGATCGCTCTCTTTTTTCTTCTCCTTCTAATTCTTCACTCCCCCCCTCCTCACCACCAGACCCCCAGCCCCGATCCCTCCCTTCCCGGTGCTTATTCCACCCCAGGAAAAAAAAAGGAAAAAAAAAAAAGTAATTTGTCTGCTTTATTTATGATGCAATGAAGGTATGCTGAACGCATCGGGATAACCTGACACTGGTCAAACTATCTGTCAGCAGAGAAGAACTGCCTTCATACTCCAGCGAGTGCATAATTTAACCATTGCTCCTCCGCGGGGCAGCGCGGGGCCATCCATTCATGGCAGCGCTTCTGTCACCGCGCTGCGCACAATAAAAATCCGTTCTGTTGCACCCAGGCAAAAACTGGAATTTGACATGTTTTCAATCAAGCCTTTATCTTCTCATTTTCGCCAGTCATATACAGATTGTCTGCATGTAATAAAACTTCTGCTTGGAAAAATATAAAATGATTTGAGATATTCATAGGAAAGCCGGGTCCCAAAACAAGACGGAACGCACAAATCTGCCAGCAATGAAACCAATTCGGGATGGATTTAGGACCCTGAGAGACGCAGACAATTGGAGGAAGCAGCAGTGCTGTGGGTCGGGTAATCCTGCACCGCTCCGGGAAACGCAGCCCATGGAGCACGGGGAGACCTGGAGGAGGAGGGAGTGGGAAAACTGCAGCAGAAATATTGGCCGTGCAAACCACAGATTGAAATAAAATAATAACATTAACCACAGCGGGGCTTAAAAACAATAACAGATAAACAATCTATTGGAGCCCCGCTGAAACAGGATGGAGCAAACAGGGAAGGCAGCAGTGGTTACACTCCCCCATTTTACAACAGCCACGACACTGCGGTGCCCGTTGCCACATCCACCAGGTCCTGCAGCCCCCACAGCCCCGCTGGCTGCTCCAGACCCAGATCTGGGACCAACCGAGTTTGAACAACTCAATTTTTCCTTTTGCCATCAAAAACAATGGTGAGGATTAGGCCCTGAGCCACAAGCTCCTGCGCCACGAAGCCCCGCCGGGCAGGATTTCCTGAATATGGTGGATTTGAGCACACTGAAAATATTCCAATGGTTAATAGATGACAGAACAAAATATGGAAAAAAAGATTTTGACATATAATGCACTGCATGCAATAGGGATCAGAAAAGGAACTCCAGGAAATAAGGAGCTTGATGAATAGGTTCTGCCTATGATCCTGTTTCTTTCTGATGCACACCAGCGTTTGCCTTTGCAATGTAAGGAAGCAGAAAAAGATTTTATGAATGGGAACAGCTAAAGCACAGGGAGTGCAGGCAGTGCGGGGCGGCCAGGCTGTGCCCTGCACCCAGGGACGGCAGCCCAGAGCCCCAGTTCAGCCTGCTGGGCCCATCTGCATTGGAATGGGCATTCAGAATTGATCGCCGTTTCTCATTTTATGATTATTTAGGAGTCAGCCCTTGCAGTCACGTTGTATACTCTCTCATGACTAAAATGCATGTTAAGATAAGAACAATGTATTTGGCAGAACAGAAAAACAAAGATATATATTGCATACGAGGAATCCATTTATGAAAGAACAGATCCTGCAGCAGATCTATCTAACGAGACACAGCGCTGTTTTGCCGTGGTTCTGGGAATCCCACTGCTGCACAGACAGACGAGTGTGCACGCATTTGTTACACCAAAATTGCTCTCCAGTAAGCAGTACAGTTGGAAACAACCCCCTTTGCTTTCCTGCTCACCTCTATTTTTTCCATACACAACAAAGAAACAACACAAAATTGCAATTTGCCCACATCTCTTGTTAATCCACAACCACTTTAAAACATGACACCACAGATATGGACAAATTCAGCAAGCTTTAACATTACTGTAAAATTGCAACTCAAAATTAGTTAAAACAATTTAAATTTGTTATGTAAAAGCCACAATGAGACTGAACAGTTCTGAGTCCACTTTTAACTTGAGCCGAATTATTAAGGCTGCCAAAAACCTGCAAACAGACAGTAATACCTGAGACACTCATGTTGATTTAAAGCAGAAGCCCTAACACCACCATCACAGTTCTGGGCAGGTTGTTGCATCTCCTCAAACCCAGAGTGAAAGCCGGCCCAAATAAAACTGCAGGCCTTCCCTGCGAGCAGTGCAACACCAGTGAGTGCTGCTGATGGCAGAGTGCTGTGGCTGCTGTTGTGGCTGTGCACAAGGCTGACCCCAGAGCGCTCTGGCTGCAGTCGTGGCCCCACCTGGCCCAGCCCCAGAGCGCTGCCCACATTAAAACAAAGCAGTGTCCCAGATGTGCTGTCACCATAACCCTCCCATCCCTCCTCATCACGGAGTGAAGGCACCTTGCACTGATGTAAGGGGATTGGCTGCAAATCATTTTACTTTAATAAGTGACATACAGCAAATGGAAACCTGCTCTACAGAATAAAAGAATTTCTGTTCCCATTTTGAAATGCTTGGATTTTAAAAGAAAATGAGAACGCATTCTCAAAGAAAAAATAAATGAAAAGAGAGAATAGAGCAAATAGCAAAGGGAAACTTGAAGATCAGCGTCACAGCCCTCATTAGCAACGGAGAACGGCTTAAGTCGCCGTTCCGGCAGCACCCCGGGAGGTGACCGCGTGCGCGGCGTCGGCGTCGCCAAACCCAACGGCACAACGAGGACGGACCGCACCGCGGGACGCTTTCAGCCTTCGATGCCCTACGGACGGGGAAAGGCGCACGGTGACCCCGCGGCGGTTCCGACGCGGTTCCGACGCGGTTCCGACGCGGCCGCGGGCCGCTCCCCCGGGGACACCGCGGCACCCCGGGACCCCCCGCCCCGCCCGTCCCGCCCCCTCCCCCTCCCGCCGGGTGCGGCGGGGCGCAGCGCGGCGGCGGTCCGTGGTGAGCGAGCGCCCCCTGCGGGCAGCGCTCCGCGGCGCTGACCCCGAGCACGGCCTGACCCCCGGCGCGGCGCCCGGCACGCTCGGCCTTGAGATGGCGCACCGAGCAGCGGGGGGCGAGGAAGCACGGGGCGTTTTTTTTCCTACGTTACCGATAAATTATTCTCCCCGTTAATGGCCCGTGAGGGGAGCCTGAAAAATTTGGTATGTGATTCTCAAAAACGTGCAGGAGGCGGCTGGGGGGAGCGGGTGCCCCCAGATGCCCCCGGAAATATCTATCCCAAGTCCAACAGAAGGCGTGGCCAGCCCTTGTGCCCAAACTGAACCCAGACCGCATCCAGGATCTGAAATATTAAACGACCAGGGAAAAAATGCAACAAAGAGCAACTTCAGATTACGTGCAAGCACGGCGGAGGATTCCCAAACACCTCCCAGCAAAACACAGCCACGAGAGCGTGACCGAATAACAACCCTGAATGTCACCGCCCCAACCAATAATGGAAGCACGAGCGGCCCCTGATCGCCCTGCAGAGCTCCAACCGCTCCGCGCTCCTCACTGAGCTGCACGCTGCTGCCAGCACAGCACACACACTCACACTCACCCCTTTCCCCACTCTCCCAGGGCCTGGGAGGATTTTTCTGCTAGTTTTTTTTTCCTTTTCCCAGAAGGGAAAGTGTTTGTATTACAGGGTATGAAAGCAGTCCAACATGCAAGCATATTTAATTTGGAAAATGTGTGCCTAAATGCCACTTGTTATGGGATTAGTTAACAGCTGCACGGCTGCTACTGTGGAAAGAATTTTTTCCAGAAGTTAAAAAAAAAAAAAGGAAAAGAAAGAAAAGGATTTAACTGAGAATTGATATGCACCATGTCCCAACTTTCCCTGAGCATTTCCAAGTGACATCCAGCTCTCAGCTCTCTATGGGGCTGTCCTCACTTCACTGTCAGCTGAAGCTCTCTGCACTTCCATAACTCCTCTCGAGTTGGTCGGCATAAAGCAGGAGCCGTCAGCACTGGAAGGCAACAACCAGCTGCCAGGCATGCAACAGGCAGCACAGCACAGCACTGCACAGCATAGCCCTGCACAGCACTGCAGAGCACAGCCCTGCACAGCCCTGCCATTGTGAACAGCCCCGGTGTTCCACGGTGTGCCAACAGCACGGCACAGATACACTCTAGATGAGTCATTAAAAACACCACCCTGTCCTGAGTGCCCTACCGTGTCCCCCAGTGATAAGCGCTATTCGTGAAGGAGAATCTCACTGTTCACAAATCAGGCAATGAGGCACACCTACAAGTCTTCCATGTCTGTTCATACAGCCACAACCTCCCTACACAACAGCTGAGACGTTTCCATGCAGGTGCCAAGCAGCAGTGCCAGGGCTGCAGCACGCCTCCTCCAGCCCGAAGTGCTTCCCATCGACATCACACCCTGGGTCCCCCCAAGAGCAGCCCCTCTCCTCCTGGCCAGGAGACCCAAGACAGCAGGCTGCCCTAAGCCTTTGGGATTGAGCCCAAAGCCAGGCTGTCAAGATGGGGCCCAGCGCAGGAGCGACTCTGGAGTGAGCGGTCCCAGGGCCACCCTGGAGAAGCCTCCACCAGCTGTGGTTGGGGGAGGCCCAGCAGGAAGCTCCGGGCATTCGGATTTTTGGCCCAGCATGGTTCTAGTCCTGCTGCAGCTGCCCTGGTTCCATGACAAACATGGTGACGAAGGACAGTGCCACCTAACGCTGCGGGTATTCCCATGATGTGTATATCAGCAATGAGACAGAGACAGCCACACCATATGGCAGAAAATCTCTGTGGCTGTTCCTTTTGGATACCGTACACTGATTGCTTTCGTGTCATACACACAAATATGATCATGCTGTGCTGACAGATACTCTGCAATTACAGGGACAAAGATGGACGCTGTGCAGAGGTTTTCTGCAGGAAATGATACCCTGCAATGGAGTGGGGGGTCATTAGGAGCGAGCTCCTCCAAGCCCCATTCCTGCTGCACCACTCTGCCACCCACAGCAACATCCCCTGTCCGAGCCCTGCTCTCCCTTCCTCACAGGCCCAAAGGACCCCGTGGTGTCACTGCAGAGCCCACACATGGGGAGGGGACCACATTGTCATGCACATCCCCTGCAAGGATCCCCAGCAGCAGAAGTCATGTACAGCTGTGCCAGCACTTCAGGTGGGGAGCAATGTGCAGAAGCAAACTGCAACCCCCTTAATTGTGTCTTAAAAGGGTCTGAGGTGGGTGTGCTCAATTTTTCTCAACGCTACAACAGAATGCTCCCTTTCCAGCATTCTCTGCTAAAATTGACCAAAGAAAAACACTGTTTCCAAAGCGCGAGCACTGAATCTCCAGCACGGTGTGAGGAAGCCTTCTTACATTTGCAGACATTTAAAATCAGGGCCACTTTAAGAGAAACACATTACATGTATGCTCTGTCAGCTCAGAAATGAGAGGCATTTACCCTTGAGACAATAAAAAGGATCTGTTAAACCACGCCAAGAGGAGCACGGAGTTCCCAGTGCCAACCTCCAGTCTGGCAGACGCTGCCGGGACACCCCCTGCACGGCTCACACAGCGCTCACAGGGCACAGTTATTTCCACACCTGAATCTGACATTAAAACTGAAGTCGCATTAAATAAATAAATTCTTCGCAACAAATTCAAAAGTTTGTGCAGTTAAAAAATTGTGTATGGGTTGTATTTGTGCCAATATTCTTATTAAATGGTGAAACTCACGCATACATTTAAGAAAAGCCCCCTGGGCTGAGCCACAGCTGTGTCCCAAAGCAGCACTGAGCTCATCACTGTGCACAGCACTGCAAAGGGGTGAGGAGGCAACAGGGACTGCAGGGAAAGGGCATGCAGGGCACAGCATGGGGGGGCTCAGGGGGGACGGGGTCACCTCCCCTCCTGCCTGCACAAAGCAAACCCCAGCTGCTAACCATGCGGAGTGAGAGCTGTGTGCTGAGATCTGGGGATGTTTAAAATATATCCTCAAACATCTTGCTGAGCGAAGGCAAGGCAAAGCAGAGTCCACCTCATACACCAACCTTCAAGGTAAAATTAATTATTAAATGGTAAAGCCAGGACGCGGAATGATTGCTATCAATATTTTAATACTTTCACTGCTAATTTCATTCTCCCTTCATAATCTGCTTTCTGAAAAGGCAACAGAGCAACCGGAGCATTGGCAACGAGCGCCCAGCCTCCGTGGGGTCACTGTCTGCAGCAGAGCACAGAAGTTTTGTTACATACATTAACTACATTGCATATTTTATACACCCGCACCCTGCAGACACTCAGGGTCCAGCAGGGGGGCTCTGAGCACTGGCGGAGCTGTGGGTGTCCCTGTTCATTGCCACGAGTGGGGCCAGGTGGCCTTTAGAGGTCTCTTCCAATGCAAACCATTCCGTGCTTCTATAATTTTCTTCGCTCGGTGCAGCCTGAGCAAGCCAAAAGGTCGGGCACCC
The DNA here is from genome assembly GCF_023343835.1 of Lagopus muta. Classification (NCBI taxonomy): domain Eukaryota; kingdom Metazoa; phylum Chordata; class Aves; order Galliformes; family Phasianidae; genus Lagopus; species Lagopus muta. Next base: position 822,119 of record NC_064444.1, read on the forward strand.
ATAAACTCTGAGGCTGAAAAGCGCCTGCATTTGGGGTTCGGCTTCCAGCAACACGGCAGGCAACGTCACCCCCCCGAGGCAGCACGAAGCACAGCAGGGGCTCTGCTTTGCACCAACGCCAAAACTTGGACGCGCACCTCCCTGAGCATCCGCACAGCCAAGCACAGATGCGCACCTGGGAGCAGCTGAGCGCTGCGGGGCCGAACCCACACGGAGCGGGCACCGGGCATCCCCACTGCCAGGCAGGGAGTAGCGCTGCCACTGTATTTACTCATTATTAGTCTAATGAGGCTGTTTCCCGGGAGTTTAATTACCATAATAGAGACAATTCCTTTCTTAACCCTCTTTACAGCTTGGAACAGAAAGAGCCCGTGAAAGGGCAGTGAGGAACACGAGCGCCGGCCGGGAGGTGTCATGTTGGAAGCTGCTGGAGCAGAAAGGCAGCGGGGCCACGGCACGGGCTGCCAGCCCTGCGCCACCGCCCGGGGCAGTGCGGGACGGGCTGCGGGAGCGCGGGGCATTCGCGGCCCTTTGAAACCCAACTCCTCGTCATTTTCCATTTGCTGTTTACTAATGGAACCAGATATGGCAACGGATTTCATTCTTTCTTACTTCCCCCCCCCCCCCCCCCCCCCCCCCCCACGCCGATTGTGCATTTTTTTAGACTTAAATCAACATATTTTCCATTCCATATTCAGCAAGAAATCAGAAAATTAAATGCTTTTCTTTTTTTCCTGGTATTGCTAAGAAATGTTTCCGCAGTGTTGCCACAACACATGCAGAGATTCACCGTGCAGCTTTACGGGTCTGCTGCCCCACAAAGACAAACCAGATGGCATTAAGGCAGCTCTGCTCGGCAGTGCCAGCCCGCACCAACATCTCGCAGCAGGGCAGCTCCCCCTTGCAGGCAGGGATCCCTGCACTACAGGGCAGACAGCAACACAAGCCTCCCTCGCACGTGGATGAAAACATAAACAAAAGTCGCTCTTCAAAACAGCGTTCTGGGATAGTGGCAGCTTTCTGAGGGCAGAGCCGGCGATCCCAGCAGGGCTGTGGGTCCAGACCCAGAGATCTGCTGTGTAGCATTGCGGAAATGAGAATCGTTAAAAGGTGGAGGCAAAGGGACAGCGAGGATGAAAAGCAGCAGATCTAAGAGAAAAGAGGCAATCAATGGAGGAAACAGCGCAGAGCTGGACCAAACAAACCAGAAGTCTCTCTTAGACTGCTTCATTCATCCTTAGGTTCCACAGACAATATACTACGAAACCAATTTCTACAAAGGGGCCCCATAGGAAAGCGCAGAACGGCCTTGAGCCGGGGCCCAGGTTCCAGAACAACACAAGTCCGTGCCTGGTTGTCCTCTAATCCACCACCTCACGACCAACCCTCATCCCAGCGCCAATACCTGCGCACTGCCCGGCCCCGAGCCGGAGACGTCCCAGTGCCGCCGGCGACACTCGGGCACACGGTGGCGCGCCAAGGGAAGCGCGGGGCTCTGCGGTGCCCCACGGTGCGGAACGAACTCAACACCTCCCCTGCAGGGCTCGGCACCCGGCAGCCCGAGGACTGCGCCGGCTGAGCACGTGCCGACAGAACTCCCGCAGCCCTCAGCAAACCCAGCCATAAAACAAACGCGCCGGTAACACGCAGCACGCCTGGCTCCACGTGCGCTCTCCTCCCTCGGTAACGGCTCCCGAGCGCACAGACCGGACTGCCCCGAGCGGAGCGCTCCGCGACCCCGCACCGCCCGCACAGCGCCAGGGGGCAGCCGCGTCCCGCAGCGAGGGGCGGAGCGGGGCGGCACGGAGCCGCAGAGCGGGGCTGCCCGCATCGCTGCCCGCATCGCTACCCGCGGGCGCTTGGAGCTGGGGCTCGCGAGCGTTTATCGATTGCCTTGGCGGGGAAACGTTGTTTGGTTTGGGGCTCGGTTGGGCTTTTTTCACTTTTTCATTCAGCCGCAGAGCTGCATAAGAAAGATGCGTTCAATCCATATGTAACGCTTCAGAAAATGAAAGGCGGCACAAACGGGGCAGGTGTCAGCAGAGGGAAGGTCTGACGCTCTTCCCAGTAAATTTTACCTACTTCTCTCGCACCATCAATATTAGGAAGAAAGTAAAAGAACTTTTTAAAGCCCAGCCTCCCCCAGACCCTCGCGTGGTGCCCAGCAGCAATGCCACATTCCCACAGAGCGGCGGCCCTTGGTCAGGGGACGCTCCTTTGCCACCAAGCGGACACAGCAGCGGTCACAAAGCAACATCTAGAAAGTCACAGCCCAAGTGCAACCTCGAGCTGAACAGCACGCTGCGTGCCGAGCTTTCTAAAGCTATCGGCAAGGTAAACAACCTAAAACTGGCCTCCAAGCTGCTGTGTACCTGCTTGGCTCCACGGGCACTCTGCCTTCATCCCAGTTCCTCATCCCCTGCCCTCACCACGGGCACGGCCCTGCTGGTCCCTGCACGCTCTTTGCCCTTCTCCTGCCCTCTGCGGGGCCACCAAACCCACCCCCACTGCCTCAGGGCAGCGCCACCACATCGCACGGAGGGGGAAAGGGGAATCGATCATTGAGTCCGATTTTAAAAAGGGGAAAAAACACACAAAAACAAGAAGGAGGAAACTGACAAAGAGACTCAATCAAACCAGAAGCGGCAAAGGAGGGAAAACAGGCGGAAGACAGCAGTTGTTTCCTGAACCCTGGCTAAGCAGGGGGATCAAAATGGGGGAGGCACCAAGAGAGGAGCAGGGATGAAAGGGAGCGGCGGTGAGAAACAGAAGGGTACGTGAGTCTGAAAACGGCGAGAAAGAACAAGGAGAGAAGGGGAGAATGGAAACCTCTGATATCAGCAGGAAATGTTGTGATTCTGAAGATGAAACAACTCGCGGGGAAAGAAATTGGGAAAAAATCCCCGTGTGTGTTGCACACAGTGAACCCGAGCAGCGGCGGCCGGACGGCACGGATGGCACAGTGCCCTGTGAAGGATTCGCTGCGGGAAATGACACCCCTTCATCGCACCACACTGTTCAAAGACTGCTCCTGCTCCAGCTGCAGACGTGGCTTAAAAACCCGAGGCGCAGGCCCACTCCCCCACGGGCAGACGATATATTCTGTGGCCGCAATATTATTGCCATAAAGGGAATAGGAGAGATGGGGCACGAGGGATACTTAAAACTTCCAAACTCATTTGAGACAAATAACTGGGGACACGCTAGGAGTTTAAGAAAAGAAACACGACGGCCTTCTTACTTATCTCTGCAACGATGACAGCAGTGTTTATCGCGCGCGTTTCCACTGTCCCCTGGCAGGCTGTGGGCTGCATTCCTTTGGCCCGCCGCCAGCGCATTAGGAAGAAACGCCGGGGAGAGGGAAGGAATACATTTACCAGAAAAAAGCTGCATTCCTTCCAACCTTTCTGCAGCTTCTTAAAAAAATACAAAAAGCCTCCTTCAAACTGCTCAGTGCCATACCAATTTCCTGTGTAGACCTGAATATTAGCGTATGTTTTTCTGTGTCTCCTAAGTTTCCCAAGTTACCTAATGCACGCTCAGCATGGAGCATTTTTAAATGAGTTAGTCTTTATTGAATTATGATTTCCAGCAGTCACTAATAACAAAATTCAAATTGCTCCAGCAGACGAGGATTTTGAGAATGCTGAGAAGAAACTGAGTTTTTAAGAGAATCTCGAAGAGCCACCCACTGCTTGTGTATAGTAACCGTGAGCCTCTTGATGGAATACTTCAAATAGTTAATTAGATTTACTCAAAAAAAGAAAAAAAAAGAAGAAAAAACCCTCCGTCATTAAGAGTTACCACTCTGGGAGACACTTGATAAAGGATTGTTATTGCTGTACCTACGGCTTAGTCAAAAGTGAAGCTAAAAAAAAAAAAAAAAAAAACTTCTTTTTTTTTAATATAGTTTCAGGTTTTCCTCACACTGGCCCTGCAGTCGGTGTGATGCAATTAGCAACACATCCAAAGGGGAAAAGGGAACTTTCATTCCATTAGGACTTTTTTTTTTTTTTTTTTTTTTTAACCTCAGGAATTCCTCCAGGCTGCTAAAAAGGTGTTTTTTCAAGCAAGGAATAATAGGGACATTTAGAGACCATGTGCAGCCACCATCCGCGAGGCTGAGAACCACAGATCACCTGCAAACTGAATTTGTTCTATTTTGTTAACCATTTATTTTGTCTTTACTGGCTGTTCAAAGGGAAGTGCGATAATCCCACTGTTCCTCACTTGCTCAGCAGGGAGTTTAATCTAATAAAGCTATTACAGCAGAATGGATTAAAGCAACGTGAAGCATTAGTAATTTGAGGAGCAGTTAAAGAATGTTAACGCTGAGACACTGCGCGTATTCTCCTAAAAACATTATCGCAGAGATGAAAGCAGGGCTTCTACTCAACGTGTCATTTTTCAGGCTCAGAATTTAATTCTTTCAGTCTCCTCAACCAGATGTTTACAGTGCAGAGCAAGATGCTGCCCATTACTTCAGAACTGCTGAAACCACAGGCCGACCGGAGCGGGCAGGCATCGCCTTAGCCCAACTTTTGATTAATCCCTCTATTATAACAATGTCTTTGTTAGAAGGAGACACGTGTGACCAGACCGTCCGACGGGGCAGGCAGAGCCCCGTGCTGGGCTGGGCCGGCCGTGGCACAGACCTGACAGGCAGCAGCCAGCCCACAGCAGGTGCCAGGACCGATGATCTTTAAGGTCCCTTCCAGCCAAAGCCCTTCTATGATTCTGTGATCTGCTGCTCTATCACAGCAGATCTGTATTCCTGATCTGTATCTATATTCCTGACCAGCACGGCCAGAGGATGTCAGTCCCAGGGGTCTGTGTGGGATTGCCCCAGAGGCCCGCAGTGGGACTCGGCCGTGGCTCATAGGAAGGATCGGGCCCACGTGCCTCATCTCAGACTGGAAACTGCTGCCCTGAGGGCACAGGGCACATCTGGGGAGACCTCACAACGTGGCCGCACCAGGACACAGGGCAGCCTGAAGCAATGGAATCCCCAGCACAGTCACCGGCACAGCATCAACCAGCACTCATTTGGCACTCACAGTTCCCCTTCTGATTTTCTTCACCAGACTTCCTGTAAAATAAATATTTAACCCAGCTACACGGCAGCACAAGTAACGGCACTGGCAGCGGGATTTTTTTCTAGGAACTTTTGGGGAAACACAAGAACTGGACCTGAAGCAAGAAAACAGCTGGCAGCTTAAATACAGAAGAAAGAAAGAAAAAAAAAAATCTATTGCCTGTCCATAATGCAAGTTCCTCCACTTAATTTGGTCACTGGTTAATTTGTTTCTTTGTTTAATATGATAGAGACCCCAGGGATCAAATCATTCACATTGAAATTATATTAGTACTTTATTTTCGTCATTTCTGATTGCTCTGAGCAAGCACTACAGGATAGTTTGATCACTGGATACAGAAAGTTACCATTTAATTAATATGAAAGGTGCCTAAATTTTGAATAATATTGAAGAAAAAAGCCTTAGGATGTGGCAGGAGACTCACATATATTATTAACTCCTACTGCTGCATTGACTGTCAGCTTTTAGGGGGCACTTTGAGACGTCAGCTTCAATCTGCAAAGCCTTACATTGTTCAGAACACTGGTCAGAAACGCCCACTTCTCACCAGGCACAGCCACGATGGAGATGCTCTGTGTGTCACCAGGGATGCTGTGTGACAGGGCTGCCAGAGGCTTTGTGCCCACTGGGATGGCACCACTCTTCGCAGGCATGGTCTTGGCTTCAAGGGCCAATCATCAATGTCAATTAAACAGTAAGTTTAAATCAGATCATTCCATGAAGGTGTATTGATAGTCCGAGAATCATAGAATCATTCAGCTTGGAGAAGACCTCTACAACCTCTAAGTTGTAGACAAAAGCGTGAGGGTAATTAGCACGAGAGGATAACGAGGAGAGCAAGCAAACTGGGGCAACTGGCAACAGGATTGGAAATGAAAAAAAACCAATGTTAATAAGTAAAAATAAATTCACTTTAGAGGCAAAAAGTTAAAGCACTGTGGATTGACAGTATTCTAAATGAATAAAACTGGAAAGCAAAGCACGCTGTCGGACTGTCCTGCAGCATGCACAAAAGCAGAGGCTAAAAACAGCGTGTTTTTCTAATTAATTTAATAGGTTTAGAAAAGGTATTAATCTCTGCACCCTAGGATTCATGCCAGCCTCTAACCATCTGAGAGCAAAAGATGCACATCTGAGGAAGAGATCGTGCCGCACCAGCGCTCCCCCCGGACCAAGAGCAGCCGGCTCCAGGCCAAGCGCGTGCCCTGCTGAGTGCGGAGCCCAGCAGCCCTGGGGACGAGGCCAGCAGGCACCGCCTTCTCCCGCGGCACACGCAGGTCCTCACCGAGACCCTGTGCATTTGCTGCAAGCAGGAGCAGCCCTGGCACCGCAAGGCAGCCTGCTGTGCCTCAGCAGGAAGGCACGTTATTTGTGATCCCAGGGCTCTGCCTCAGGAGGGTTGTTGCAGCGGGGTCCCAGCCAAGGGCTGCTTCTGCTCTGCTGCTCGTGCTGCTGGATCTTCATGACTCCCCACAGAGCAGTGCACTCGTGATGGCACCGTCCCTGAGCTCCTGGCGTGGGCGCTTAATCCTCGGTGCAGCAGCACGGGGAAAGTACCCAGGTATTTCAAACGAACCTGCAAAGTATTTTTACCTAACCCGGATGCCTTTCATTTTGCCATCCACTATTTGTGAATGCCTTGTACCATCTGTGCGCTTCTACCTGCTTCCATCATCCTTCATGGCTTACAGGCACTGTTTACTTGGCACGTGCCCTCTGCAGCTTGCACACACACAAAACAAAAAGCAACCGAACAGCCGGCTCTGACAGCAAACAGAATTTGATTCTATCTGTCCATTTTATTTTTTTCTTTTGTTTTGTGATATATTCACAGCAGTGATATGTTTGGCTTCCTTGTATGAATGGTTCCTTTCATTAAAAACATTAATTATTTCAACTTTAACGCCTACTGAGGCTTTCAAAGTCTAAAATGCTGCGAGCTATGAGGGACAAAAAATAAGGGTACTGTTAAAAACATATATTATAAACGGTTCCTTAAACCCTGGTGTGGGATCCTTTTATCATCCCCTGTGCCGAGGTTAGCAGGTTATTAACCTGCACCCCGGGGGAGATGGGATGCACATCAATTATATCAATTGAATAGACAAATGAAAATCAAATTAAAAATTTAACACACGCAACCATAATTACAGCACAGCGCTTCCAACAGGAATTCCATCTGAGGAATGAAATGTAGAAATGCTTTCTCAATTTTAGCTGAAATCCACAGCAACAGGAGAAAGCACCCAGAGGTTGGTGACCTGATGGCACAGGAGGTTTCGGGGCGGCCCGTTCCCAGCGGTGTGACACCGTGCCACAGCCTGCCAGCAGCCCTGCACCTCCGAGCGGCGCATTCCCAGCACAGAACCAAGGCTCCCCTGCTCCCCTTGCTGTGCAGAGCTCACAGTGAGAACCGCAACTGGGTTTGCACTGACTTGCAGAACATTAAGAGTTGCAAAGCCCTAAGCACCTGCCCTATTGCTGCCTGCAACATCCATGAGGGAGAGCAGCATCTCCTGAATTTCATCTGTCACACAGCAAGTCTCAACATCACCATTACAACCTGAGACAAGGAAACCTATGCTTAGATTTTAAACTGTACAGTTCTGCTCCTCCGGGTGCCATACCCTGCATCACCTCTGTGCCTAAGGGAAAAGAGCATTCAGAGGCATCCTTTGGAAGAAGTCTTTCCTATGTCTGCCCCCCCCAAGAATTTCTGATTGCAATTTTAGACTGAGACACAAAAATATTTAGCTCATTTAAGTAATTAAGTGTGTTTATATTGTGTAATTACACGTATAAAAACAGTTGCAACCTGCCTTCCATGCTATTTGCACACCACAGCAGTGTTCCTAGTGAGGTTCCCCAGTGACTGCTAGGCTGGGTCCTCCCCTGCCACCGCAATGGGAGTCAGGCGTGAGAGGTGTGATGGGCACAGACAGGAGACTTCAGTGCCTGCAGGAAAGGGCAGGGAGCAGAGAGCGGGCTGCAAAGAGCAAGGAGAGGACAGCCAGGACCTTAAGAGAGCTGCAGCGATGTAAACAGGTTTGTTCCCTGTTTGCCTGAATAAAAGAATGCAAGAACAGCCCTTTCCCAAAAGGCTTGTGTCTTGAGACTAACAGCAGGCAGCTGCAGACAGCTGTAACATCTGCCTTTGAACAAGTGATCCATTTTGAGGTTGCAGAAACCAAAACCTCACCAGAAGCTGCACCAACGAGCACCTCTAGGACTCCCACAGAGGCTCAAGGAGTACAACAGAAATTGTGTGGCTCCTGCAGATGCCAATCAGGGCTTTGCCTGACAGGGCAGAACCTCAGCTACGCCTGAGCAGCTCACTGCTCAGCAACACAGCAAGCAAGGCCAAGCATGAGATAGCAAGTCGGGAAGCAACCACGGCACAGGGATGGAAAGGGATTTGGACGGATCTCCTCATTGCCAACAAACATCATGTATGATGTTCTTTTCTTGCATTTGGTTTCAACACTTGTGAGACCAAACACTTGTCCCTTTCACATTTCCACATATCATCATCCACCCAAGCACCACGCAGTTGCTGTTGATGACAGAAAGTATCGGCGTGACCCAAGGGAAAACGTGTGTTTTTAGCACAAAAAAATAGAGCGAGAGAAAAACACGACAGAACCAAAGCCTCCCCTTCCCTGCACAGACATGGCAAAGCCTCTGCCAGCAACGTTCCGTGGTCTGGCAGCAGCAGGACCCACAGCAGTGCCAGCCCACAGGCACGGTGCTGCCTGCACAGCTCAGCACAGGGCCAGCTGCATGGCAATGGCTCCAGTCATCTTAAAGCAAAGTTTGGGAGGAAGCAGAAGGCTCCGCTGCTCCCTGCGGGTTTGCCTGCACCTTTAGCACTTCATCATTTGGAAGCAGAGGACAATTACTCAGAAACAAACACGGAAGGAAAGCAGCACAGCGACAGAGCTGTGCCATTTTAATGCTATTTCTGTCTATATAAAATCTTCTGTAATTTGTTTACGACTCCCAGATTCAACAATAGTGTGCAAATGCAAACCCATTTATGTTAATGTCCCCTCTCTCTCAGATCAGATTCTGAATAAAAATTAGGTAAATACTCTGTTTGAAAATATACAAGATGAGAACTAGCTGGGAGGGAGCAAGAGAACCTCCAAATGCACCATCCTATCAACTGCATTATTTTTTTTTTTTACTTAATAACTTAAGTGTACTGTTAGTGAAATTACAACCTGCTTGTGACACAATAAATTTACAACAAAATTCATTCCATAAATTATTCAATTTGCTGACTGCAACTACACTGAGAAATATCACCACGAGCAGATGATTAGCATGTGAAAGGAAAGCCATCTCTAGACTGAAACAATCACTGTCACACCTCCATTTGAAGATGCCTGGTGGAGTTTTGTAAAATTACCATTAAGAATACACATTTAAGGCTTTGTAGTTTCTATAAAAGTGTTAAGTATTTGATTTACATTAGATTCATTTGTTCTTTCTTCAACTGTCTCTTTTTCCTACAAACTATAAACGTTTCAATAAATGCTGGCTCAATCAAGTGTGCATTAAAACAAAAGAATTTAAGCTCAATAAAAGTGATGAATCAGAACTAGAAGTGAACCTTCCCCTCCTGCCCTCCCCTTGCACACAGTTGCTGCAGCAGGAGGAACAGACAGATTCATAGCAGAGATGTGCAAAAGTGGCATGTCCCACATGGCCATGCTCTCATCAAGAGAGAGACCAGGGCCTGAACCATCGGCATGGAGGCTTGAAGCCCACAGGAATGAGGAACAATTTCTCACCTTGATAAAGAGAGAGCTGGTGAGGAACGTTCCCATGCAGCACCATATCTTCAACCAGATAAACAGCAGAGCTCTCAACGGACAGAACTTGGCATCTCACAAGTTAACCTGAGCCCATTTCTTCTGACTATCCACTGAATTAAAGTTTCAGCAACTAGATCAGCAGTCTTCCCAACAACGAACAGGAGGATAACACCACTAAATGCAAACAGAGATGCTGAAGCTCTGACAGCACGCACTGCAAGCATGAGCAAAACCAATGGAAATGCTTTCCCAGGCTGCTGAGATAGTTTTCCCAGCATTTGTAGCTCTTTCCGAGCCAAACAACCACTAGCAAGTAACCAGGTTTTAAATATCAGTAGGTGAACCCGCCACAGCTATATATCCCATACACCATTACAGCATAACACTAACATCAATTCTTCACAGCAACCCCTTAAAAGTATTGCAACATAGTAAGAAAAAGAGTCAATCTTCCCCTACTGCTCTCCTTATATGCTAATTGTCTTTCATCCCAAGATGGGGGAGTAACTGCTCTGAAGGCATCCCTTACCTCTCTGCCAAGCAGCCCACGTCACAGCCAGCTGGGAGCTGATGGATGAGTTGTAAGCAGCATGCTCAGGTGATCTGGATGAGTTTATCAAAATGCCTCCATCCAGCCCTGTGAAAAGTAGACATCTTGTTGTTAGAAGCATTTAAATGGCTCCCAGCATCTTCACCTCCTGCTGGGTTTCCCAGCTAGAAAAATTCAAGTTTATGTAAAGAATTTGTTTTCCTGGAAGGGAGGAGGAAGAATTCTTCTTGCATCTAGGCATCAAAAATTAAATTTTTAGACAGTAATTTTTAAAATAAATCCAACAGCAGTTCCCAGGTAAATCAAAACTCACTGCCATGACAAAATTTCACTTCTACAGATAGGAGTGTTTAAAAATAATAGCCACAATTTTAAAGCCAAATAGTGACATTAATCACTTCCTCATCAACTGTTCAGTAATGTTCACTAATGAAAGGAGAAAAAAAAAAAGTGTTCTAGAAGCAGTGACCACAGGGGTAAAAAAAAAGGCTTTTTGTTCCTTTACCCAGAAACTTTATTGGCTCTAGGTAAGACTGCACTTCTCTGTCCATTGACAAATGGCTTTATCTTCTCTTACACTGAGTTCATTATCAGCACTCAGACATGTTCCCTAACTCCTTCTCAAAGTCTCTCCCATCTGAAAGCAGTAACTTACATTATTCATAAGGATAATCGCAAATATGCAGAGAGCTACAGACATGTAATGGAGAGGCTGGCTTGTATCCGATCCAAATTCCATGTGCTTCATGGAGCTTACGACTCTCCCATAAATTCTGCTGCACAGGCATGCCTCCATCCCAGCCACTCCAGTCCCAGAGCAGTGGCAACCTGGGAGAAAGTTGTCATGCTCCCTCTCACATTTTATTTCTTCTGAAAGGTGGAAGCCCAATAGATGTGTTCTGCCACCTTCCCAAGGATTCTCCAGTTGTCCTTGCACGCTGCCTCCTTCCTGTACACAAGGCACAAGGGGCATTTGCACCCCTAAAGGGATTCTGGAAGTTATGTGAAATACAACACTTTTAAGAGCACAAGGAAAGCAAAACCAAGTGACTGTGGTGAAAAGGCCAAGGAAAGTCAGCACCCTGCTTAGCACTGACTACTGGACTGCTTCTCTGCAGTTTCTTCACGTCCAGTGGTGAAAAGAAACCTCTTCTCATCTGTGCTGCAAGGAGCAGCTGGGCCAGCAGAGCCCCATGCCCATTGCTGCAGGCTCTGATTGCTGGGCAGACCTGGGGGTGAAACCAGCTGAATGCACCTGGAACGGCCAGGGCCCAGGGCAGCGCCAGCAGGGCGGTGTTAAAGGTCAACAGGTAGGAGGGCAGGGACCCTGAAGGTCACGAGCTCTCCCACGGCAGGGGCTGTGCACTCCTGCATGACTGGAAACATCCCATCCTTGGGGATATCATTGTTAAATAAGAGTAATAAAGCAACAGATTAAGAAGATAGAGACATTTCTAAATCCCTCAAACTCGAGACCAAAAAACATTCCTTCTATTAAAATTCAAACCCACCCTGAGCAGATTCTTGTCATCAGATGCGTTCTAATAAGGAAGAAAGAGATGACACATTCATAGCCACAGTAACCAGTAATAACTGTGTAACTTCAGCAGAAGACAGAATCATGGAGACATTAATAAATGATGAGATCACAAAACATCTGGAGAAATGCGAGCTGATATAAAAGTAGCCAGCAGAGTCTTACAAAAGGGTAAATCTCGTTTGACAAATCTGCTGGAATTTTTTAAAGAGGTAACGCAGACTTCAGACAGGAAGAAAACATTGGACATAATCTATTTGGATTTTAAAAGGCTATTTGACACATTGCAGCCCACAGGCTGGTGAATTAAAGCACCGCCAGTCAAAAAATGCACCAACTCAGAGTGCACAAATAAAATGAAGGCAGTTAACAGCTTGGTAGCATTAGCAGTGAAAAACTGGGGGGGGAGGGGGGCAATTGGGGCATCTTTTGTTCTATGTGTGAGATGAAGAGAAAGACATCACAGCTCAACCAGCCAACCAGATGGATCACATCACAGCATCATCGTGTGGAGAACACAGAGCAACGTACTGCATAATGGTCGCAATACTCATTTTGATTATACAGTGAGGAGTTTTAATATCAGAATCTTTATGAACAACGATGCCTTTGGAAGAGACAGCAGTAGTAACTGGGGCGGGCTCTATGAATGGCAACAATGCATTCCATTGTACACAGAAGAAGAAAAAGAAGAAGCGCACAGGAGAAAAAGACCCATCATAAGATCTGCCTAGATGCTCTGGCCCCTGCTCCAGGTAACAGCCACAGCTGTGCAACATCAGCAAGCGGGTGACCCATCATCATGGGCAGACCTGAGAGAGGCTGCTGCCCCGCAGGCACGTCTCACCTGGCTGGGTGTGCAGCATGGCCTGGGGCTGGGGGAGCTGCAGGGGAAGGCTAATGCAGAATTCACCCTTGGACATAACACACAAGTCTTGATCCTGTTTTCTGCTTCTCTGCTGCAACACACTGATCTGATTATTCTTTGGGACAAAACATGGAAAAAAGACAAGTTCTTCCTGTATAAAAATAAACTATTCAATGTAGATGTCCAAACAAATATATGCATATAGAACAATCATTCTGCAAAGCATTTTGTCATCTCTAGAGATAAGGAACAAGTATGAAATCAAGCCTCTATTTCCCACACTAATCCATGTTAATATTGCCATTAATAGCACTGATCTCAGCTCAGCTGCCCTCATGGGCTGGGATCTGGTGGCTGGCCGTGCCAGGAGGATGCTGTGAGGGCATCCTGTAAAGGTGCTGTCAGAGCATTCTGGGACAAGATTCTCCTGAGATGAGACTTTAGGTGCAGCCATAGTGCAGGGGAGCAGAGGATCTGCATAAGTAAAGAAATAAATGTACCAAGGCTTGTTTTCAAACACAGCCCACAGGTGCAGCAGGCTGCTGAGGCAGCAGCGCAGGCCTGAATTTCAATTTTTATTTATTATTTTGTTGTGCTCCCTGTATTTTTCTTACAGCACAGAGAAGGAAAAAAGCAATTTTCAAAAGTTTATAACTCAGCTCCACTGCAATGAAATGTCATTTGGGAGACCAAAAACTGGGGAAAGAAGGACATTTATGGCAAACCTCCATCGCTGGTGCTTTTTCTTCTCTTTACAGATGTCTGTAGAAAACACCAAGAGAATTAATGCTTACAGAAAAAAAAAGTCACCAAAATGCCACAGTGGAATATGTTAAGAAATCTCAATACTGTACACACCTCTCTATTTAAGTGCACAAAGATGGAGGTTAACATACAGATGCTTGTTCCTGGGATGGAAGGAGGTACAGGGTTTGGGGCCAGGGGATGAGGCAGTCCCAGCCCTCATTGCAGCATAGCATTGCACTGCAGCAGGCTCCATGTTGGTTGGCAGCATCCCAGCCACATGCACTGGTGGCAGCAAGAAAGAGAGGAACCACTGAGGTAAGCAGAAACTGTAATCTAACAGCCATGAGCAAAGCCATCCCAACTCTGTGCTGTTGAAATAAACGCTGAGCTGCCAGCAAAGCACAGAGTGGGATGCACGAGTCACTGCCCTGACCATGACAGCGAGTTTGCACAGATAAAAGAGCCGAGAAGCAGCACCTGCACCTTGGCTCAGCACATTTGGGTCACACTGGATCTCAAACACTGCTCAGAAGCACTGAGCTCCAGGGCACTCAGAGCAAGGCAGAGTTGTACCCTCACACATTTGGACATCGTGTCGTTGTTCCTAGCAGTGAGCCCAGAAGCCCCTGTCCTGTCACTGAGCAGCAACCCCCTAAAAGATGAAAATCTGCCGCAGCCGGACCCACGAACGGCCACACTGGCTCCAGCCCTGTTCCCACCCTCACACCCATCCCAACCCATCCGCATCCCCAGCTACGTCCAAAACCATCCAGCACCATCCCCACCCCACAGCTGCTGCACAGAAGTCACCAGTGCTGCGCAAGAATGGCCCAGAGGCACCAATAAGTGTGGTGTGAAGCAGGAAGCAAGACACCAAAACAAGGATGTGCATGGTGACACATGAAGCAGGAGGTGCATGTGGAGTGTGGCATCCTTCCCAGCCACAATAGGGTCTTAAAATAACTCCTACAGAGGCTTTCTCTGTAAAAAGCAGTCAGTGAAAAGTTACACTAATTTAAACAAAATTAATAAAGAAATGTTCTGCTTCTTTTTATCATCTTTCTACCTCTCATCATTTATCATGCAAATTAAATTGCAGTAATAGGAAACGTAAAGAAAACAAACTCCGTAGTATATTGAAACCTCTATCCAGCTAGAGATAAGGGTGAATATTAGAAGGAAAGGTGCAGAAAATTAGCTGTCCATACAATAACTGGGAGGGAAACTGTTTTATTTAGCCTGGAGGGATTTTTGTTGCCAACTGACTAAATTAAAATCCAGTCTATTATACCCAGTATCATACCAGAAAACGCCTTTTCCTTGCACTTTTAGATAAATTTTCATTGATCTCATTTTATGCATGATTACATTTTTAATGAGATGTACAATATTTCCAAGCTCATTCTCAATGCCTTCCCTCTCTGCTGCCTGTGTTCCCTGTGCCCCCTCCCACCATGCACGCTCCCTGCCTGTTGGATTAACACTTCTGATAAATTGCTAGACCAGAGAGGAGCATTACCGAGATGAAATAAATTACTTCCATCTTTTGCAGCTCCAAAGTCGTAAAGTAACCTTAAAAATGCCCGATGTCTAATTATGCCACCTTGCAATTCCTTCCCAAAGCAATCATTTTATCTCGTGTAATGATTTTATTTGTTATCGGTAACCCCGCGCTGCACACACTGCTGCTAGGAGTCACCTTCCTCACAGCAGCACCGACCACAGCAACCAGTGCTCTCCTGGAACCCGGAGCTCTGCGGCAAATAAAGGAGTTTTTAAAGGCAGAGAACAAAGCAGGTGACCAGCCATGAGCTGGCCTGCTGCCAGAGCACGGGGATCTTGACTTTAAAATATTAGGCAATAATTGATTTTCAGCGTTGAAAACTTGGCTCATTCCCAGAAGTCTTAAACTTTATTTTCTTCCTTTGACTATTTTTGGTAGAGTCATTCCCTTTAAAACAAAGGGGGAAATTGCAGGAGCAAAACACATGAAAACGCTCTGCTTCCAGCCCACCATTAACTCCTGGCATTTTATTTCCAATCTGGTTTGAGGGTAAATTTGCTGTGGATGGGATTATTTGTCCAGCAGCAGGCAGAGGTCAGAAGCCCTGTACGGCCACAGGCGATGCCTGAGAACACAGCAAGAAGAGAAGAGAAGGGTGGATAGCAGGGAAAACTTCTCTGAAAGAACAGTCAGGGAGGAGCTCAGGTTGTGCAGGGAGCGATGGGGTCACCCCCAGGGGTGTCCCAGATCCGTGCAGATGTCCTGGGAGGGACGTGGCTGAGGGCACGGTGGGGTGGGGTGGATCTGATAATCGCAGAGGTCTTTTCCAGTATTTCTTTTCCAACCTTAATGTTTCTGGGATCCTATGAGAGGAAGGGACAACGGAGCAGCTTCAGCTCAAAGTGAAGCGTCAAGAGGGCATTAGGGGCTCAGACCTGGGCTGGCAGATGTGAGGATGAGTAAAACATCCTGCAAACAATCAGAGGAAAGAAACTTCGATGTAAACCCACATTTCATGAAGAATTTACCATTATCCAGCACTGCTTTAAGGATTACTTCTATCAGAAGGCTCCCAGCACACTGACAAGATGGGCAATGCAAATCCTGCCAGATGTGTAAGGCCATGAAGAAAAATGCTTTCCTGCCCTCCCAAACAGATGAATGGGACCATTGCATTACCCATGAAAAATTATTGCTACCAAACCAGCATCATTATAGGCATCAGAAAATGGGAGACTGAAATAAGAGCCAGAGTGTGAGAATAAAGGAAAACGTTCTAGAAAGGCTTGGAGAGGAAATATGCATCAGAGGGCAACATCTGACTGTCCAGATGTACCCCAGTTTCTATTAAGCTGTAGCTGTGAAGGACAGACAAGGTGTTTTCAGGCCTAAGTGACAGGTCTTTGTGATGGGCCGAAATCCAAAAACTGTAGAACTTCCACAGCTGAACTCTACCAGGGAACCATTATAACAAAGCACTGCAGCTCAGCTGCTGCAACACACAAGCATGCAGAGATACACACAGCCACGCACTGGGATGCTCTGTAGATGAAGCAGATGATGGACGAGGGTCAGACTAACAAAGAACCATCCCGTGCAGCCTGAATGGGCTGCACATCCATGGGTAACTCTTAGAGATGTGCTTCTTATAGGCAAGGCAGCTCAAACCCATCACAAAGCAGTAAGGGCAGACCAACAGAGCTAACATTTTAAATACAAAAATCTGCACATTCATGTGGCTTCCACATGTGCCCAACATGTCCATACACTACTTACACTCATTCTGGCTGCCTGCATTTCATACGTGGCTTTTTAAGCAAAATATTGTAAAACCTAAACACAATTTCTCCGCATTAGCTGCTACATGTGGTCCTGTATGAAATTTAAATCACTGAACCGCCACTGCTTCCTCAAAACATTGAGGTTTGTGACAAGATTTTGTATGGGAGTAACGTTGGGTTAAATGGCAGGCCCATCGCAGCGGTGCCCAGGGACGTGAGCCCTGTGCCAGTGTCCAGGTGGGACCCTGCACAAGGAGCACTGCAAGGTGGGCTCTACCCAGAAACGCATCTCTGGACACCGCTGCTCGCAGCAAACGTCCAGGTGCGATCCACACCAGTGCCTGCTGGGACCAGGGCTGTTTTCAAAATAATCCCAGACATTTGGCAGGAAAACTAGCAGAACTGCTGGTGGACTGCGTGTACCTTTTAACACACAAAAGCAATTACTGCCTCCACTTAAATGGGTCTCCAAATGGACCCCGTCCATCGGCAGGGAAGTCGGAGGGCTTGAGGAAGTTTATGTGTAGGGATGCAAACGTCGGGGCGGGTTGGGGCGAGCACAGTGCCGCACAGCCATCCCAGCTTGCGTCTCCTTTGACATAGGCACGACCAATCCCACACCCTATTATTGCTGCTACTGCTTTATTAAAATGCATAAAGCAGCCAGAAGCAAAGACACCAATAAATTCTTCTGTAAAAGCAGAAATGTTTTTTTCAAATGGCTCCCTTAGCACTAATAATCACAGCTCTCTTATGTGTACTTGACTCTGGTTAACCTTTTTCTGGCACTTTTTAACTTCTCCGAGTCAGGTACTAATATGGAACTAATGTGGGGTTTATTTTCCCTATAGGAATAGCAGAAAGAGCACTGCACATTATCGTAATCACGCAAGCTCCTTCCAGAAACTGCAGGACTTTAGATCAAAGCATCTGCATTATGGCACAGGAAAAGAATTTAATAACAATTGTGGGACTAAGCATTTTTTTAATGTTAAGGGGTTTTTATTGAATATTAATCCTATAAAATGCTCCTGAAAGTTGGCAGAAGGAAAACTGATGTCCCAAATAGTTCCCGTGACTGTCCCCATTGTGGGGATGCAATTGCAGTGTAATCAAAATTCATCATGCCATTAGCAGAAGGACAACAGGAAAGGAGACACTTTCTCCCATATCATGCTGCTTGAAACAATACGAACTGCGAAAACAGAATGGAGCACGTAATTGTCAGCTCTAGCTGAGCACTTACAGTTTGCATGGCTTTTTAGTTCATAGCTTGCAATTTCTTTCAGTACAAGTCATACTCAATATCTGCACTTTCAATTGTACCTCCTATTAACGATTTTCACGGTGAGGATATCAAAGGGTGAGAACATCTCAGCAAAATACAGCATGTTACCAGACCATATATTCTACTGTCACCTCATCTGGCTTTAAAACTCCCAAGCAATTGCGTTTTCTCCCACATCTCTGAGGGATACTTGCATAGTCACATGGAATTCACGACTGGTTGCTTACTTCCCTATTATGACATACAAATTTCTTTTGTTAAATTCAGCCCTCACCTCTGGATTATGAGATGGGCATCCTGCAAGACAACACCACTCCATTGCTGTGCACAGCCTCTGGCATTCCTGGCACTGATGTGTCCGCTCAGCCCCTGCGTGGCCAAGCTGCAAGAATTTAACTTTCATACCCTCTCTTAAGTCACCTTCTCAGGTCCCCAGTCCTCACTGCTGCTCACAGAAAAGCACTGAGTTGGTGCTGCAGCACAGCACAACCCCAGCTGCAGCCCAGGACAGGGACACCATTGTTTTCCTGCTCCTTAGTGTGACTGTAGCTGCACTGCTCATTTTTCTTGTAGGACACCTTAAACTTGTACCAAACTTGCTGTCTGTTGTTACCCTGCAATGTCTGTCAGCACTGCTGCAGCTCAGGCCCCTTCCTATTGAATGTACCTATGATGGATTATTACTTTCATACACAGGCAGCAATACCATCTGTATTTTTCAAGGCTGAATTTCATTTTTCTCCTTCCCACTTTTATGAACAATTTGACATCATACCTGTATAAACCTCCTCCTCGCTACTCCTCATTCTGCAAGATCAGTCCAATGACGTTTACTTCATCACTCGAGCTATTAAAATATATTTAAAAAAATGCATAGAATTAATTTAGGATCAGTACATGGCTGTACACCAAATCTCATTATAAAAATAAACATTTTGCCTTTACTGTTCTCAGTCTTCATCATTTATTGAGTCTTCCACCATGGCACACAGAACTTCCACCTACACCCCCAGAACCAGCGCTCACCAGCACTCGGAGAGGAACCCTTTCTTCTAGGTTGGGCAACTGGGAAAGTGTCTGCAGACAGGGAAGGTTCATGCAGGAAATATTACTTTTCCTCCCCTGCCAGACCTGTTGCAAGCAGTTAACAATTTCTGTATCAGTATCACCACAAATACTGGGATAGGACTCGGATCAGGTCCAAGCTCCTTACCACAAGACCCACATCTACAGGGCAACCTTGAGCCCCTGCACATCACTTTCGTAGCACCAACATTTTTTTCCTACTAAAGAGCACTCAAGAAACTTCAAGGCTGCTGGTGGGAAGCTGGCCGTGTAACAGCCCTCTACTCAAGGCCAAGGCAGCCAGTTTTCAGGAGATGAACACACAGCAGTCTCAGCCTTTCCTGCAGGTTTTGTGTGGCTCAGAAGGAAGTGAATGCATTTAACCCTCCAGTACCAGGCTGCAATATTTCTTTATTACCTTATCCATAAATCTCCTGAGCATTTCTCTTTTAAACATTCAAAGAGAAAACTTCAGAGCAACCTAAAGGTAGGCATCTTATTGTAGTACGAGAACAAATAAAACAAAAGATTACCATCCTGACAATCTGTTAAAAAAATCAAACCAAAAATGCAAGAAGTCTTGCCTGCATACCTGTTTTAATGTAGCATGCAGGCCATCCGAGATATATAAACAACAAAACCTCAAACACTGTCGGCATCTGAGCGTTTTAAAGTTGCTGCAAGGCAATTTTTTTGCAAGAAGCCATATGATTATTTGTTCTTGAGACTCTGAATCAACTTCAATCAACTGATAATTCAATCTCCATTTCCAGAGAGCAAATCTCACACTTTCAGTTTTAATGCTAATGAGTGCTGCTAGTGAGATGCTGCCCAGCTGGCCTGAAAGAGGCTGGAGTGGAATCCCTCGCAGAAGTGGAGGAAGATGCTCACATCCAGGTGCCAAACATAGGACAGAAGAGTTGGGCACATCAGCACCAAAAGGAATTCCAAGGACTGAACAGATTACTGTTAGAGCGAGATGGCCGTGTTACAAATAAGGGTACAAACAGAACAGAAGCACTCCATGAACACTGTTAGGAAACACCCAGACAGCACTCCCACACGGGATGAAGGCAGCGAACCAGCCTGGTGTACTTCTAGCCAAGGGGAGCATCAAGCTAAAACCTGACAGCCCCTGGATGCCTCGTGCTGCCACATGGCAAAAGAGTTGCCAGGAGAGATCTCTGATCTGCCAACGTGAACTGAAAAAGTTAACAAGGGTCATTGCAGAACAGTGGAAGAATGTGAGATTATACCCATGCTCACAGAGAGCAGGCGAGACGACTTGTAACGACAGATTACTTAACCTGACATCAATCCTCACCAGAAAGTAATGAAAGTTAATAGAGAGTTTGATCAATAAAATATTAGAAGATGGGAATAAAATTAACTCAAGTCACAAATGTTTTGTACAGAGTCTTGTCGAACAAACATTGATTTTTAGCTTTTGCAGCACTGTCGGAATCTGAGCCAGAGCCTCGGGTGCGGGTGGCTGCCCCAGGGCAGTGGGTGGGGGCACCGAGCCCCCCGAGCAGCTGGTCCCAAGCAGAGCCTCACTGCTGGACAGAGGTGAGAAGGCAACAAGCCCTGCCTTCCATAGGTAGATCTTGGAGAATTGGGTCACACCATCAATAGAAACACACACAAGACCCATTAAAACACACAGTGCATGGGCCTGCTGTACCCTATCAGCTCTCCCCGTCCGACCAGGTGGGCACAACCACCATGGGCTGCAGCACCCCAACACACAGACAAAACCAGAAACAAAACAGAAGTTTGGCCTCCATCTCCCAAAAGCAGGAGATCATCTGTAAGTCTTAGAAGGTGCTTCAATCCTGTACTGCGGCCTGGCTCCAAGCTGTGCAGAAGCAAAAAATAATGGCTTTTATTAGAGGGGATTGAGGCCGGCCTTTGGCAAGCCTTAGCAGGAGCTTCTGAGGAACAGAACCCTGTGCTGGGCAGGGGGACTGGAGCCAGCGAATACAGAGTTCAGTGCCCAGCTGCTCAGGTACACGTAACTTCAGGCTAATTTTTATCAGTTAAATAAATTCTCCACAAGCAGATTTGCAACACGTGCGACTGACTCAAAGTTGTAATTAGAAGCAGAGAATGATGAAGCTGAAAAGAAAGCCAGGGCCAGTCCAGGGACCTTCTGGTCACACTCTGTAACCATCATGGGGAGGCCTGGCCTAGCACATGGACCCCCAGCAGCCCACCAAGAGGTGCAGCCACGTCCTGGGAGGGCCCCGGTACCCCCATGGCAAGCAAGTGGTGACACCTGGGTGCAGCCAGGTCCCCACAGGGCACCACAGCCTGCTGCAGCACTCCCACCCACAGCCGTGTCCAAAAGCACAAGGAAACAGGATCCGGCAGCTGCAAGAGTCAACTTCAAAGACAATAAAAGACATAACATTTTATTTGCCTACTGCTTTTTAACTTCTCGGGTCCACTCAGGTAAGACTTTCAAATTTTTAATTAAAAATGAAAGCACAGCAGCTTCTGCAGTCATTTCTCTTTGAAGTTGGACATTTAAGCACAAAATCTGTTACCTGTAGACTTTGCTACAGTTGTGAGTTTTGGAAAACTCTGCCCAACACGTCTGCCCAACGTCTCAGCAGATCTGGATGTGTATTTGGTTTAAATCCAGTTTCATTTTAGCTAAAATTATTCACACGTATTCTTCCAGCAATTTAAAAACCATCCTGAACTCCACAATGAATTCTTTTCGCATTTGACATTTCAGCACGACGGATGTTTTTCCTATCACTGTGACAACGGTCTCCTTCCAGCTCAGTCACGGCCACTGCAGCTCAGTGCCTCCTCTCTCGCACACTGCTGCCCAGATGTGGGGCACAGCTGCCCAGATGTGCACTGGGGGAGGAGGGCAGACAGCCCCCCCCCCACATCTCTAATGGCCGTGTTCCTTCCTAACCACGAAAGAGTACTTACACCCTGTGTCATTCAGCGTAATGGGATCCATCATCAACATACTATTTCTGCTGGAGGACTGCTATAATTCATAGCTGAAAGAGCTGGAACTTTTGAAGCCTCTCCTTAATTTTCAACAAAAGGCATTTGGTTCCAGGGAGACAGACGGGGCTCTTAAGAGCTGTTACCACCTCCGGTAATTACAAAAGGACAGAAGGGGGAAACGAGAGAGAGGGATATGAACAAACTGGGTGTTTGTGCAGCGCGCAAAGCAGCTCCTCAGGTGCCGGCGTGGGGAGCTCAGCCGTAACCACTTCCAGTTGGAAAGAAAATTGAAGGAAGACGGAAGCGAGGAAAGGAGAAAATGCAATTAGAAACAGGAAAGAAGTCCACCGTAATGTGTTGACTGGAACACTGCAAAATACAGGAGAAGAAAAAATAAAGATAGAAAATGTGGCCTCTTGTGAAAACAGCCCCAATTTGAACGAGTCAAACTCTTAAGCAAGCTTGGGAGCAGCTGACACGCTGGAAGCAGGAGCTTGGTCCTGCTCCTGGGAAGTGGATAAACGGCAGCCAATCTGCATTTCCTTACAATCCTTCACTTGGTGTGCTTTAAGTATTACTGGAAAAACAAAAATACTTAAAACAAAAGAAATGGGCTGAGCAGAGCCCTAAGAAATTAAATTATTCCAGCAGCAATTATTAGTTCTTAGTTATGGTTACCCTGAGTAATGTAGTAAACACATGGACCATACACACAGACTAGGAGCAGGCAAAAGCATTTTGCCTCGGAGAGAAAATTTAAGCTACGATTTGATGATGACAACTGAGCACCAAGGTGAGAACTGGGCAACCCGCAATTAAACACAGCCCCAGCACAAGGCCAGGGGATCAGCAAGGCACAGCTGCCTTCAACCTCCAGCACCCTGCCCCTAACCCTGAGCTGGGCAGGACAAAACACGACGACCGGCCTGTGTGCCTACACAGCAAGTTACCCCGGGCTGCCTGGTGCCAGCAGTGCTGTGGGAGCAGCAGAGCAGCCTCTGCTCAGAGCCCCGCAGGGCCGTGCAGCACACAAGGGGTGCTGCAGTAACACAGCACAGGGCTCCGTCCTCTTTATTTTTTAATAGAAGCCTTCACGATATGGAACTAATTATCGCCATCTGCCGTCCCATACTTATATTTCCTCCCTCACAGCTCATTCTTCAAAAACTCAGTAGCTTCCTCCCTTTACATTTGTAAATGCTGTTGACTATGGATAAAATCCATGTTTACTTTGTATTCAGGGCCCATAGGAAAGCTTGTTTTAATCATCAGCAGATGTTACATTCTGCTCTGCTGTGCTTGGCACACAACTTCAGAGAGAAATAAGAAAAAATCTTTATTTTAAATTTAAATTGTAGATTGTTACAGACGAAATAAAATGCCAAATTGTTATTGGAAACAATATGGCCACTGTAATAACTATAACTGACATTTACTTTTTACAATTATAATTTTTTTTCTGGTGCCGTTTAGCACAAGATGGTTTCCACATTTTGAGAAGGACTTTTTCCCCCTTTCCTCTGAAATGATTTGCAATCAAGCCACAGACATTTGTAATTTATTTTTATTTAATACTTTCCTACGAGTTTATGAAATACCAGGATTATTATGCTATATACAGTAGATAGTTTTTGAATACATACCCTCCCTCCGGACTCATATTTCCATACACATTATCCCTCTGAACTCATTTATAAACACCCATGATTCCTGCAGAGCCCGCTATAAACATGCAATATCTCTGCAGGCTGTTCCAGCCCCGCGGCCCTTTCATCTCCAGCTTTCCTCCGCTTCTGGTGAACCCACTTCATGAATTGGTGCTGTGCTCACTGCTGCTCAGAAGCAGAAAGGATTCATGTGTTTGTGCAGAGAAAAAGCTGCAACATCAGCCATGACCACACCTGGCTGCAGAGCGTTTTGCCCAGCTCAGCACCAAACCTTTCAATATCCGCAGCAGCAAACAGCACCTGTCCGCTTTCTTCCTATGGAACCAAGATGCACAGACCCAACATCCACCACATGAGCCTGCAGAAGGCCACAGCATTACGGCCTGAACAGCACGAGGATGTCACAGAGGTAAATGAAAGGCTCGTAATGGAATTCAGTGTTCTTTTACAATTAAAAATCACATTTTTAATGGGAGAAAAGCCGAGCACTGAAAGTAATGGGCATCTCATATGGTCAAATCGAACTGCCAGGGGACTGCTGCCTAACTCCCAGGCTTTAGAGGAGAGATGCAGCATTCTCTTCTCCACCCTTGACAAATGCACCCTTGCTCTGTTCGCAGCCTATCTGAAGCGTTACAGCCAAGGTAATTTTCTTCATCCATCACCCACAGCACATCACACGTCCCCATAAGAGCCACGGCCTCTCCTCCCAGGCAGCTCACTGCTCCTCCTCATGGCCACAAGCACACAACACCCAGCTCCCAACCTCCAGCTCCCATCCCAGTGGGTAACCAGGCAGAAAAGCAATCCCAATGCTGCAGCAGAAAGGTATTCCTGTTTCCATCTGTGTCATGCTCAACACAGGCACATAGCCGTACCACTAAGGTATTATTCTGTGACGTTATAATTCTAGGTAGCTGCACGCTTCACACCACAAGACAGTCCCTAAGCATGCTTCCCAGCTCTGTGAACCTGTGCATCAGTGTCTGTGGGTTTCTAGAGAAAGCTGAGCTCAGAGCAGGGGGAGGCTCTGCTGCACCTGCCTGGTTCAGTGTCAGTGCAGCTTCTGAAGGTGCAGTTGTGGGGCTTTAAATATGAGATAACGCATTTTACAGAAGTGCAGAAGTGCACACACAACTGTTCAGATGTTGTACGTATTTGTGTAAATATTAACCAGAAGCGAGTTTTAACAGATTCACAAGAAAGTCTGAGATCTAAAAACAAAATCTCATGAGGAAATAAATCCTTTTCTCCTAAAAATTGCAAACTCCAGCACAATGCAAACCAGCTTGGAAGGCAGCAGACTTCTATTTTACATCACTAGCAGATACTGTTATGAATTAACAGTTCATTAGGAGAAAACCTTTGCAAACCATGAATCTAAAAAGAAAGTCAGAGAAACTGTCATCTGCAATTTCCAGTGCACGAATAAATCTCCTGAGATGTCAGCAGACCGAGTCCTCAGCAAGAGCCAAACAAACAGGTGTCCCCCGGCCTCCTGACCTGTGACATCAGCAGTGCAATAAAACTCCTTCCACTCAGGAACAAAACCATTTGGTACTCGTGCATGGAGTAATACCTGCTTCTTAAGGTACGGAAACACACATAACAAATGCCTCCTTACATCCCAGAAGAAACAGAGACCCACGCTGTGAAGTATTCCCCATTGGAATCCCGTAAATCATGCAGAAATTTTACTTGCCCTGGAACAGCTTTGAAAATCTGTTTGTGGCTCCTTGCACATTTTTTTTTTAATGTATCTGGTCCATTCATAAATGAAATCCCAATGGAACAGTCTCTGTACATGTTATTTTAGAATAGATTTAAATTGCAGGCAGATTTGCTCTGAAAATTAAATTATTTTTGCACTTGAAAAAACTCTTCATATTGCCATCTCTGGCTGTAGGTCTGGAAGTTCAGGTGTCACCAGCTCTCCACCATGGGGCCAGGCTGTGCCACCACCACACAGCACTGTGCCGTGCCCTTGGATGCTCTCCGCACTCAGCAGAGCAAAGCTCAGACTCACCTGCACTTCCCATGGAGCAGGGAAATCACTGAAAATCTTTCCTCTTTTTGAAATCTTAACCAATAAAGGAGAACCTTGCGGAGCCAAGTGACGGCGCTGTGTCTGTGTGTCACACACACCGCCTCTGCCCTGGGCCTGGGGGAGCTGCCAGCCTGCAGCTTCTTGTGGAGAACCGTGCTTAGGAGACACCACCGATGGAGGTCATGCACGGAAGAGGCAAAGCCCCATGTGCTTATTCTCATTCCAGAACTTAGAGCACAACATGGAACCACATCACAGTAACCATTAAATGGCTGCGTGATGCCCTGCATAAAAAGCCCTGCTCATGCAGTCGGCTGCTCACATTTAATGTCATTGACTGCCTCTCTGTCCATCCATCAATTCTTCTGCACTTGAAAAGTGAAGTCAATTTGGAAAGCTCTTCCAAGATAACCTTCAAAGTCATTTCCAAAAGGAACGCCTGTGATGTAGGCTGACAGCCCAGCCGCTGTCGGCGCTGTGTCTTTGTGATGGCAGCTCATTGTTCTCATGCTGCCTTGCACCACTCCTGTGAGAGGAGCAGCTTCCTGGCGGCACGCGGTGCTGCGCCGTTCATTGAAACCAAGAAGCCTTTATTTCCTTTGTCACCTCCCTCAGCGCCTCGCAGTTCATCCCATCGCTGCGCTTTCATTAAGCTAATACAGTGCACACACATTGACACGGTAAATAGCAAATAATAAAACAGACCACATTAATGTTGTGACATTCTCAAAAGGCAACAAAATTAAAGCTGGGTTCATCGTTCCAGCCTTGCATAACACCTTGTGTGACACGGGGTGCCACAGCCGCATAGAGCACTGCAGATGTAAGGGAACAGCGGATAGGGATACGCAAAAAGGCAGAACTGTACAGGATTTTTTTTTTTTTAATATATTTTTTTCTGACAGCTCATTCCATTATCATTTATTTTCTGTACTTTGGATCATCACTGAAGAAATCCCATGTTCAGACAATTCGCAGTGATGGAATAAAACATATCAAAAACAGTGAACTGCAGGACTGCTGAATTATTCAAGAAACAGAAAATTATTAGAGGTCATGTTTATTCAGAAACAAAAGTGCCTTGTTAATTCACAGGACCCTACACACTGCGATGATGTGATCTGACACTCTGCATAATACAGGCCACAGGAATTTTCTGTATTACTTCCAGTTTGAAGCTCAATAGTTGCACTTCAACTGCAGCTTTTAGAAAATTATTCTATCTTGATTTTAAAATATCCACCATAATGGCCATTAGGCTGTTCCAATGATTAATCACCTTGCCTGATTAACACATGCATTATTTCTAGACAAATTTTTGTCTACCTTTAATCTTATTCACTGAATCTCATTATCCCTTTTGTTGCTAGTTTTTAGAGCTCTCTGCTCTCAAATTTCCCTCTCCTGTGTAAGCACTTAGTGACCACGTTCAAGTCACCCCATGTCTTTCTGATAATAAAAAGAAGCTTGGAGTTTGGTTTTGGTTCGTTTTGGGTTTTTTGATCTGTCACCATAAGACACATTTTCCACTTGTTTAATCATCTTCCTGAATTTTCAGTGTGCCCTTTTCATCACCCTTCAAGTGTTGACACAGGACAGGGACAGCATTCCAGAGGCATTTGCAGTGGCACAAAGAGAGAATCTCACAAACCTAAATCCTGCATGGCCAAACTCAGATCCTACACAGCATCCTTCAGGTCATGCTCAACAGGACTGCAGCAGTCCCCAAGCACTGGTATTACTGCAGAACTCTCCTTGGTTTGTTGCAGCAGCTGCCGTGGGACAGACCCTGTCCCAGTCACTTCTCCTGGGCAGCCCATAGCGCTGCAGCTGCTGGGGCAATGGGAGAGCCAGAGGGATGGGAAAGGATGCAAACTGTGGCTTCTAGCTGGAACTGGACTCCTCTAGAGTTTCATTTCAGTCCACACATATATTTCTTTCCTATCAGCCATAAAGCAACAAATAACAAGAAAATAGTCTACAGAATACATGTCATAATGCCTCAAAAGCACTGATCACACAACTATTTCTAACTCTTTTTAAGGTCCCAAAAAGGAAGCATGCTTCTATTAATCCACGGATCAGCAAGATGACCTCTTATGGCAGCTTTTGAAACCAGCAGCATTTCTCAAACCCAATACATCACAGTTGGATGGGGTGATGGAAGCCTACTGGGCTGCAGACTGGCTGTGCTGGGGGAGCTGGTGGCACGAGGCTGGCAGCTGCTCACTGTACAGCCCTGCCCCACATCCCCATGTTAAGGGCAATGCCATTTCACAGAGCATTGAGACCAAGACCACAAAAACACAACAAGCTACATTCTACACTTACGGTATTTGAGTTGCTTTGATTGGAAGGAAGCAGACTGAAATTCCTATTAAATTATCTCCTACGTAACCCTGTGGCTTTGAGACCTTTATGTCTCCTATTTGAAGGGGAAGAAGAACCAAATGAAAATAGAAGTCATAACCACCAGAAGGAAATCGGTGAGCATCTCAGGAACTTCCACTATAGAAAAGCCCTGCTCCATCCACCACTCCTGCCACAGGCACCAATGCTGCAGCCGGGCACACCTGCAGCACTGCCAGAGCCACGTCCCACCCCTGGGTCAGCCCCAGCAAGCAACAGAATTGCCCAGAGATGGCTGCAAGTTCTTCAGAGGAAGCAGCATTCTCCTACAGAGAGCCTGACCAAAGGCACCACCTTTCATTTCTTACAAATAGACAACTTTGAAATGGATTCTCTAAAATTATACCATTTCTTCACATCTTAATTAATGCCAAAAGCTTTGTTTTCTTTCTAGTAATGCATTAGAAAGCAGCTATTAATGTAATTTAAGTTTTGTATGGAGCAGCATTTGTTTTCTATTAAAAAAAAAAAAAAAAAAAAAAAAAAAAAGTAGTTCTGAAATCCTGGCCTGTCAACATCGCTTAAAACATTCCCATTCCATGCCTCTACCTAATAAATTAAACCAGAGTTTTAATTGTGCCCATGCTTTGTGGTTCCTGGCAGTACAAAACGATCTTCTGTGAACGCACGTCCCAAGAAATCCTACTGAGTGATTAATTACTGGTCTGGAAGATATAAATATGCCTTTCAGCAAAGACAGTATGGACTGCTGGAAGCATCAGCCCTACGTTTCTCCATAGATCTCCTTCACCCAGCCCACACCTTTTTAATTCAAACAAGATTCCACCTTCAGTATTTATTGGCAGCACAAAAAAAACCCCTTCTCTGCCCACTTGCCTCACTTAATAATACAAAGTACATTTGTTTGAAACTGAGGAACATGGGATGCATTTATTGGTACCTTTAAATTTCTCCAAGCTTTCCTCCTAAATGAGCCGCCCAACACGGCGCACGCAGCCGGCGCCCAGTGCTGAGCCGGGCCCAGCCTGCTCCCCACCTCCTCCTGCCGCTGTCCCTGCTCGCACCGCTGCTCTCTCACTGACCTTTTCCTGCACCAAACCCGCACGGAGGGAATCCTGCACTCTCCGCACTCCGCCCCGTTTGCTGTGCAATAAACGTGCATTTTGCCGTCCCACAGAAGGCCGCTCCAGCTGCCCCAGGATGCTCCCAGCAGGCGAGGCAGCGAGCGGTGCCCTCTGCCACAGGAGGAGACGAGCGGACGCCCATCTCCGTGGCATCAGGGCTGTGGCACAGGGTGACGCTGCAGGAGGGGAGATCACTGCTGAACTGCCCCAAGAGGGGAAGCGAGGGATGGCGATGCAGCTCGGCATTCTAAGAAACACCATTTATTTCAGTACAAGAAGGAACGAGGCCAAGACTAACTCAGCTCTTAATGCTTTGAGAAGACTTTTCCATAGTCAAGGAACAGACTGAAATATGAAAGGGAAACACGAGCCTGTTTTCAGAATAGAAGACCAGAGTTTTGCAACTCTGAGCACCAAAATTCACTGAAATCACCATTACCATTGTGATTGCTCATTAACAATACACATCTTTCAGCTGACGTTTTTCATTTGGACCTTGTGAAAACCACAAATCAAACATATGTAAGGAGGCAGCTAACTTCAACAGAGGAAAGGTCTTTAAAAAAACAAGAAAGAAAATAAACCTTTGATAAAATAATTGCTTCTACTGTTATTATTATTTTTTTTTTTTGCTATTGCTTCAAAAACAATTTCTCTTTCTTTCTTGTTCATCTATCTGGTGTCCTGCTGGTGTGCAGATGAAAGGTCCGGCCTCTTTAAAATTTCATGCAGGGCTCTTTAGAACATCTCGGTCTTAAATGCCCATGGCAAAGACAACAAAATGTAACAGTAAATGGAGCACAGATGAAAAACCCTGTTTATGTACTTTATAAAGGTAGCTTGTGCGGCATAAGGTGTATTTTTACACCAAGCACAGGGGCAACAACCATTTTTAAAAGCACTGAACCACACAACTCATATTGACAAAGCACTGACCACAATTCAGCCTCACACACAAAAAAAACTTTAACTTATCAATCCTAGGTGCTGTACAGCTATGTTAGCTGAGAGGAATATCACTTCCTCCAGCTCCCTGAATGGAAACTGTAGCGAGGTGGGGGTCAGCCTCTGCTCCCAGGTTACAGCGACAGGACAAAAGGCCGGGAGGGGATGGCCTCAGGGCAGGGGCAGGTTGGATATTAGGAAAACATTCTCCTCCCAGAGGGCAGTCAGGCAGCAGAACAGGGAGTGATGGGGTCACCGTCCCTGGGGTGCTCGAGGACTGTAGAGATGTGGCACCGCAGGGTGCGCTTATGGGCACGGTGGGGTGGGTTGGTGTTCTCAGAGGTCCTTTACGACCTTAATGATGCCACGATTCTAAGAAGCTTTCTTCTACCCTCAGAGCAGAGGCTCTTCCAACACTGCAGCAAGCAGACCTGAAGAACAGAGGACACACACTTGTGGGTACTTCACAGGGTGCAAAGTGATGACCGATGGGGATGACAGCTGTGATGGGGACACGGCCCACACAGCACACACAGCTCTGAACAACCCACACCACGGGCGACCACCAGTGGTGCTCCAGCTCCCTTCTGGCCTCATGGCTCTGATTCTGCACTCCAGTTTTTGCTTTCCCACAAATTCTGGAGCTAAGGCAAAGTAATCTCTAAGTGCATTCATTCATTAAAGTTTACCATATTAAATTCTCTGACAATTTGAAAATATTTCTCAATAGCTGTGAGCATGTAGAGATCTACACTCATTGGCACAGGTGGTCCAGACTCATACATGGATCACACAAACAAGGTGCTTCCAAACTTCCCAAAAAAGGTCCCATTTCCTTTTCTGGAAATAGGGCCTCTTCCTGTTAACATGACTACACTTCAGGAATTCTGCCATTCACAAATAACAAAGTTTCACTAAAATCAAGACCACAAGGCATCACAACCTTTTCAGAGCCCAGCACCCCTGCATGGAACAACCTTGCAGACAAAGGACGACATCAACGTGGGTGAGTCATGGATGCTCAGAGCTGAGTCACGGTTTATAATAAGAGGCTCTCTGTGGCCACGTGCCTCCTTCACACAGTGCTAATAAGACCAAAATGGCCCCTAATTGCATGAGCCACAATAGAGAAAACGATTGGCTCCTTGAGTCAAAACTGAGTGCGCACATCCAGAGCAAAACCTCATGTGACTCTGCAGCCATTTTTTGTGAAGGTATCAATGGGAATATAAAGCATCAAATGTGTGCATTCCCAAACAACTAAAGAGCTGGAGAAGCCCCTTTGAGTAGAGATGAAGTTGAAAGGAATGTTATTTTCACACTAAGATACAGAAATCCAACAGTCTTTGAACTGTTTAAAGAAACATTTGAACAGATAGCAGAGAAGGAAAAAAAATCAGCTTTAAGGAACTAAAGAAAGCTTAAAGGAACTGAAACAATGAAAGACATTAAACCAATTATGGTTTTGTATCAACTCGTAAAAAATTCTTCATGTTTTAAAGCAAGAAATAACACATCTGCTTGGAAAGTTCTATTACTTAATTATGACACACATGGAGACTTTCAAAAGATCTCTGGGTGTGCTGCTGTGGAAGGGATTAATTGAAGATCAATTGCCAATACTTTCAATTTGCATTCATTTTGCAATTTCCCAAAGCCCCGACTTCCTGCTTTCCTGCTCACATGCAAAAATCTGGCTGGCCAGGGAGCAGACGGACGCTCCCAGACACCAGCAGCTCTCCAAACATGAAAAACCCATCAAGTATGTCTTAACACGAGATGTGCTCCTCACGTCCAGGCACCGCCCCATCCAACAGCGAGGGCCGCACTGATGAGGAGACACAGGGTGGGCAGTTAGGCAGAATTTACCTATTTCCCATAGGCGCTTCAGGCCTTCCACTGGGTCTGCCAATACCTGGAGGAGAAAAATAACTGGAAAATACTGCAAGAAACAGGCAGGACACAGACTGCACTTGGATACGAGGTAACCTCTCCACAGCCTGCGCACAGCTGAGCCCTTCAGGAATGGCGGACACCCTTAAGGAGCGATCTTAAGGCAGACAAAAGGCACTGCCGGAAGCGCCAGCCCCAGCACGAGAGCTGTGCTCCGCGTTGGCTGTGAGCGCAGCCTTACTTCTGAGCACGTGGATTGCGGGCACGTGAACGAGTTTTCTGTCAAAGCGATTTCAGTGGCTCTGCAACGAGCTTCCCATCAGCTCATCCAGCACAGCCCAGCCGCCAGGCTTCTCGAAACAAAAGAATACATTTTTCTTCTCAGACACATAAAGAAAAATCTTATTATGCTTTAGTGTACATCTATGATTAGAATAACAGAAGGAACAATTTATTTGTGAAGAAAAAGGCATAAGAAAACAACACCCAAGCCTTTATAGGCTGGGATAAAAGCATTTTAGCAAGGAGCATTTTAAGAAGTCATTAAACTCATATCCATCACTTCCTGAACCTAATGTCTTTCTGCTTCTTCTCTAGTATCTTCAAAAAAAAAAAAAAAAAAAAAAAAAAAAAAACAACACAGAAGCAGATCAGTAGTATTTGGCCTGTCACAGACTCATAATGAATTAAAACCTTGCACATTTAATCCCGTTAGAAACATTCCCACACGCCCTGGTGACAAAGCGCACGCAAAGCACAACGCCAAGAGATAAAGCACGTTGAGAAGTCCACACAAACAGATTTTTAAGGTGTTTTAATGCAAGTTGGATGGCAGTGCTCCATTTTCCTGCCCCATGCAGTAGCAAATTAAAAGTGAGCATCCCGGGATTTGTAAAATCCGAAGGTACTCAGCATCTCCCAGCAGTCCCACAGCAATACTGCACACATCCCTGCTAGGGCAGGCTTCAGCAGCCCCAGCTGAGCAGCCACCCCCAGGCACCGAGCTCTGCAGGCACAGCACGACTCCCAGCACGTCCCCACAGCAGCACAGACAGCACTGGTGGATCAGGAGGTGCAGGGGCTCACAGGGAGGAACTCAGCAGCGCCCAGCCCTGATTGTGAAAGGTGGAGCAGAGCTCTTGAGGATACCGCTTTGGAATGCATTCCTTTTTTGGAATGATAACACCAAACAAGGAGCCCAATTTTTTTTTTTTTTTCCAGATTTTCTGCTAGATTAATACTCATCCACACGAGATACCCAGTCTCAGATTATTTCATAAACATTAGGAGAAGAAGAATGCACTGACTGCATTGACTTAAACTTCCACTGGGCAGAAGCACCTCATGCCCTCCCAGCCTCCACTCACTGTGCACCACCAGTACAGGCCAACCCCACACTGCAGACCTGAGTTCCAATACAGTACAACAAGCACAAAGAGACAAACAAGTGAGCCTTCTCCTCCGTATTTTTCCCTGCTTAGACTGGATTCACCACTAGGAAAAAGACAGTTATCCCTGCTCCCAGCAGTACTTAGATAAGCACACACAGAATGCCCACAGGCTACAGTTTTTCATTTTCCTCTTGGCCGATCTACAACTAAGCTGCCAAAATAAACAAACTTGCCTTCTAGTCAGGCTCAAAATGAACCAGCAAACTGAATTTTTATGTCATAAAAGGAAGCAAAAAAATAAGCAGCAGCAGCTAAAATGCTTAAAATATCAACACGTTTTTTTCCAAGAAGGAGGAAAAATAAATGTATGAAGACAAGTTATTAAGCAGTGCTTACAGATGGTAATTACTCAATCCTCAATGCATCTGACACAGTATTACAATTACAGACTTCATTCTAAAATCACCAGAGAAAGTTTGGCCCTGTGACACCAGGGAACAAAAAATAGATTTTCTAGGTCAGAAGAGGAAGCAGCACATATTTCGGAAGCCACCTCATCCAACTCATTCTTTGCAGAGCACCAGCTTCAATTAGCAACACATTTTGGAGTAGCATTTTTGCTTCCACGCAGACAGGACAGCAGAGCCAGAGCCCAAAATCCTTTGGTTGCAGGTGACCATTAAAAGATACCTGTGCTCTCCTCCCCTGAGCCTCATCTGGAAGAAAGCACAGAATTCAAATATTTCCATTTGTGGCCAACCCTGTGGCAAACAGTAAGATAAAAGATGAGGGAAAAACTACACAGTTTGCTCATTCTTGGCAGTGAGAATCACAAACAGCTGCTGGATCTCAGAATACAGTAGTGAGCTCTTCTGCACATCTCTTGCAACAGCCAAGTCCTGCCTCAGCTTACCAACACCTGCGGCATCCCACAAGCTGTGTGCAACCAAGAGCCTTCCAGGCAGCAGCTGCAGGGACCACCTTGCACCAGAAACCCAGGGGAAGAACCCTGACCTGCAGCCACAGCCTCAGTCCTGCAGAGGACTTCTCATCACCCTACCGCCATCACAGAACCACAGAACTGCAGGGGTTGGGAGGGATCTCTGGAGGTAATCGAGTCCAACCCGCTGCTAAAGCAGGCTCCCAGATGGGCCTTCTGTGCACGCTGGAAGGCTGAGGGCAGGGGATTTGGTGTCACACAAAGAACATCATCACTGCTTGAGCTGCACGGCCAGGATAATTTCCCATTTAATCTCAGAGAGATTTTGGCTGAAGCCTACTTCTGACATTTCCACAACTAGAGGTGTTTGACACTGCATACCTAATAACATTCTTTTTACTTAGCATTTTTGTGTGCAGCCAATAACCTAGACTAAAAAGTAACATTGATGTATAGATACAGTGCACTACCAAACCCAAGATTTTTCTGCTATAGTGTTTCATTTGCATACTGAGGTCATGTGGAGTATCTTTCCCTTTATAGGATAACTAAAGGCAAAGAGGAATCTGTTGCGATAACATGCAAATAAGTATGGTGCATTCATACGAGACCAAACCGCCGAGTAATAAGAAGGAAGGAAAACTACACAGCAGGACAGATATTTCCAGCATTAATGTAACATTTACACCTGCTGTGCAAACGCAAATTCTGTGTATGTGAATTAACACTTGTTCTTATTTTTCTCACCTTTTTTATAGAGCAGAAGCCCTATGTGCATCTTTACTTGAACTGATATTAAGAAGCACCCTTAACTGCAAAGATTATTTCTATTTCTATCCACATGTGGAAAATGGGGTTGTTACAAACAGTTCCTGGGGGGCATTTTAAAAACTTGTGCCAAAAAATAAGAAATGTCAGTTTGCTTCTCATCCTTTTATCGTTACAATACCTTAAAAAAAAATAATAAATCACTTCCTCTAAATGCTCATCTAAACACAGGTAAGAAGGACTAAATCAATTTAATACTAGCTTGTCCATCAGCTTTTCCAGCAAAGCTCAACAAAGAGCTCTTGGACGTTATGTGCATGGAGACTGCTCTCTTACTTCTTACCTTGGTTTCTTGCACCAACATTCTCTTAAGGCTGATCCTCCTTAAAGCAGCCCTGCACGTGCCATTGGTTCACACATTTATTTCCACAATTAGTCCTCCCACAATCTTTAACTAGTTTCCTGTAGGTAAAAATTTTAACCTTTATATTTTACCTTGTTGGTAAAAATATACCTTTTTCATGATAACCTGATATGTTTTAATGTCCAAATCGACACTACGAAAGCAGACTGTTCCGGAAAAAACCCACCACCACCGGGGCAGAGCATTGCCAAGCGTACAACTATCACAGCAAACCTCAAGCAGATGACTGCACAACAGGTCGGAGGCTGACCCACTGCCCTCCTTTGCTTAATGTGTGCCACTCAACAACAAAAGGAAGGCGTTCTGCACCCTGAAGGTCCCCTCAGGAAATGCATCACTAAGCTCTCCGTCTGGTCCCCGGATGACAAAGGGAAAACAGCGCTCAGCTTGTCAGCCATGCTAGGATGGTCTCACGGAAAATCAGAGCTGCAACCACACTGGCAGCATTTTTTGATGCACGAGGTGAATGGACTTCAGACACAGCTGAGAACCCGCCAACATTCACAAGTGCTGTGATGTTTCAACGACACACCTTCTTTGAGTCGGGCTTTAGGGTGGTATGCATGTGCCCAACCATGAGATTACGCTCTTTCAAAAGCACATCTTTCAGTTCGTGCCTTGAGGCATTCCCTGTTTCTTCTGACACACCTTCACAATCTATGATCGCCATCTTCTATTGTTCAGACTTATAACATGGCCATCACCCAAGTCTCATTTCTTTTTCTCTTCCATCAAATCTAACTTGTTCCTTTGTCCTGCCTGACATCATTAGGACACAACTTTGCCTTTTCATCCAACTAGATGCCTTGACCATGTCTTCATCCTATAGCTTCACAACTCCTACAACCTTCTTCTCCATTTAAAAAACAGCAACTAATCACTATCTTGACTCATTTATGTTAATGTAAGAAATCCATCTTGTGGGAATCAAATGTGGTTTCTGCATTAGAAACATATTTTTTTAATTTCATGATCTCCGCTATCATAGTTCTTTTTGGGAGTCCTACTTCACTTGGGGAAGATCTCTGATAGCTTACATCACTTATCCTCTAGATGAACCTTCCCAGGAAGGCACACTCTGTATATAGGTGTATAGATGTATATTTTGTCACACACTGCAAAAATATCCTGCACGAGAGCAAACCAGAGAACAAGTGATGGCCTCCCCCAAGAAGCGCCTGAAGAGACATGGGAAGGCCTGGCATCATCCCCCAGTGCTCTTTGTGCAACGAAGACTTCAAAGAAAATCACTGTATCAATACAAGGAGAGCACTGAGACAGCTTGGAAACAACAGGATGGCTGCTGACTGACCAGATAGCAAATAAAGTAACACGTAAATAACAAATGTAAACCTTCTGATAAGACTGTGAACCTGGAGTACGCAGCCAATGGGGAAACAGGGGAGGGGGGGAGGCAAGGGGGAGAAAGCAGGGTCTAAAGGCTGTCATGTTGTGTCCATAGGCGCTCCTGCTTGCGGGACACCGCCATTGCAATCGGAATAAAATCTGCTTTTATCAGAGATACCATCCTGACAAACATTACTTGGGTATTTCCAACAATCTTCACAGCTCTATTGTTTACCCTCTTCAATATATATAAAAAAAAAAAAAAAAAAAAAAAAAGGATGCATCTTTATTTTCAAGCTGTTTCACCATTTACTGAGTTTGGAGTTAGCAGAAGGCCCCACTGTTTTGCTGCTGTTCCACCACTGAAATCCTCACCTTAACATCACCGAAGCTGTTTGCCAACTCATTTCAAAGTACTTTCACCTTCTCCTATCACACAGTTGTTACATAGGAGCATCTCAACAAACAGATGCTCATTGCTCCCATGGAACCAAGCCTTTCTCAGGATGCCTGTCACAAGCCCACAGCAGACACAGCCATTGCTCCTGGGCCTGCTGACAGCGTCCCACCGTCTCCCTTCTGTCCATTGTCTCCACCTGCTGCCATGAGGGTGTCTGCAGGGCAAGCACTGCTGAGGAGCCACCAGCTGGGCAGCAGCTCTTGTGCATCCCACAGCACATCTGGCACTCACTCATCCTCACAGGTAATTTTTACCGAATTCAAGAGAGGCTCAGACACAATACACTTCACTTGTTTACACTGCACCGCTTGCTATGAAGCGTATGTAAATCATACTTCAATCGGCTCAATAAGTAGAATCCAGATGCTTTCAAATTTCTGGTATTCTGACAGAAGCAGTGATAGAGGAGACTTCATTACCTTTGTTCAGCTAATTAGAATGAAAAGAAACTTGCAATACTTCTTTGCCAGCGTGAGCATTAGTGAACATACAGTAAGGCAATACAGTACCACGAGAAACTTCTCTGACAGATAATTTTGTCTTTTTGAAGTCTGACACAAAGCAGGAATAATTAGGGTGATAAAGTCAAAGCAGCCCCAGTAAATTCAGCTAAATCTGGTATCAACACAGCTGGGATACTTATTTGCATGTTTAAATTACTCAAGTGACTAATCTTATAATTTCTTTTTCAATTGCTGAATGCCTCACTTTTAACATTAGCCCCCTGAGAAGCAGAGACACAGTGCATGGTGCTGGTAAAGTTTAAAACTTGTTATTTTAGAAGATTGTCATAATATTGCATACATTATCTCTCATTTAATAAAAAATTAATTGTGCATATAATTTGATGTCAATAATTTGTTATATATATCTAGAATGCATTAATTTGTTGGGTTTTTTTTCTTTTTTCCCTGGAAAATAAGTTACATTCTTCAGGGTTCCTGGAATAAATACTCTAATTATCGGAGCTCTAAGTTTTGCAACATTTTGTCTGCAGTCTTCCTATCCAGGACAGCACCTATAACCACCAAATCATACCCTTTCACTGCTCTCAATGTGTCCTCAAACGTGGCCTCCTGTTCTTGTCACAGGAGATGAGGACCTAGCTTCATTAACAGAGTTCTGATGATGGCACCCATCCAATACAGAGACGAGAAACAACCACGGAAAGCCACGACAAGAATAAACAGCTTTTAGCTGGCATGGAAGGCAAAGCTCTGATTCTTTTCTGTTGGGGTGCAGCTTCTAGAAGAAAGCCAGATTTCTGGAAACCATTATAAACAGTGATCACAGTAGAACAGGACTCATTTTCTGCAAAAGCTGACTCATTATGACCTTCTAAAATGTCAGAGTCCATGCACTATGCCAAAAAGCCAAGCTCAACATTCTCAGTACATTTCCTTACACCAGGGCAAGCATTCAGCAGTAGGCAGCACCCAGCAGACCACACAGCTAACGCTGATTTGCTCGCTGCTCACAAATCAGGTGAGGACAGGGTCCCACTGGTGGGGGCACCATCAGCATAGTCCTGTTCTCTGAGGCCTCCACAATACATGGGTTTCAGAAAAGAAGAGATCTGGCAGGTTTTACTAATAACCTGGATAGATCCTTTTGTCACTGTGAGTTTCGTACATTGACCTCCTTGCAACAGAACCAAGCTTGCAATACTGCCCCAGCTTAGCATACCCTTCCATAGACACAGATGCTATGCGTCGACTTCAATAACAGACAGCAGATGGGCATGGAAAACATCTTTAAAAACATTTGGGGAAGAAAACCCAACATTTTGTGACATCACTGCCAATTACTGTCCCTGGCAAGGCAGCCTCTCAACCGTTTATTGGTGTGCCATCTGGTTTTCCATCTCCTGAGGGGAAACAGTGATCTCAGGAACTTCCCGATGAAAGCAAAACTCACTCCCTAGGATCACAGCAATGACAAATTATTTCTGTAGAAATCAGAAGAAAATATTTTCTAATGTATTCTTCTGACACGTTCTTTCTTTCCTGTTTTCTAACGTGATTCTCTGTGGATCTCATCAAAGCCTCCAAAGAGAACAGAAAGTTCACTGGTAACAGTTCTCAGTCCTTCCTCTGGTGTGCTCCACAGCACCTGGAGACATCACGCCCAGCTGCCCAAGCACTCAGTGCCACTGGTGGTCGTGCTTCACAGCTGCAGGATGCACCTGGAGACCCCAGCAGGAATTTATGGCTTCTTTCCCCTTCTCACACACAGTAGTGCTGCTCGGATAAATAAAGCAGCCACAGAGCTATAGGCCACACAAAGCCAAAATGCTAGAACTAGTCTTCCATAAGTTCTGCTCTGCTGTGATTGCACATTCTTTACTTCTGATTTACTTATCTTACTTCCCCTAGTCAAACACAACAGCAAGACTTTCAAGAAGCCTGTTTCTGCTCAATTCCTTGTTACCCTGCTCCTCTATGGCACAGCAGACAGGGACTTACACAAACATGACAGTGACATAACAACCCAAAGCCCTGGCTGTTTCATGGTGCTGACACTCCTTCCCTTCAAACAGCGAACAGAAGCAGGGCCCAACTCCTCCACAACCATGGAAACAATTCCCTCTCCAATACATCCAAAAACATGTTGCGTTATTTTATCAAAGGTTCCATCAGGAGTCATTCTTGCACCAAAGGAAGCATACCAGGCGGCAAATTTTTCCACTGCAAATAAAAAACAACCTCTTTAAGTGCCAATAAATATACAGCTTCAAACGGGTGTTAAAACCACCAAAACACAAACATAACTGACATTAGCTTTCTGCATTCCGAGCATAAAGGATTATTCTCTTTACACGAGAACAGAGCAGGTTGCACAGAACTGCGCTGAGTTCCTCGTGCAAAGCTGTGATGTGAACAGCCAGCACCTAACGCTGCTTCTACGAGAACTGCACTGAATCTGGTGAGCCTCTACGCAATCCTAACGTAACATACAGATGACCTTACTAAGCTTCTCTGCCTTCTATAAATTACAGTTAACTGTGTGTCATTTTAGTTAAGTTCCCAACTTGCTGTGGTGTATTAGCATATTAAAATTAACTCTGTGGGCTGCAATCACTTTACCTTAATAAGCTGACTTACCAAGACAAATTTGATAAAATTATAGTACCCCCTCGTGGTGTTACCTTCATACCCCAGAAGAACATTTCTTATTATTATATTCTAAAAAAAAAAATAAAAAAGTCTTCTATCAAAAGCTCAGTGGATAACTAATTAACCTTTTCCAGAATCCAATAAGAGCAAAGGGAAATTAAAAGGTCTATCACCAGAATCTGAGAATGGATGAGTTAGAACAACATTTTTCCATAAGCCAAGAAAGTAATCTTTAATAAACCCTCGTGCATGTCACATCAACAAAGATAGCATGCAACGCTTTAATATGAAAAGCACATCTGAGTAATTGTCTCCATGATGCACCTCCAGTAAAGGGTTTTTAGGTGTTCTGAGGTATTTTTTTCTTTTTTTAAATGAAAAGCAATCAGCTTATTGATTAGATAAACAACCTCAGATGCTGCCATTCAGTGATTTTATGTCACCTTGTACAGTGCTTTCCTCACTACACTTAACTATGGCATTTCATTGTAGAGCCCCCCTCTGCAGAACTCTTCAGTCTCCCGCCTCCTAATAACTATTACACATACACACAAACCGATCACATTTTCATTCAATAGTCCTAAGAAAATAAAGTAATGACAGATATTCAAAATGGGACAATGGGACAAAGGAAAAGTACGTTTCATATTCTCTATTCTTTCTGTTTTGATTCTGGAGGGATTACAATTTCATTCTTAAAAGCATTACGTAAATCAGTCTCCTTTACATATTCTGTTAAACACCTGCAGACTAACACAGCCATACAGCCGATCAGAAGCACCTTTTGAGAAGAGCTCCTGGTACCTAAGGGCTCCCATTGCCCACTCCGTACCAGTAATAAAAATGGCAGGCTAATTCCAAAACATTAAGTGTAAAGACGTTCTTTAGACTCTGTATATTGTGGGGTTTTTTTTATACTTTACAAACAAAAAACCCACACTTGTAAAAGCAGAGTTAGCCTGGGATGGGTTTTGCTCCCCAGAGCTGGGACAGGTTGGACCCAGCAGCAGAGCCGGGTGTGTGCAGGCAGGGCTGCGCTGGGGGAGCAGTGGAGAGGGGAACCCAAGGAGGCGAGCAGTGGGACGGGGCAGCCAGGCTCAGTGCCTCAGCACGAGTTGTCATCCTGCTTCAGACAGTGCGGGAAACAAGCACGTGTCCCTGTCATAGATGCTCCAGTGCAACATAATCAATGCAGCACAGCATCGAGAACAGCAGTAAATTTGGTCTATAAAATGCAGGTCTGTGCTGCGTGGGATTTACAACTGCCTAAGTGTGGAAATAAAGTAAATACATTTTAAGTTCCTGTTAGTTATGGAAAAAGCTTTGAAAAACTGTAATGCAGTACCAATAAAGTTTCTGTAAATGCTATTCTAAAATGTGCTTTCTCTAAAAGAAAATAGTTGCCATCGGAGATTCATTTTATTTGTTTCCATATTTTTCCCCTCTCAGGCTTCCAGCAAAACGGCAGATGAAGTTTGTTCTTCAGAAAGAATGCATGTTTCCCCGATTCTCAAATTGTGACAGTAGGGCGTTGGGACAACAGGGGAGGAAAAGGGTCCCATTAATAAGCGTTGGTACCCCTAAAAAAGAGAGGAACCAGTCCACCTGAACACGAAGGAGCACTTCATGCTTCTGCAGTCCTGGCTTGGCTGGCACAGTGATTCCCTGACATTTTATTGTAGGAGAGTCTGCTGCTAAACTCAACTGCCCAAGTGCCTGGCAGACAGGCCTCCAATTGGGTTTGACCTGAGATAAAATACGGAGGGGTGTCTTCAGTGCAATTGTATGTCATGGTTAGGGCAGAAGGGTCCTGACAGAACTGTATCAAATCTGAGTAACTGAGTATTTAGGCCTGAAAGTTTTCTCATCAGCACCACTGTAACTGAAGTACCTCTTCCTAATGCTCGGACCCGCTCACAACATCCTGGTGCAGCTCACACAGCCCCGCAAGGCCTGTGGCACCATGGGCACAGCTGCCCTCTGCAGCCCGGGCACGAGGGGGCCGGGAGCTCCGGGGAGCTGCTGCAGCAGCACCGCCTGCAGGGAGCACTGCTGGGTGGGCATCTGATGTGGGCAGGACAGACGCGGCTGTTAACGGCCAGCGATCTTCATCTCATCGTCTACCGAGCGCAAGGCGCCATCTTCCATTATGATGGACGCAAGCAGAACAATGAATTACCTCCATGCTCCGTGAGAAATGAAGCTTTGTATAGACAAAATTGCATACATTTTGGGTATTTAATTACAGGTTAAGGGCAGGAAAAAAAGAGGAAGCCTGAATGAAATATGCTGCAAGATTTTATCCAGGCAAGGGAGGCCCCTCTGCTTAACATACACAGCTATTAAAAATTTTTCGAGCAAATCACACGGAACTGCATCTGCAGTACACATTAATTCCTCCTTCAAACAGAAGCAATGATGATAATATCCTGGCTTCAGAACAGACTGCTTTAATTCCCCTTCAGCTCTCAATTCTGCCTCTCATTTTCCTACCGACTCTTAGAAATTCTATGGAAAGACACTGTTGTTAAACAGCAGCGAGTGTTATTCTCACAGCAGTGCACACTAATCATAATTCAGGTGGTGTCACGGAAGGCTGTAAGCTCTTAGCTGAACGTATTCGAAAAATGAAGTTTGTTTTTTTTTCCTCAGAGATCTTTACTTAAGTCAGCATGGAACTCTTGTAAAAGGTAACTACCGATAAGTCACAACTACCCAAGGAACAGCCTTTTTATTTTACTTTTTCTTATTTGTTGCTCACCATGACAACATAATAAATGAGCCCTGAGAGACCAGAAGTGCATAACTATTTAAAATGTTCTATTTTATCTTT
The DNA here is from genome assembly GCF_023343835.1 of Lagopus muta. NCBI lineage: Eukaryota > Metazoa > Chordata > Aves > Galliformes > Phasianidae > Lagopus > Lagopus muta. The sequence continues at coordinate 865,673 of NC_064444.1, forward strand.
TATTGTATGCTTCCAGACATAACAGTCATGGATCTATTTTTTTTTTTTTAATCGCCTTCAGTTTCTCCAAGTAAAATATTCCATTTTCAACTGCAGCATGCAATAATCAGAAATACACCTTCACCACTATTCTAAATGACAGTTTACAAAACTAGTCTTAATTTTGTGACTCGTTAATAATTACTTGCTCCTGTAAAAGGAAACCAACAGGCCAACAGTTTCAACATCTGCTTTTTCAATTTTTGTTTGGAGTTCTGTTGGATGTCTCTGTATTCTTTCATACATGACTAATAGGAAAGATACAAGACTAATAGGAAACATAACTGCAACTTCACTTATGGTTGGTTTCGGTTAACAGATGGTCTTTAAACTATCCAACATAAAAGCATTCATTTTAGAAAAACTGACCCCAAAACTGCTTCATAAAATAAAAGGTATTTCAGTGGGGTTTTTTTCCAAAGCTTTAGGCTCTTTCAAGACACTACAGCATAAAGAGGCCCCAGGGTTTAAAAAAAAAAAAAAAAAAAACAACAACCAAAAAAACCAACTATGAAACCTTGTAATTCCCAACTTTAAATATCAGAGACTAAAAGCTTTACAATGCAGCAAGTATCAGAAGTGCACAGCTATACATGAAGGTGTGCCTCCTAGACAAAGCCTGTTCTTGCTAAATTTCAAATACCAACATAAAACTACAGCAGATCCCTCTGCTACAGATTGCTACAATAGGGCAACCAAAGCCACCTTCTTCCATTAGCACAGCACTTGTGGGGGGGCCTTTGCTGTAACACAGCTGCTCCCTCCTGGATAAGGCATCACGGTAAGTCAGCCACCAACAAACACTGACTGAACGATGTGCTTTCAGGGACATACAAGCTGGAGCAGCATCATACCACAAGTGCTACTTCCACACTGTGTATTGTAGAATACAGCGAAGACTTGTCCCACACGCACTTAGCACGCCTGACCTCACTTTGGATCACAGAATCATAGCATGGCTTGGGTCAGAAGGAACATCAAGGACTATCAGGTTCCAACCCCCACCACAGGCAGGACCACCAACCTCCAGGCAGATGTGCCTGCAGTCCTTTGCTCAGGGTTTTCATTCGGACAACATCGTGTTGGAGAGCAACGCACGGCTCTGGTACGAGACCAGCCTGCTTGCAGCATACTTTTTCTTAAAAACCCTCTGTTGACAAAGGGAACCGAGAATAAAACCAAAGAAAAAGCTGTTGTCCAAAGTGCCTTGGAAGCCCATCCATCACACCCTGAGTACCTGGGGACAAATGGGTTCTGCTGCACTACTGCAGCTCTATGGGCATCACAGTGGTGCTGGTAAATACAAACAAGGTTTGATGCTGCTGCCTTTTTTCAAACTCATTCTTCCTTATGTTCCGACAGTGTCACAACTGAAGCCAAAGCATTAAACAAAACCTTACCTAGTTTTAAGCTAAGAATTAGGATCATACTACTCAAAGCTACATTAAAAAGTACTTTTTGCGAACCTGCTCTCCTACACTTGTTCTGAAGATTCCTGCACAACAGCACCAGACAGCTGAGCACAATTGGATTTGCTGCTTTTGCCAGTCAGCTGCCCAGCATCCAGCAGTGCTTCTCACATCTGGAAGAGACCAGAGGTGGCAGCACTTACACGGAGCAGACAAAACTGGCTTTATTTATATGCATACACAGTCAGACTCCGAGCCCTCGCTCACATTTACTTTTGCAAGGCGTTCCTCCCACACCGCTGTGTCTATTAATGAAGTACCAATACAAGTCATTGATTTTTTTTTTTTTTTTTTTGTATAAACAAGAGCACTTTCCCTCCTATTTGCTTATATTAAAGAACAGCCTCCAAAAATTCACCCAAACAAGTTTAGAAACAGATGAAGTAACAAAAATTCGCGAAGTAGCACTACGCCTCCAGAGCATGGCTCCTCGCTGTCAGGAGAGGACTTTTAATTCCTTTCTAATCGCAATTTCACAAGCTTTGCAGAGGTCTGTGATCACATCAGTTTAAAAAACAAAGCAAAAAAACCCTGCTATGCTAAAAGGTGCTGTGAAAAAATAAATAATACAAGAGTTTGCACTGGAAAAAGAGCTGGCAAATAAACCTAAGTCGACTTTCAGAAAGTCTGTTTTTTTTCCAGATGCATCATCAGCATCTGCATGTTCGCCATTTTTCATTTACAAACGGAGTATCAGAGGAACTCAGCCAAACTACAAGCCAAGAAGTCCAACGCACATTTTTAAAAACAGGGAATGTGTCTTGGTTATAGAACAAAAGAACTCATTTTATCACTTGGCTTTACCGCTTGAGAAAATGGCTCCTGGTGTGCTGAGCGCCATGATAAATGTGCCCCCTCCAGATCTTTATTGCCCTTGTAAATCAAAGGACTGACAGCAGTTAATAAGAAAGCTTTTGAGTGGTTTTGAAGTTTTGCTTTGTACAAATAAAATCTCATATTAAAGAATTTGCTGGTCCTCAAGGTGTGGAAAAATGAGTAGGACCAGAACTGTTCTGCATTTTTTTTTTAACTATTTGTTTCCACAATTTAAAAAAAAAAAAAAAAGCAAAAAAAAAAAAAAAAAAGCACATTTTTAGCAAAAAAAGAAGAATAAAGTACTGAAACTGCTGTATTGAAATACAGAAATCAGAGCCAGTGGTTTAGTTGTTAAAAACATCTCTGGCATTTCTATACCCTCTGATTTCTGGACAGAACCACAGAAATTCTAAGTGCACAGCATCAAATCTGGAGGATTTTCCCCACAAATTTGCACTAGATGTCGACAATTCTTCCACAAGGATTTGAACTGCAGGAAATGCCAATTCTACATGCAAAAGTAACTGGCCAAAATTCCACTGTGATACTATTTGTGGAAGGATAGGATTGTAACTGGATAACACACAGATATGGCCAAAAGGTCTTAAATTCACCAACAGCAACTACTGGGATACTTGCAGCTGATCAACCACAGTAATCAGCACAAGTGTTCCTTCTAGATGTAATTCTGTAGATGCTCCACAAGGAGCCAAATAAATGACTGCAACACAAATATTTAAAGATCAGATTGCAAAGAATTGTACAGATCACTTTACAGTTACAGATTAAAAGTTTATTTTAAGGCATTTGGCTCTAGAACAGACACTTGGAATAAGTGGTCATTGCTTCTGAAGACCTCCAAATCGGAGCAAACTGATACTTATTCTGAAGCTTGGGTAAGTCCACGCTCCATGGCATCATGCTTTGAGCCTACAGCATCAGCATTTCGTTGAATTATAGTTTAACCAAACCAAATTAGAACTAATAATATTGTGGCGGCTTTCTGTTTTCCTTCTGTGGCTCGTGTTACCCGTTCCATTCCAGGCAGCATCATTCCTCCCAAAGCCCAGTCATGGAAATCTTTGCAGGAAACTACAGTGACGTGGATAAAGCTAAACTTATAAGGAAATAAATATTGCCCGTTTGAGCCGGTAGCATAAAGACATTATGCAACAAACTACTGACGGGTCTAAAGACTTCTCAAGTGGATTTTAAACACATCTTAAACAGCATCTCAATAAAAATACATTCTCATGGACGCACTGCTTTCCCCTCCTCCCCCAATCCTTCTGTCTTGAGAGAACAACATCAGGATTTTCTTTACAATCAAACAAAGCCGGAATTAAAGGCACACATTAAGAAGTGTCATTTAGGACGAGACTCCAAAGCATCAGGCATCAATACTTCCCAGCTGTGAGGATCCTTTGTAGCCGCAGTCCCAAGGACATCCCTTAGCACTGGCAGGTTCTGGAAAGCCACAGAGGAAAAGCAGGTCGGGCAGAAGCGTCACTGCCTCCTGCACAGCCCACCCTGACCTGCCCACACTCCCCAGCTGTGCTCTTCCCTTCAGGTATGCAGAGAACCCTCTGCTTGGGGAAGGTTCAGCCAAACTTTTCCCAGGCTGAGGCTCCTGATGGACCAGCAGCAGCGCCTGGCCCTTCTCAGACAAGATGGAAAAACTCACAAAGCAGACCGCAAGTTGGGAGGGCACAGCCATCCAAGGCTTCGCTCCTGGGCCTGATGAGCTGCGGCTAACTGCAGCATGCTGGTATTTTCATTTAAAGCACAGTAGTGTTTTTAACTCTCACAGCTGGAAAGAACACCTAGAAACACAAAGCAAATGTATTCTGTAAACACATGCCTTCCCCAGCCTATATGTGGCCATCAGGCACTTTTGTGATTCTATAGCAGTCATCTCCATTTATTTTTTCTCCTTGCTGTTACAAATTCACGCTGCCCTCTGGCACCAAAAGCTGCAGGTGGAAAGGACCAGGAGAGAAATAAGGCCACTGCAAGTGTCCCTTAGCCACATTACCAGGGCTTTGTTAAGACAGCATTAGTCAAATTAGAAAACAGCTGGCAAGCATGGACTCCATAAAGCCATGGCTGAGGGCTGCCCAGAGAACATACCAGCATGCCCCTCTGCTAACAAGCACCTAGGCCCAAATGTGACACAGGGCATTTTACAGAGTTAAAAAGCACGTTTGAAGAAACATTTCACGGCTTAGAAAAGCCTGCAGAGATGTCCTTCTGTGTCACCAATAAGCATAAACCTGCACTTACAGAATGCCAACAACATCTCGCAAACCACAAGGAAGAGAGAAGAGCAAAAGGTGAGCTCTGAATGAAATGAATTAAGAACTCGTGTACCATTCCAGACTGCGAGATTTTCTGCCAATTAACTTTCTTCTGAAACGCGGTCATAAGCGGCAGTAACTTACATAAGCAGTGGTGGGATTGCTGCTGAAACACGGCACATGCCCACCTCCACCAGCAGCACCAGGTTTCTCTGCCACTGACGTTTCCCTTCAGGTTATTAAGGTCTTTATTACAGGAAGACTGGAGGTTCCTTCAACATTTCTAATCATTGATCTTACTTTTAAACTATTTTTCGGCAATTCTCTGAAAAGTTATATTTGAAAAGAAGAAAAAAGCTCAACAACAGACGCGCGATCGCGTGTCCCATTCCAGGAGCCTCCCCTCGCCAGGGCTTGCTTACAGCAGGACCTCTCCAAACTCTGAATTTCAGATCAGCAATCATGAATCAAAACATAAATAAGTATTGATGTTTGCCACTCTACAGTTAAATTACATCAAGCATCGATGCAATCAACTCATTAGCTGTTTTTTATTGAGCACCAACATTCATTACTTACTTTTCAATTCTTCAGTTAAGCAACATATTGCCTGTATTCCCAGCCTCCATCTACCATCTGATTAGCTCAATAATACTGATAATCTTCTCAAGTCAAAAGAGCCGGGAAGGGAAGTAACTGAAATCCCCATGAGCAGACTCAATTTAGTCTTTTGTGTATAACATCAATACGCTAAACTACCAGCAATGCAATCCGGCAAATGAAACTTCAAATGCGCTAAGTTAGAGAGTAATTTTAACAAAAAGTCACAGCAGGTCATTAGAACACCCCTTAATTGTCTCTAGATCGTACTCCGTTATCCTTCAACAACCTTCCTGGCATGCTGAGATTTTAAATCTCTTCTGACTGATGTAGGAATCAAGAACAGAATTGAAGTGCGATTGTTGCATACAGTCTGAATGCCAAAGGTCGGAGCAGCTCACTGGTACGCCGGCCCACCGCTCCAAATTTTATATCTTTTCTGTCCCTCAGTTATTGCCCGACATGATTTAACAACTAATTCCTTATTTAACGATGTCAAAGGTTTTTAGGAAATTGACTGTATTTCACCAACGATATATTTCTTCTTGATTACAGAGCGGTTAAAATGATTTTAAACCAAGGCAGCAAAATAAAGCAGTAATAAAATCAATAGAAGGAATGTTTTAAGCACCTTTTATTAGGTAATGGCATTTAAAATATCCGTAGCTTGTAACGGCACTTAGGATATGCCCAAAAATCAATGAGCTAAATTACTTATTGAACTAGTTAATTTGAACAGTGAGTTTTATATGTATATTGATAAAACAAGCTACAGGAACGCCGGCCGCGTTGGAATTCCGCGGTCAGAGCTCTCCCTCTGCTGGAAGAAACCTCCGCCAGCTCCACCGGAATTCCGCCCGAATCGCCAAGTCGGCGCCGGGCCGCGTAACGCCGGGCAGCGCCACGAGAGGGCCGGGCTCGGGCTGCGCCTGGCGGGGAGCGGCCGGGGCGGCGGAGCGCCCCGAGATCCGAACGGCAGCGCGAGCTGCACGGCGCCACGTGGGCAGGGCGGGGAAACGCGCCGAGCAGCAGCACGTGGGGAAAGTGTAGAAATAAGGACCGTCACCGAACGCGTCCTCGGGGGTGCGACGCGGAACCCTGGCGGCTCGGGGCAGCGCCGGCGCAGGCCGTGCCGAGCTACGAGCAGAACGGCGCCGGGACCGGGACAGAATCGGGGCCGAACGGGAAGGAACGCCGCCACGGCAGCGGGGAACGGCGCGGAGTGCCGCGGGCAGCGCCCGCCCGATGAGAGCCGCCTTTCAGTAAAAGCGGCCCGCTTGGCGGGAAAGGCGGGAGCCCAGCCCGCGTCTCGCGGTGCCCGCGGGAGGTGCCGCCACAGCTCCGGGCCAAACCGCCCCCCCGACTGAGCCGCCGAGAGCTGGCCCTAAGGCCCCCCCGCCTCCACCGGAGACCCCCTCAGAGCCTCCCCGAGACGAAGCCCGCCCGCTCCGCCCATCTTCCTCCCCTCCGGCCCGCCCCTTACCTCACGCCGAACGACGCCACTTCCCCAAGATGGCGCCTCGCCGCTCGTCACGCACACCTCCTCAAGATGGCGGCGTCCTCGCCGAGCGGGCCCGCCTCCCGCCGACCTCTTCAAGATGGCGGCCCGGCCCCGCCCCGCCGCGGGGCAGGCTGGGAGCGGGGCCTGGCGGCGGGGAGCGGCCTGCGGCGGGCTGGGAGTGGGCTGACGGCGGAGCGGGGCCGGAGCGGGCCGGGCGGGGGACGCCATGCCGGAGCTGGCGGTGGACCGCGTGGTGGTGCACCCGCTGGTGCTGCTCAGCGTCGTCGATCACTTCAACAGGTGGGGCCCGGCCGGCGGTGGGGCCGCGGCGCTGAGTCACGGGCCCGAGCCGCGCCGCAGTGTGAGGAACGCGGGGCTGCGGGGGGCAGGGTCCGGGCGATCGCTCGGGTCGAGACCCCGAGGCGAAGGGAGCGCAGCCCGCAGCGCGCTGGGGTGGGCTCCGTCCTCGGGAGGAGGAAGAAGGGTGCTCGGACGGCAGCGGGCCGCGGGCGGGCCCTCACAGTGCGGGGAGCTCTGCGGACGCGGTGGGGGGAAGGGGAGCCCGGAGCCCGCTGCAGTTCGTGCCTTAGCTGCCGAGCGCGACCCTCTGAGCGGCGGCGTCGTGCCGCCGGTAGCCGTGCTGCAGCCGCTCACGCGGGCACCGGCGCAACTCGGAGCCGCGCTGCGTGGATCCCCGCTTTGCGGCACAGCGCCCTGCTCAGCCCCGCGCCGAGCGCCGCCGCGTTCCGAGGTTTGGTGACGAGGGCACCGGGATACCTTTCTTTTAAGAGTAAAGCAACAGTCGGCGACCAGAAATCACGGTGCCCCTAATTCTGTTCTGCCCGTGCGCCGGGTGCTTGGCGTGCCCGTGGCAGAAGCAGCCGCCGCTGCCCGGCTGTCTGTGCGGGCTGCCGTGTGGGCGCTGACGGCGTTTTCCCTTCAGAATAGGAAAGGTTGGGAACCAGAAGCGCGTGGTGGGCGTGCTGCTGGGCTCCTGGCAGAAGAAGATCCTGGACGTGTCCAACAGCTTTGCAGGTGAGTTGGGCGTCCACCCTCATTAGGACGTGATTTAAAGGCTGCGCTGTATGTTTGTCCCTAAGCCGCTGTGCCAGCTTACAGGTCCTCCTCTTGTACAGATCGGCCTGCATCAAAGTCGAGGGATCCCCTGCTTTAGGAGGGGCTGGACTGGGCGATCTCCAGAGGTCCCTTGCAGCACCCGTGACTTTGTGATTCTGTGAAACAGCTGCCTGCTGTTGAAGTGCCCCATTGGAGCCTGCCTCTCTCGGCAGCCTCCCTGCAGCACTGCAGTGTGCCATGCTCCAGCAGCAGGAGTAAACTTTTTTTGAAGCACTGCTGAATGTTTTGCTGCACTGGACACACTGACCTCTGCTGAGCGCTCGTGTCTCAGCTTGTGGAACACCTCTCTGCCCAGTGCTCGTGTGGCCGTAACCGCTTATGGGAAGATGTCACCCTCAGATTTTGTCCAGTTAAAGCGCTCCTTCCCCCTTAAAGCATGTTCTCAATGGTGTTGAAACCATTTCCTCTTACGTACCTTCATGTGATATCAGGAGTAATTTTTGGGTGCACGGCTCTCACTAACCCACTTGTGTTAGTTATATCATTTCCTCCCCGGTGGCACTGCTCTGACAAAGCAGAAATATCTCAGTTTGTTTATGGAGTTCCACAGTTGTAAGGAGTTCTCCCACATGATGACTTTTTTTTTTCTGTTTTTCTTTGCCAATTTTGGAAGATCTTTTTTTCCCTTTGAGTTGAAAAGAAGTTTGGGATTTTTTTGCTACTATGATGGCCTTTCAACTTTGAAGCTTTAGTATTTCTGTAAATCAAAGTGCTGAGAGCACTGTTCTCAAAACCAGCAGTGTGCCCTGTATGCATGCTAGCTGATAAAACCACTCATCCTTTACTCAGGGGTAACTGGTCCTTCCCTAATGTGCCTCTTTATGTTCTACTAGTCTGTAAAAGCGTTGATGAAATGCGTCCTATGGCGAAAGCTCCTTTTGCTCTTTGTTGATCAACAAACTGCAAAGTCTGCTGGGATCCTATTTATCATATCAAATGTGTATGCATACCATGCAGTTACTGTTGTGCAGGGGAGAGTTTCCCTCTGATGCTTTGATGTTGGCCACCGAGGATAACTTTTAGAACGCTTTGCATTTTATTCCTCTGTTTTAAAACTGCTGGCAGTTAGGAGAAAGAATTGCACTGTAGTTTTGCACTCACGGCGTAACATTGCAGAGCAGTTGAAACTGATTAAGATCCAATTGCCCCTAGCAGCCAGAGCTATCTTAAAACATGGTGCTTCTACAAATACTTTTAGTCAGAAAATTGGTTTCTTAAATATTGGCATTTTATTTCCAGTACCTTTTGATGAAGACGACAAGGATGATACTGTGTGGTTTCTGGACCACGACTATCTGGAGAACATGTATGGAATGTTTAAGAAGGTCAACGGTAAGTTTAGGTTGCCTTGCATGGATACACTCCTAGAAACTTTTAACTTTGTCCACGTGAGAAGGTGCATTCATAGCTAAGCAGGAAATGATGTGCCCAGGTAAGAAGCCTCTCCATGCTAATTCCTTATGTAGCTTCACTTTGCTAATGGTTTTCCAAGGGTTAATTTGTTTAAGTAGTTTGTGTTCCTAACACATTCGTTCATACCTTATTAATTTTCCTACATCTGATAGTTTTGTATCTTCAGAATTAGTTAGATTTCATAAATGCTGCTGTTTCTAAAGAATTACATATGTTTCTCTTCTATAACTTCTGTGCAGATTTGCCCTGAAATTGTTTTTATGAAGAACATATTTGGGGATTATGTAATATTTACAAATATTACAAACTCATGTTTTCAACAGTAATTCTATTACTCTTCATTACTTCACTTGAGACATTAAAGTTCAGTTTATATATGACATTCAGTCATAACTTCAGTTACCATGAATTTTCTTTGCTCTAGCAACAATTCAAAATGATTGAGACATTTGTGAAACAGTTCCTGTTTCTAGAGTTTTTGTATCTTTAGATGTCAGAGTTGCGAGTTGACAGATGGCTGTTATGTGAATTACTGCATTATATGAAATAGACTCATTTAATTAAGAACCTTGGAGCAGTTATTTCTGTAAAATGTCTTCATTGCTAGCCATGCAATTGTTTTGCCTCCTCTGATTCATTTTCCCCTGCCTTACATTCATTTTCTGCATGCGTCAGATTGCTCATTTGCTAATTCAGTCTCCACCCAAATACTTCTGTTGTTGTCTTGCTGCACAATTCTGATTTTAGAATCCTTTCTGGTTTTGCTCAGCTAGAGAAAGAATAGTTGGTTGGTACCACACAGGCCCTAAACTGCACAAGAATGACATTGCTATCAATGAACTGATGAAAAGATACTGTCCAAACTCTGTAAGTGCTGCGCTTTGTTTGTTTTTCTTTCTCTAAATGTGGACATGGGAATCCTTGGCCCCTACTTTTGTAATTGTTGATAAAACTTGTGAAAAAAAACTCACAGCAAAGTATTTTAAACAGCTGTAGATGTCTTATTTCAATGCTTGGAGTTAACACCTCTGTATAGCCTGTAGTGTGAAGGTGTTTTGTTCCAGTCCTTGAGTAAAACCTGGTATTCTGTGTTTTGTTCTGTTTTTCCATAAGGTGTTGGTGATTATTGATGTGAAACCAAAGGACCTGGGACTGCCCACAGAAGCTTATATTTCAGTTGAAGAGGTTCATGATGTGAGCACCTAATGCTTTTCTGTGCCTTCCTAGGAAAAGGTTTCCATTGAAAGATGAGTGTTGGGATGTCTGTATGTTCAAAAGGACATACGTCCCGTGGCACTCATTTGCCCTCTGCATAGGTGATGTTACATTCCCTGCTGAGGGCCTGTGTGCTTCATCCTGACACTTCTGCCCTCATTTGTCCCATTGCCTCTTTCTGGTTCTGTCGCGCAAATGAGACTCAGTTCATCTTACGCTGCTTTGGCACAGTTCACATTGCCCCCCGTTTGTGGCTGAGCCATTTGTGCTGCCCAGTCCGTCTCTTTGTGCCCGTAGTCAGCTGTGTGCTCAGCCTAACCCTGTGTCCTTGTGTTTGTGCACCTCCAAGGATGGCACTCCAACCTCCAAGACGTTCGAGCACGTGACTAGTGAGATCGGAGCGGAGGAGGCAGAGGAAGTTGGTGTTGAACACTTGTTACGGTAAACACCTTTAAGATGAGAGCTTTCTTGTGAGACTCACACAGCAGGGAACGTGGTCCATCTGGCATCTCCCAGTGCCAGCTTCCTGGAGGAAATGCAGAGCTTGTGGAACACGCTGCTTATGTTCTCTTAGCAGTCTCGCTCGGCATGTTCAGCCATTGCTAGTGAAAGGTGTAACTGCCCACTGAAACTCCATCAGATGATGACAGCTACATTGTCATCAGGTCAGAGCTTTGAAATATCGTGCTCTGGAACCATCTCAGCCCCTGCATACATCGCAGAGCAGGACTGAGTGGGACCATGGCTGCCGGAGCTGCAGCTGGAAAACTGGCAAAGCTTGCCAGCCAGGAAAAGAGCAGCCACCTCATACAAACTGCACAGCCTTTTCACCTGTTGGAAATCCTGTTGGCTTCTTTCTTTCTATCCCTCTAACTGGTGGTATCACTACTATTTCCAAAGACAGCATTTCTGCACAAAAGCGTGCGACAATGACCTATTTTATACACGTTTTCTAATGTAAATCAGCTTGATCTCATTCTTTGACTTGAAGTGCTCTGTTTAGTTGTACTTCATCTGTTCTTGCAACTGCTGTTCTTTATAAACAGGAAAGTCCTCTTAGTGAATACTCACAGCTTGATGAGTATGCAGCAAACATTCTAATGTCCAATCTTTGTTACCATGTTTCAGAGACATCAAGGACACCACGGTGGGCACTCTGTCCCAGCGGATCACAAATCAGGTCCATGGCTTGAAGGGACTGAACTCCAAGCTTCTGGACATCAGGAGCTACCTTGAGAAAGTAGCCATGGGCAAGCTACCCATCAACCACCAGATCATTTACCACCTTCAGGATGTCTTCAACCTGCTACCGGATGTCAATCTGCAAGAATTTGTCAAGGCCTTTTACCTGAAGACCAATGACCAGATGGTGGTAGTTTACCTGGCTTCTCTTATCCGCTCGGTGGTTGCCCTGCACAACCTTATCAACAACAAGATTGCCAACAGGGATGCAGAGAAGAAGGAAGGACAGGAAAAAGAAGAGAGTAAAAAGGAGAGGAAAGATGAGAAAGAGAAAGACAAGGAGAAGAGCGATGTCAAGAAAGAAGAGAAAAAAGAGAAAAAGTAAAATGTGTAGTTTTTTTATTTGTAAATTAAAAAATCTTGTAAACTAAGTCACTTTGCTGCTGGGTTCTTTTCCTTTGTAATGAGAAGTGCTCTGCTTTTTGGTGCTTCGATACTCATTGCATTCACTGTAACACGGCTGTATGGATGGACTCAGGGTGGCAGCTGTAGGTGGGTGCTGTGTCCAGGGTGGGCTGAGCTGTACCAGTGCCTGTGGCCAGGAGGCAGCAATGCAGCCAGAGGAGGCCCCTAGCAAATGAATTTCTGGGGGTGGGCTGTGCCATGCTGGCAGCAGTTTCCCACAGTGCAGCACAAGTATGGTCTACTAAGGAAATAATAACCCATTGCAAGTGCTGCTGATGGCAAAATGATGGGATGCTAGCTGGCCCCTGGTGGTGTGAATAGCAGGCTTATTTAGTTCTGCTGTGTTGGATTTTTTCTTTTTGAACCAAAAGCTGTAATTCCCAGGGATGCTGTTCTCATGTGCCTGATTTCCATTGCTGCCTCACAGCTGTCAGCATGGTACCCCAGCACCGCACACAGCATGACAGCATCCAAGCCCCCGTGGCACCACATCCCCATGAGGGTGGTGCCACCGTGCTGTGCCAGTCATATCCACCCCTCCCGCCCTGCCTATAGCCCACTAATTACAGAGGACACGTTCATCATGGCACCCAAACGTAGGCACACAGCCACAGCACCACAGCCAGCCAGCCATCCCAGAGCCATTTTTAACTAAGCATGATTACAGGCTAAGAGAGGCAGGCAGGCGCTGTGCCCAGCCAGACCCTCAACACAAGGAAGGTGCCTCCATGTGTGCACAGAAAAACAGATGGAATGTATGTATGTATTCATGGAAACAAACCTAGAGGCCAACTCTGAGCAGAGCCGTCCCTGCTCCTGAAATGGGGGAATGCAGGGTACCCCATGCAGTCGCCAGACCAGCATTGCTGAAATCCTGCACCCAAACCTCCAGCCCCATCACGGGGAGCAGGGGGCTGTCCCTGCACTGTGACACCAGCCAGAGACGCACCGTGAGAGCTGCTTGTCTTTTATTGCACAAGAAATCGGCATCACTGAGGCAGGATGGTGCAGTACAAAACGCTCCAGTTATCGGTCAGAAGCTATTGCAGAGCTTTGTGTCCATGATTTCATTTATGTACAGATATACACACACCAGTGCTTGCTCACCAGGGCCCTGTCCTAGAGCCACAGCCAGGACACCACGGCCCTTCACCCCGGGTTGTGGGCAGGGCCTGATCCTGCCCGTATCACAGCTCTGGAAACTCCTGGCACAGCACATAGGGGTGGTCGAGCCTTGCACAAGCTGCAGAGCACCAGCTCCCAGCACTTGCTCTAAATACCAAACAGCACAGGGCTGCACTGCACGCTGGCACCTCAAAACGTAGTAGCAAGGTGGAGCATGGTGCCAGGCCCAGCCCTGCCTGCACCCTACAGCCCTCATTGCAGACACCCAAGTACCTTGCTGGGAGCAAGATATGGCCCAAACACAAATATGTCTTTATGAGCACCTGAGTCAGCTCAAGAGCCACTTCTCATCCTTAATTATCTACTGAAACGCCACAGGAAGGCTGAAAAAATAACAGGAGGGATAGCCTACACCTAAACCAGATCTCCTTTAACTAAGCCTGGGAAAAGCCCCAGCCTGGCTCCTTAAGTCAGGGCTGGAGTCCATCAGTGGCTCTGTGCCACATGGGGAAGAGCTGAGTACTGCTTCAGGGAGAGGGGCAAAATAAACTGCAGAGAACCTTGGGGCTTGGCTTCAGCACCTCACTCAGAAGCTGCTTGTGTCCATTTCCAGGTGCACAGCCATTTCCCACAAGCAGGGACAACCCCACTAACATGGAGCAGCCTCTGGGACAGGGAGTGTAGCCCACAGCCCCACGCAGCACCCATGTCCCCGTGTCCCGGCAAAGGGACAGGAGCTGTGGTGCACACTGTGTGCACAAGGCTGGGTTTGGCCCTTCCTCAGCCCCAGGCTGAGCAGGGCTGGGCTTTCGCTCCCACTTTCCCCTCCCAACTTCAGTTTGGGTTGGGAAGGACACGTGAATACTGCCCCAGGGCTGTGTGTGCAGACCTCACACAGGAACAAGAGAACAGAATCAGCACCACCCGCACCATCCCACAGGCAGCAGTGCTGCGAGCACCGCCGGAGCTGCTGGGAGAGCAGCAGGGCTCCGTCACTCCTGGCCAAAGCCTTCCGTCTCCTCAATGGCATACAGCAGCTTCTCCTTCAGCTGTTCATAGCTCTTGTACGGAGGCAGATCCAAGCGGTTAAAGCTGGTGAGACAGGGTGCTGTGAGTGGGGAGGGAGCCCAGTGCTGCTGCCACCCTGCTCCCCACCAGAGGGTCCCCTCCCACGGGTCCCCCCAGCAGCTGCATCCCATGGGAGAAGGGCATACAGGCAGCTAGACCCCCACGCAGCCCCACAGGGACACCAGGAGCTGTCCCCATGTGCCCCACACAGCAGCCACTCACCACGTATGGCTCCGAGGCAGCCACGTCTCTTTGCCAACTTTATCGATGCAGAATTTCTGAGGCCCGTTGCTGCCTGTTAATGAGGAGCAGAGCTGATCTCATTACATGTCAGGAGTTGGAAAAGAACTCTGACCTGGCCCTACAGCCAGCAGAGTGCCTCAGCCCTACGATGCTACAGCACACGGGGTCACAAACCCAGAGCTGTACTCAGAGCCTGCTCTGAGCCCTTTACAGAGAGCATCCAAAGGGAAAGCAGAACAGTGTTTTCCAGAGCATGCAGTGACACAGCACAGAGTGCAAGGTGGGTGGCTCAGCAGTGAGCACTGAAACGCAGATCCTCTGCAGAGCCACAGGACCAAGCGGTCTGTCTGCACACTTCCAGGGACCTGGCTCAGGAGGTCTGAGTCACTGAGGCTGCTTTTAACAAATGGTTAGCCCTGGACAGGCTTCAGGGGGCTGGAAAAAGGCTGATATGGCAGTAAGAACAACCGAATGGGTTAAGTGAGCTGGTACACATCAGTTCCAAGAAAACAGTGGGCAGGCTGTGAGGGGGCCTAAAAAGCAGCAAATTAAAGGGCAGACACAGAGTAATGCCACGCTATGGTTTTCCAAAAAAGGGGTTTCATAGCACACACACACACAAAAAAAAATCAAAAAACAGAATCACAGAATCATAGGGGCTGGAAGGGACCTCAAGAGATCATACAGTCCAACCCCCTGCTAAAGCAGGATACCCACAATAGATGACACAGGTAGGCATCCAGACAGGTCTTGAATATCTCCATAGAAGGAGACTCTACAACCTCCCTGAGCAATCTACTCCAGTGCTCCATCACCCTTACCATAAAGATACTCAAAAAAAAGAACAAAAAACCACTCAAATCTCATTCAAAATGAGATTACAAACTGGGCTGACAAAGTTAAGTGGCACAGTTCATGCTAAAGGAATTTGTCTCAGTACAGCACCAGTGAAGCAACAAAGCACACTGCCTCACTCAGATGTCGCTGCAGCTTCATCGCTACCCTACTGGAATGGGAACACGAACACTCAGCCCCAGCAACCAGAGCCAGGCATGGCCACCATCCCCCTCCCTGCCCAACCTTAGTATGGCCACACACCAATGAGCTCTGCGAAGCCCCCGACAGGCAGGCGGCACGTTCCAGTCACAAACTGCAGCAGGCGGATCCTCTTCTCGTTGTCCATCTCCTTCACCACCTGCAAGCACAGGGAGGAGGATCCCCATTACCCCACAGCCTCAGGCAGTGCCTGGCCCTGAGCATGGCACATGAAGGCTCTGGGGCTCACCTGCCAGAACCACTGGATCTGTTTGCTGTTCTTGGTGTAGTGCCGGTAGATGGTGTTCTTCTGCCAGTCGTTCATGTCGATCTCCTGCATGCCGCACAGCATCAGCTGGGGATGGACGACAGTCAGGGGGATGGAAATACAGCCCCATGTTCACGCTTCACAGCACTGACTCCTTTGGGGCTGTGCAAGGCACAAGCTCAAGCAACAGAAGCGAGCAAGGGAATTCCTCGCCTCAGATGAGAAGTGTTCACCAAGAGACCCAACATGCAGCCCTGCAGCCCCTGCTGCCTCAGGTAGGCACACCTCTGAACCAATGGGTGAAATCAGAGGTCAGGGCTGAGCAGAGCTCACACACCCCACGGGCACCACAATGGCCTGCCTGGGGCAGGGCCTGCTCACCTCCAGCTCCTTCTCATCAAAGTACCGCAGCCACTCGAGTGGCACCACTTCGTTGAAGCCGTCCAGGAATGCCTTGGTTTGCTCCTCCACACCCCGTGTGAACCTCCAGTCCGTCAGCAGCCTGCGAAAGCAGGCAGGGGTCTGTGTGTGGCACCGGGGCTCTCATCATCTTTTTCACCCTTTGTGATTCCACGACTCCCTCCCACTGCTTCCCAGCCCACGAGCAGCAGAAGGCTCTGAGGATGGAGCAGTCACCATAGGGTGATCACCAGCAGCACCACGGTGGCCCCAGCAGCCCCCCAATACACAGGCTGGCGAGCAGCGTGGGACGAGGCGAGGAGTTGCACCCTCTCTCCCCTCTCCTCTTCCTGAGAGTCCTGGCAGCCACCCAGACCACAGGCAGCCAGACCGCAGTGCAGTGCAGCGCCAGCTCAGGCTCGTCAAAGCCACGTAGCCAAGAAGGGGCCACGTCCCCAGCCCCACTCTCCCACCCAGTGCTGCTCCGAAGCCAGGTGCCCAAGGGGGCATCAGGACCGGACTCACATGATGTACTCCTCCTTGTTCTCCTCTGTCACCCGGATGCTCTCGCCGCCCTCTTTCAGCTCATGGGTGGTCACCTTGCCCAAGATCTCCATGTCCTGGATGAAGTAGAGCTCCAGGCCACACTCCTCCAGGCTGTTCTCCCTGCAAAGGGCACCAGGATGTGAGGGGCCACAGGGGGAGCACTGTCACGCCCCCACAAAGCCCCCGAGCTTGAGGCACTCACTTGGTCCAGATGATGGAGTTGTAGAACTCTGGATCAATGGATTCCAGGTCCTTCAGAGTGGGTCGCTTGTTCAGCATCCGCTTGTAGAAGGGCAGTGTGAAGCCGGTGTCAATGAATTTCCCGTGGTACAGAGCCTACAGGGCGTGGGAATGGAGGGTCAGGGGGACCAGGATGGCTCCTTGCAGATCACGGCTGAAACCACAGCATGGGGCTTGCAACCCCTTCCCCTCCCCACCATGAATTCCACTGCAGCTCCTTCTCCCCTCACAGCTCTATTAAGAGCACTTGTTTAAACAGAGCTCTGCCGTGGCTTCCCTGAATCCCTGGCTTCCAGGAGCCTAAGGCAAAGGCAGCCAAAAATAATGCAGACGCTTGTCTAGAACAGCCCAGCGGTGAGTAATAGTCTGGAGTTTTATTGGGATCCTGCGAGGCGCGGGGCAGGGCAGGGGGATCTGGGCAGGGCGCAGCATTTTGGGCAGACCCTGCCCCATCTGGTACCACTGCAGCCCTATGCCCACCAGGCCCTGGGGAGGGTGAGAACACAGGAGGAGCCAAGCAGGGGCAGCTGGAAAACCTCACACGGGGCTAAAAACAGCCCCAGGAGCTGCAGAGCCGACAGCACCAGATGGCAGCCAAGGGCCTGGAGGCACGGCCTTCAGGAAACTGCGACCCCAGCCTCATGGCCCAGCCCCAGCCCTGCAACATGTCACCTCATGCTGCCGTGGCCACTCTCCTCTGGGCACAGACTAAGCAAGAAAATGCTCAGAGGAGGTGACCCTGCCAAGCAGATTCCCCGGCCCCAGGCTCTTACCATGGCAATGAAACGGCCGATGAAGCGGAAGTATGTGAGGTGGTCAGGGTTGATGGAGGAGGCAGGGTTGATCTGCAGGCAGTAGTTGTTCTTGCCGGCATACTCAAAGAGGCAGTACATGGGGTTGAGCACCTCGTGGGACAGGAGGAAGAACCACTCCCTGGGCAAGAGGAAGTGGACAGTGGTGAGCAGACATCAGCACCTGGGGATGCCACGGGAGGCTTTGCCCCAGCAGTGGGGACAGCCCCATGACCATGGAGCACAGCTGCACAGACAGTGCCCGGCTCCTCGGGGTGCGGGGCAAGCACTGAGCCCTGGTCTGAGTATTGGGCAGCCCAGGACCTGGCCACAAAGTGCCTTTGGAGACATCAGTAAGAAAAATGTAGCTGCATGAATCCAGCCTGTCAAACATGTGCACACACATACAGTGCCCACAAACATCAGCTATCCTTCTCTACAAACCTCTCCCCTACCTCCCAGTTTCCCACTCCAAGCAGTGGGGAACAGGCACAGCCCCTCACTCTGCTCCCCCACCGCTGGCAGTCCTCAGACGCAGAGGCAGCCCCGGCATCCCGTCCGTGGTTCTACCCTGTGGTAGAACAGCATGACGTAACCTACCATAGGGTAAAACCACTGGCAGGACACAGAGAGATGCAGGCAGCAGGAGCCCTGCCCACAGCCAGCAGCAGCATCACTGGGAAGTAGAAGGTGGGGAGCAAACTGCAGCACAGGTTCTGGGACAGCAGAGGCAGTGCAAGCCCACCACTGAGCTGGACATCCAGGAAAGCTGGCCAGGGGACAACAGACAGTCCCTCTGGCTGGAGGCGCAGCCCAGTGCCACACAGCACCATCCACTGGGTAGATGGTAGAAGCCAGCAGCACATTTGCCCTGGCACACACCGCCATCTCAAGAAACACCAGTGCCTATCTGCAGGCTGCAGGGGGCAGAGGCAGCTCAGCCCGGTGGCCGCTCTGCACTGGGGGTTGTAGGAGAGCCCAGCTGGATCTGCAGCCCTCCCTGTACAAGGGATAGGGGAGCGCAATGCCTTCCCAGAATTTACACTGTTCTCACCTCCTCTGCCTGAGCAGGCATTGCAGGAGGGCCAGGAACCCTGAGACTCCTAGCAGGCCTCATGCCATGGGGGGCGCACCCTGCCCCACAGCAGACATGTGGCCCCACGCTCACCTGGCGATGCCGCCGTAGTCCAGGCCCTCCTCACCACGCATGATGATGTAGAGGCGGCGTCGCAGGTCATAGGGCTTCATGTTCATGATCTGTGGGGGGGAGCAAGGAGCACATCACTGTGGGATGCTCAAAGGGGGACACCCCCACAACCCCCAGGGCCTCCAGACATCCTCACCTGCTGGAAGGAGTCCTCAAAGAGAGTCTGTCGGGAAACACTGATCTTCACGTGGCTGGGCAAGGCATTGGACTGCAAGGCACAGACACGAGGCCATATGTGGGCTGGCACAACAGTCCCACATCACCAGCCCACTCATGAGCACCCCCCATCCTGGGGGCTCAGCAGCCCTCAGCTGCACTACTCACGTGGCAAAGGAAGCGGAACTGGTGGTACTTCCAGCGAAAGCTCCGGTCATAGGCACCCGGTGATCCACCCTGCTTGCTCCTGCAAAAGCAGCACCAGCATGGACTCAGGGCACGGCTCCAGCACGCACTGCCATGCCCACAGGTGGGAGATGACCCCCACTGCATGCAGGGAGCTCTCCTCCATGCAGTGCAAGGCCCTACACTCACCTACACCCAATGTTGAGCGTCCCTGCCACAAAGCAGGCGGATGAGCTGTGAACGAGCGACCCCCAGCCCCAGCTGCAAGCACATACCCAGACTCAAATCCTGGCCGTGGGTCCTTGAAGGTGGTGGTGCGCGTATTGTGGTCCACAAAGTAGCGCACGCCCTCATTGGTGTACTTCATCTCCCAGCCAGGAGGCAGGGGTGGCTCCTGGATCATCCTGTAGGCAGAGATGGGGTCACCACACTGCCACCTGGGAGGTGTCTCCCTGCTTCATGCCGCTCCTCCTGGAGACTGCCTTGGACTTTCGCACCTCCAGCACCACGCTTTTGATTCTGGCTCCCCAGCCTAAGAGGCTCAGCACCCTCACAGCCACGTTTCAGTGCTCGGTGTCCCACCACAACCATCAGCCCCTGCTCTTCCCACGGGCACCTACCCCTGTGTGCGAGGGTCTTCCCACTGCGTGGTCCGCGTGTTGTGGTTCACGTAATACACCCGCGCATTGTCCTGTCTCTTTTCTAGGAGGAAACAGAGGAATAGCCGTAGTTGGAGCGCTGCAGGCACTGGTGTCCCAGGAACAGCCCTCCCTTCCCACCTCTCCACCTGCTCTGCTACAGTACATATGGAGAAGGCAGAATTAAAAAAGCAAAAGTAATGATTTGTAAAATTACATTTTCTCCATGTGCAGAAGCTGCAGTGCCTCTGGGATAGGCCCAGGGTCCACAGGGGCACCCTGTTGGGGCCATGACCCCAGGGATGCTTTCTCGCAGCCCTGCTGTCAGCACGCACGCATGCACACACCCCTCTCTGTTGCACACAGCCATAAAACAAACACTGCTCACACCAGCACCACTGCTGCCCACTGCTCTGCGCCTGCTCCGCTTGCCGTGTCCCCATCACCACATGTGCTCCCAGCATAGCCCCACTCCATGCTGGCAGGGACGCTCTGCACGCACTCCCTGTCCCCCCCTGCTCGCTCTCAGGCTGTGGGAGGGAACATGGCGATGGCACATTCCTGCCCCCAGCCCTGCGGATGCACCAGGCATGGTGATCGGGTGCTCCAGCACTTCTGCTCTTGGCTCCAGCTGCCCCAGGGACCCCCATCCGTCTGCCTGGGTGCAGGCACTGGGACAGGGCAGCCCCCCACACCCCAGTCCACCCTCCTACTGAGATGCCTCCCTCAGGATAGGGGCCATCTGCACTCTGCAGATGGCACTAGGGCCCTTTTAAAACATCCTGGCACCCCACATCCCTCAGCTCCCATTAATGCCACCTCCATGTCACCAGACCCTTGCTGCTCCGACCACCAGCCCTCTCTAGCTCAGTTTCACCAAGGTACCCCCACATTTTTGGACGAGGCTCAAGGACAGCAGCAGCACTTGGGGACACAGCTGCCATCCTGCTGTGCCTGGGGGTAGGGCACCCAGGGGCACTGCGTGGCAGCAGGGAGAGCACTGAAGGTCTCCAGGGCCGAGCAAGGAGTTGGATCCCTGTTCTCTGCCCCAGTCCAAAGAACAACCACAAACACTTCTGCATTCAGTAGCTGAGAGAGAGAGAGCTGGGAAATTCTCCAGGAAAAGAGAAAAAAGGTGGAAAGAAATGGGAAAAAAGCTGGATTTCAAATCAGAGATGGAGCTAACTATAGGCAGACAGCCCCACATGCAGCAGAGTACAGGGAGCGTTGTGTCCCCAGATGGGGCACACACCGAGGCAGGAAGGACACACAGATGCATGGAGCATCTTGAATGCAGCAGGGCAGGCAGGTAAGGGGCTCTGTACTTACCCCAGCCAGGAGGAAGGGGACCGAGAGGATCATTGTCAGACGGGGCACCGGACGGCTAGAGATGAGAGAGGGCAAAACACAAAATAAAAAGCAGGGCCAGGACAGGCAGGAACAGCAAGGCGCAGATGGAGGGGAGTCAACAGCCCTGCTCCCCACTCGCCTCCTATTGGCCCACAGCTCCCAAAGTACTTTAAAAAAAAAAAAAATCAAAACAAAACAAAAAAAAAAACCAACAACAAAACAAAACAAAACAATTGCATGTTCAGGGGTGTTAAAAAAAAAAAAAGGAAAAAAAGCACAACCTAAACAGAGGTTGGGGGCAGCACAGGGAGCAGCGGGACCATGTTGCAGCTCCAGATGTGCACGGCCGCTCAGCTCCCGCTGGCCCGAGCGGCTCTCCCCAGCAGATACACCTCCAGCCTCCTCCAAGAACCACACACAAGAGGGAAAAAATATCGCAGGCCTTTCCAATGAAATCATTCCCACAAGCCCTGTCCACGCCCAGCGCTTCCTGGCGGGGCCCGCACCCCCCTCCTCCCGGGCGGCACGCAGGGCCGGGATGCGCTCGCACTGAGGGCACATTCATGGCCGCGCAGACAGGCGGCTCCCGGCCCCCCCCCAGCAGGTCGGGGCCACACAAAGCACCTTTCTTGTGCCGGGCGGGCGGCCTCACCCAGCCTAAAGCGGGGGGTGCCCCAGGCGCTGCGCCCTGGTTTGTGTTAGCCCACAGCTCCAGGGACGGAGGCGCAGCCCCGGCAGCCGGCGATTCAGTGCAGGAGTACGGAAATGACTTTGGGGTTCAATAAGAAACGTGTTGTAACACAAAAGGCCTTTTCATCACACCTCTTGAAGCCCAGACTCAAGAGAGGGATCAGCATCCCAGCCCACCTCCATGGGGATGGGGCACGACCACCACTGGGGCACCAGGGTCGCCTGCCCGCCTAGAATGGGTGCCAGTACTTAGGGGCCAGCCCAGCACCCCAGGGATGCTCTGGGGTGCACTGGGGCTGAGCAGCCCACACCTCTTGGCTTCTCCTCTTGCAGCAGGATGAGTACAGGAGAGGCCCCAGCACAGCACGGTGCACCTCGGGTAGCTCCCTCACTCCCTGCCCAGAGAAGAAACTGAGGAACGTCCAGGGCTACCGCCTCACTGTGACTTAAAAATAACCAATTCAAACCAACAGAGCAGAGAAACAAGAGCTCGGCGCAGGGCCCCGGGGAGATGGCAATCAGCAGCTCCATGATCTGCAGCCTCCAAGCACGGCCCTGTGCCATGAGATCCCTGGGTGCACGCAGTGCTGCTCCCAGGCAGTCTGCTGTGGAGGGACCCTGCTGCAGCACCACCCAGAGGGGGCTCTGCACCGTCAGGAAGGGAGGCAGCCATCACTGGGACCAAGAGGACAAAGCAAAGCACAGAATCCCTGTGGAGAGGAAGGCAGAGCAGGAGCCATCGCTGCTGAGAGCAGAAAGCTCAAAATGAGAAGTACAATCATTTCATCAGGCTAAATTTGGAGTGCGAGTCCCTCCCTCTGCACTTCACAGAACACAGCCAGGGTGACTCGCGCAGCACTGGAGTGGCTCCAAAGGCGCCTGGCAGAGAAGTCGGTGCCAGATCACAGCCCAGCCTCAGCAGGAACCCCCTCCTCTGCCGCCTCTACTGCCCCCTCCAGCTCCATCCACAGGGCCTGGAGAGACTGCCCAGCTGTGGGCAGCAATGCCCATCCGTGGGCAGCAATGCCCATCCATGGGCACCCCGGGCACAAAGCCGCTGCCTCCTGCTGCCACCCAGCCCCCGGCTCTCACCTGGTACAGGAATCTTTGGCTGAACTGCTGCATGGCTCCCTGCAGCTGGCTGCGCTGGGACTGCCACTGCTCGTAGTTGCGGACGTACTCGGCCGTGGGGCGCTGCCACGTGGTGGTGCGGGTGTTGTGGTCCACATAGTAATAGCGGCCCCTGGGGTCCACGCGCTTTTCCCACCTGGAGGCACCATGGCAAGATGTCACTACCTGTCATTGGAAAAAGGGCTCCCTGGGCACTTGCTGCCCTGTTCCAGTGCTCTTAGAGCTGGATGCCCTCTTCTCCAAGGATTCCACACCCTACTGTGAGCAGACCACCGTCCCACCTCCTCCAGCACTCCTCCTGCTGCTGCTCAGAGCCCAGCGCATGGCACCACGCTGCCGAACAGCCCTTCAGGAGACAGAGGATCTGGCACACCCCTGCTGAGAGCACTGCAGCAGCAAAGGACAGTGGTGACAACCAGCACAGACCCAGGTTGCACCTCATGCTCACCTCACACGCCACATAACTACTCAGTGCTATCACTGTGTGAAGGCACAGGGACTCGGAAACGCTCCATGGCATCAACACCCTCCAGAAACACAGGTGAGAAAAGCAGCCTCCAAGGGAGGAATACTGAGTGCTGCTGAGGCTGAGGTCCCCTCTGGGGACTGATTTCTCCTCTCACACTGACAGCAGGGGCTGACTTCCCACAGATTAAGCACTGCCCTCCAACGCAGGGGCTTCACTCCCAGCCCCAGCACAACCAAGTTCCTGCTGAAAGGGTTCCTCAGCACAAGGTGAGCCCTGCCACAAGGGCACACAGAAGCTCTGCTCCAAGTGAAGTGAGGCACCATGGTTGAGATGTAGTACATGTTCTTCCAGGAAGGCTGGCACCTGGCAGAGGCAAGGCACCAAGCAAACACCTGCACTGGCACAGGCTGCCCAGAGAGCTGTGGGTGCCTATCCCTCAAGGTGTTCAAGGCCATGGATGGGGACCTGGGCAGTGTGAGCTGGAAGGGGCACTGAGCCCACAGCACAGGGTAGGACTGTGGGAGCTGTGAGGTCCCTTCCAACCCAACCATGCTGCAACTCTGTGATTCTAGAAGAGGAGAGAAGGAGCACATCTGCGGCCCTCCCAAACCTGTCTTTTCCTGGGAATAGCTTCCTTCTGAATACTAGGCAGCTTTTAAGCTGTTGGAGGACCAGCAAGAGGCAAGAAGGGCTGCAGGAATCACGGCTCAACTGAGGGCAGCATGTGAGCATGGGGATCCAGAGCTCCCAGGACTGGTTTGTGTTTCAGGCTCGCTGCTACGCTGGCTGTGAAGCACTGTGCTCCTTCCAGCTGTGAGCTAACCCAGCTAACAGCAGTTTGGCTGTACTGACTTCTCTGCTTCTGGGGCACAGAGAAGAGGTGAGAACTCAACAAGCTTCTGGAAAATGCATGGGCCCTGAGGGCTACATGCAGCCCCTGTGACCCAAGGACTGTGTAAATCCTGCAAACAAAAGGCTGACCCTCCCCCACCAATACAAGTTCTGCAGAGATCTCTCCACAGGTTTCACAGAGCTGTGCAGCATCATGTGTGAGAACAAGCACACCCCAGGGCAGTAAGAACAGAGCTCCCTCTAAGAAGATGCAGTCCAGCTCCAGGCTTGGGGCACGTGGTGTGTGTGTGTGTGTGTGTGTGTGTGTGTGTGTGTGCCCACCCAGAGCTCAGCCCTCCCACCTCACCCCACCTCCCACCTGCCCCAAGGCCCTTACCCTGGCGGGAGCGGTCGTTCCCACGTGGTGGTCTTGTTGTTGTGGTCTACATAGTAGACTCTACCATTTGGCAGCTCCCGCTGCTCCCACCTGAAAGAGACGATCACAGTTGGTACAGGCAGGCAGAGAGCCCAAACCCCAGCATGGCAGAGCACAGATCCTGGCAGCAACCAGAGCCTGCTGCTCTCCATGCCTGCCCCACAGAGCTCCAGCACCGGGCAGAGCAGGTCCAGCAGGAGACATGCAGGAACCTGTGCTAAGCCAGGGTAGCAGAGGGGCTCGGCTGGAATGAGCATCAGGGACCCAGAACTATCCAGACAATGCATTAACCTGTAAGGGCTCCCCAGGGACCAGTGGGCCAATAGTAATTAACAGTCAACTTATTAAGAGTTGCATCTGGTGGGTTAGTAACCTCTCTCCTTGCACTGCTTAGCTACAGAAGTTTAAGCTTTCTTTAAAGCACAGTATGACAGCAGCTCTTTGGCTCACTATATACAGAGCAGGGGTGCTGCAGTAGGCTGTGTGCTGATGACAGGTGTCTTTGGGAGCACAGATCCCTGACTTCCTGCAGAAAGTAGGAGAATCAGTCACTTCATTCAGGTGAAGATTTACATCCATGTGTTTTTGTTTTGTTTCTTTTCATACACTTTTAAAGTAGAACTTTCAAGTTTGGGCTGGGGCTGTGCTCCCCTGGCAGCCCCACTGCTGCCAGACACCACGAGGATGCAGTCCTCCAGGGAACCAAGAGCCATGGGGTAGCCCAGTCCTGCACAGCACTGCAGCCATTCCTCAACTCCATTCACTCATTCATGGAAGTTTACGCTCTGGCAAACACAGAGTCCCCATGCAGCACCACGCTTTGTCAGCTCTTACTCTGCAGCACACAGCTGCCAACAGATCAAGTGTTCTCCTGCCACGCTTCTGCTCCCACAGGTCTCCCTCCCAATTCAATCTTCGGTCTCAATTAATCACTACTAAAAGCCCTGGGAAATTAACCTACTCAATTCTGTTGCGCTGGCAGCTGAATGGATGAGGGCTGGCAGGCCCACACAGCGCTCTGCGAAGGTGCTCCAAGCACCAGTGCCCATCATCTGCAGCACTCCCACTTTCCCCAAGCCCCCAGGGTAAGACATAAGCCCAGAGCCACACGCACCATGACTGCAGGTCCATGCATGGCACAGCTGTGCCACCGCTCTGAGAAAGGCTGGGAGCTCTCAGCCCCAGTGAGCACCATGTGCACCGTGGGAGAGGCAAGCGGAGGCTGTGGGGCAGTCCTGCAGTCCAAACAGAACACCTTCCTTGTGTAAGAAACCACAGCAGCGTGCCTGCTGCCAGGCACATAATGCAGCTCTTTGTGCGCGCAGATGAGGCTGTGTGCACAGAATGGCAGCGAGCGCCCGTCCCTGCATGGGATCACTGCTGATAGGAACCAGATGCGGGGCCAGTCGCTCTCGTGGCCCTGCTGTCCCTTGGGCACCCAGGCAGGAGGGCCAGGGCCCCACGCTGAGGCTTTGGGCTGCTCCCACAGCACAGCCGCTCCTCAGCAGCCGGGGCGAGGGAGGGCTCCACACACAGCTGGGGCTGGAACAATCCAGGACACCTTCCAGAACCCTCCAGCCCCAAACAGACCACTAGTTGTATGTCGCCTCTGTGCTCAGCACATCTGGTGCAGATGTTCAGAGAGAGCTCTCTGGGCCACATAAAGAGGTACGGATCCCCACATGAACCCAACATGCTGGCACTCCACACGCAGCCCAGCCAGCAAGGAGGAATGGGCTTGGAGCTGCTCCTGCTCTGCACAGCGTGAGTGCTCTCCCTGCTCCTGGGATGAAAGAAGATGCTCAGAGGAGCCCAGGGAACAGGCAGCTTTCTGGTGGCTTCTTAGGGACAGTGACACGATGGCTCCCAGCAGCTCTGCAAGGGACCTAGTGATCTCCAGGGCTGGTGAGGACTGCACAGTGCCAGAACAGTCTGGTTTGGTCCACATGCCTCCTGCCTGAGGCATCACTGTCTCCTGCAAGCCAGATGCATCCTCATCCCATACTGGGCCCCAAACCACGAATCACAGCAATCCCCCAGTGCAGTGAGCCACCCAGAGGCAGCTTCCTCATGTTGGGAGAGATCCCCCAGAGCTCACTTATACCATTCTCAAAGCCATGGACATTCCTGCAATCCCTGCTTAGCAGAGGCAGCAGCCTCCAGCTGCCCTCACACAGGGCTCACGGCCTGGCTGGATCCAGTGCTCCACTCTGGATTCACCTGGGAGCACCTCAACACTCAGAACCCACCTGAGCAGAGCAGCCACTACAGCTCAGGCAATGCATGCAAGATGCTGCTGTTCTCCTCTCCCACTACAAATCCTGTGGTAAGAAGTAGGGAGGGAAAATGAAGGCCCCTCTCTACACCAGGGGGAGGAGTATCCACATCTCTGCACCTCAGGCAGGCAGAGGTGGGGAGGAGAGCTCCCATTTGCCCAGTAAGCACAGGAAGGGGCATGGGTTGGAATAAAGACCTTTTTCAGAGTCCTGGACTTTTCCAGCTGCCTGGAAACAGGAAGCGCTCAGGCTGGAGAACAGTAACCCTCACACACCCCGCATAAAGGCACACTGAGCCGTTAACCCTAATTACCTGTGACTGACACATCAGCGAGGCCCTGACCTTCCAGGCATCGGCTTAGCCAGAGGAAAATAAACAGCTCCCTTCATATGAATTCGAGGCACTGCAACCCCCCTGTGCTGCTCTGCATTTGCAGTCCAGAGCAAAGGTGGAGGAAAGGTGGAGGATGAGGCTCAGCTTGCCCCAGCCCCAGCCCCACTTCTTTCCAACGCCCAGCAAGACACAAAGCAGCCAGAGAGGAGCCCCAGTCCCAGGCCTTCCCACAGCACCACAGGGCTGGCACAGTGAAAGACCGGGTTTTACCTTCCCAATGATGACTCTCTCCCTCTCTCCCAGTAATGCCAGAAGAGTCCAGGATCCAGTAGCACCAGACCTACAAACTGAGGGAGGATCCCTCCCAGCTCCCCACAGTGCCCATTTCTGTCATGTTCCACTCTTTAATATCCATGCCCCCCTTTCAGGAGCTCCCTGCAGATCCACAGTCTCTCTCTATCCTGTTTTCTTCCCACTGAACCCTTGAGCAGCCACAGGAGCTCTGAGGACATCGCTGCTCCAGGCACCAGCCTTGGGAGGCCACTTACAGTGGAGATGCGATTCACTGTTCACTTCCCCAGGGCCCCACAATGGATACAGATCAGAGTCCTGGCCCAAAGCAGGAGAGAGCAGTCCAGCAACACAGACAGACCCAGCTCTGGCTGGACAGGACAAGCTGTGTCAGAGATGGAAGACACAGATCCCCATTCAGCAGAACCAGACAGAGACAGCAGGTCTTCTTGGATGCTTCTGCACTCCCAGCAGCACCCCCTCTCTGCTCTAGGCTCCCTTCCCAGGCTGTCCTCACAGCCCCTTGCAGGCCTTCCCATGCCCTGAGCTTTGCTGAGCAGGAAGGTCATTGCTGCTGAGCCCTGCTGCATGGCCCCAGCTTCCAACACCCATCCCCTCTCGCAGCATAGAGCAGTGTCCCAGCAGCTCTCACACTGCCTCCAGGGCCGTGTCTTCCTCCTCCAGTATCCCCAGGACACTCAGCCACACTGCCCCATTAGGGAACAAGAGCCTCCAGCAGGAGGAGGCAGAGCTGCTTACCCGGGGGGCAGAGAGTCCTGAGCCTGCACTGCTGTCCGTGCCTGCGGGGTGCTGGGTGCTGCCTCCTCAGCTTCTGTGGAGCCAGGCAGGGCAGGAAGGGTGGATGCAGCAACAGAGCCCTCAGCTGTGCTCAATGTCGCTGCAGCCAGCGTGGCTGTCCCCACAGCTGGCCTTTCCTCTTCCATGTCCGCAGCTCCCACCACATCGCCGTTCACTGGGAAGGCAGAGGGCAGAGATATTAGCACCAAGAACAGCACTGGCTCTTCCACCACCCTGGGGCAGCCCCACAGCCATGGTAGTGGTGGTGGCGACAGGGAGCACACAGTTCCAGGCCAGGCCAGGTCCCACAGAGCCCCTGCCTCCATCTTTCCTCTTGAGATAAAAGCAGACAACTGCATTTGTGCTCAGCATCCCTTCTGCTGCCTGCAGGTGTGCTGTGGGTCTGACATGGAGGCCAGAGACAAGGAGCTTAGGGGCAGCCTCACAGCATCCCCACAACAGGCACTGCTGGGAGCTGAGCGGTGCTGATTCCACTGTGTTTGTGGAGAGAGGAAGGGACTGAGCAAGGGAAAACCGCAATGAAAACTGATCAGGAGAAAAACGTAGACCAAAAGGATGAAAGGAAATTTGCTTGATGAATATTTATCAGCTAGCAAAAAAAAAAACAGAGCTTGACAGCACAGCAGAGGATAACTTCTGCCACAGCCACAGTGAAATTAAAGAATTAAAAACAAAAAGGGATGCACATAGAGCTCCATAAATCAGAATTAAGAAATGTAAAAAGCTGCAAGCCCAAGTTTTGTAATAAACACTGCACAGTAGCCAGGTGTTTACTGCTGACAAGCACTAGGAAGAGGATTGAGGAGCTTCAAGCAAACTGTGCCAATGTTCTGAGGGAACCTGACTCAGGTGACTGCCCTGCAATTGCATTGATCTCAGTCCTGGACAGAACAAGGGAAAAGATTATTCAAAGTCCACTGATAAGGACTCAGGGAGGAGTAGGGCTGGGGCCAAGCTATGCCATGGAGAACGCATGCCACACAGTAACTTCCTTTTCTTCTCAGAAGAAATTACAGCTATGGGCTACAAACATAACTGGCAAATTCTTGCAGCAGTCTGCTCCCAAACTGCACGCACTGACATCAACAGAATGTACCGAGCGGGGAGGAAGAGGAAGGCTTCTGGAGGCATGCTGAGCGTGACACAGCATCCAGCACCACCCCCAGGCAGCACCTCCCATCCCGAGGTGTAACGCCCCAGCTGGCACGCTGCTGAGAGATAAACAGCAACAAGGACAGCGCAGCCATAAAGTCACTGGGAAGGCTGGGGCCGGGCCAGCACAACGTGTTGCGAAGCGAGCAGAGCCCAGGAACAGCGCCGTGCCTGCGGGTGCGTCCCAGTGGGGCATGGGCCAGGCAGGCAGCGGCACTGAGCAGCACTGGGGCAAGCCAGGAGTGCGGGTTGAACTGCTGTGTCCCACTGCAGCCCTCTGCACCCTCACTTCCCTCCCAGAATGGATTTTGGCAAAATGGAAATTACAGTGCTCCAGGCTTTTCCAAAGTAATGAAAAAAAAAAAAAAAAAAGGAAAAAAGTCCTCCTGGGTTGAACCAAACATTTCCTTCTATCCAAAACAAAGCATGCTGCTTTTCCTTCAGGTCTCTGACAAAAGCAAAAGTAAGGACAGAACTGGCTGCAAAATAACAGTGCAGGGGAGTAGGAAATACCTGTGGTACTGGTGTCACCCTGCTGCCACCTCCCACCCTACAGCACCGCACCATGTACTCGCCCAGGATGTGGGACATGGGACCCTTGCTAAGCCCACAGTGCCAGACACCATCCTACCATCACGTCCCTGGGCTGCTGCAGGCTTCCTGCACTACTGGGCAGCTCCAGCACACCAGCAAAGAAAAGCTGGTGAGCTGCTTATGGCTTCGTAGTCACACACTCACCAGGTCCAGTCCCTGCTCCACAGGTTATTCATGGCTTTGCGGACAAGCCTAAGAAAGATAAGGAAAACTCTTCCCGAAGGTATTGCTGGCATAAGACTGAGTGCCCCTCTGGGGGTGGGTTTGTGCCCTCTCAGAGAAGAGCCACAGAAATCATTACAGAGAGACAGAACAGGTCCCACCAGTGAGCCTTAAGGAGCTGCCTGGCTTATCAAAGTGAAATCAACAGTTCTTTTTTGGGAAGGAATCCCTCAGCACTACAGGACCCTTTCTCACAGTAGAAAACTCCTTTCCCCCTCAGACCTCACCCCCACCTCTGCCCACCCCACACCCGTCGCAGCAGCAGATCCCTGCCGTGCTCACCGGTGCTGCTGGCGGTGCCGTTGGCCATGCTGCTGGCTGTTGGGCTTTTGGGTGGCTGCCGGTGCCGGCTCCGCGCGTTAGGACTTTGCTCCCCGCTGCCCGCACCCTGCCTGGAGGCCCCAGCGGCGAGGCGGTGCGTCCTACAGGGGAAGAAACAGGAGGTGAGGCGCAGCTGGGCCTAAAGAGAGCTGCCTGCCCCGACTCCATGCTGCTGCTCCCCAGGCGCAGACGTCTGCCTGCCTGCTGGGATACAGCAGCACATACCTGCCCCAAACCTCAGCTCTCTGAACCTACACACGGGTCCTGGCATCCCACCCCCCACGTCAGAGCCCACAGGAGACAACTGCTTGTGTGCGCAGGGACGATCACACCCTGTTGCTTTCTGCTCCAGGAGACCCCCAAGGAAATGCTCACAGCAGCCATGAGCCCCGCGCAGAGACAGGTGGGGATGCTGAAAGCTTCTGCCTATGGTGCCAGGAAGGAACAGCTGGGAAAAGGCAGCACTGAAACAACTGCAGCCAGAGCCCAACTTCTCACAGGGATGCTCAATGAGGGAAAGGGGAACATCCAGCAGCGGGGCACCTCATCATGCACAAACACCAAGGTGAGAGAACTGCTGACCGAGGGAACACTCTGACAGACCCCTCGGTGTTCACTCTGTAATGTGGGGCAGTGAGAGCTCTGCACCACTGGGAAGAGCCTTCTTCCCACCTCAAGGCCTGGGGAGTGCAGGCAGAGTGGGGCCACTCCCGCCCAGTGCAGTGCAGCGCTCACAGCCACCGCACCAGGACGCGGGGATTAGGGCTTGCTTTGTTCCAGCCAACTTCTCCCCTTAAAAGGGCAAAACCTGCAGACTGTCCCCACTTCCCAGGGCCAGGCCGAGCTGGGAGGGGACAGCAGCTTGGCAAGGGCAGGGCACAGCATCGCTCATGCCACCCACGCCAGCTCCAGCAAGCCCTTGGATCCTCCCCATGCTCCTCAGGGAGCAGCTCGCAGCAACGCCAGGCGGAGGAAGGGCTGGGAAGAGACACGGGAAAGCAGAAAGCAGCTCAGAGCCAGCCGGGCTGCAGGACCCAGATCTCTGTGCCCATCCTTAGTTGAAGCAATGGATGGATGAATCCTGTCCTCACCCTTCTTGCTGCAGATGAGCTAAGCGCTGCCCACAGTTTTTAGCAACCAAAACAGGATGTTTCCCTGCTGCCAGCTGGCCGCACAGGGTTATCAGGCCTGAATTAGCCCGCGGGCCGCCCAGCCCAGCCCTCCTACGAGCGCTCCCATCTGGGCATTGTCTTTTAATAGATGCATGGAAACAAACCCAGTGAGGCCACGTGACAGAGGCTAGACTGGGAACAAACTCTTAAAATAGGAATGGGGGAAAAAACAGCAGCATGCAGATGGGAACAGGCAGCAGTGCCGCTGGGAAGGAGCAGGCAGGGACAGCCCCTTGCCCTGGTGGTGAGCATAAGCCTCACCATCCCCTTCCACCACCCACCCCAGGCCACGACAGAGGGAACAGGTGCAGCCAAAAAGGGCAGTGGTGTCAGCCATCAAGGCACAGCCCTTCTGCACAGGCTGATGCAGGGCACGCAGAGCAAGGCACATCACCCACGCTCACCTCCAGCCCAGGTGTGAAATGCTGGAATGGATTCCATCCCCACGACTCAAGCACAAGACGCCAGGAGCCACTGAAGTGCCAGGCATCCTCATTCAGGATGCAATCTGGCAAATGGCAGCTGGAGAGGAATTCTCCCTGTCCCTGAGAGAGATGGCTGCCTTCTCCCCACCACATCCCATGTCACGCGTGGTGCTGGGAATGGGGACAGAACAGGTACCAGCACCTGGAGGAGCACCTGTCACCCCACACCAACCAGCAGCACTGGTGCCTGGTTCTGAAACCCCAAATCAGTGTGAGCCCAGCCCAGTTTATCCTCATTACCCAGCACCGTGCTTTGTGGATCAGCCAGAGAATGGGGCCCTCACAGGGGGATGGGGCTCACGGAGCCAGAGGTGCTGCTTGTCCTCAGGGCTACTCATGCCCATCACCAGCTAAGCTGTAGGCTTTGGATGTGATTAGGTAGTAAAAGTTAACGCAGCAGTGCACTGTAGGAATAACTGGGGTCTGCACTGTTTGCAGCAGGTGACAGCAAAGTCAGGGGGCAGCACCCAACAGAGCTCAGCCCACCAGCCCAAACCCGGAGCAGACTACTCCATTCCATGCTGTCAGGAGGGGCCTCTTAGGCCCCCACAGAACAAATGGAGATTGTGGCAACCCTCTGGGCACCCACAGCACCAAACCTCAGCTGGGGGCCTCTGGGCTGTTTTCTCTTCATGCAGAGGGCTGTGGAATTTCACACCCCGTCACCAAGATTAGCAGCAAACCCCAAGATGACATTTGCTCAGAAGAAAAAAGAGAAGCCCTGAGCAAGCAGTTTCCCTTGGGGGGACAGTGTAGAAATAGTTGAGGAGCAAAGAATGAAACTTTTCTTTCCATCCTGACTGCGAGCAAGTTTGCCAGCATCCATCACCAAGCCCATGAAAATAAACACTGCTCTGCATATAAACAGAGTTAACATCAAACAGCATTCTCACGTGCAAAGGACCTGGGGAAGGCAGCTGACTGTTCCGGGTACACACAGCCATGCTCTGCCCCATACAGCAGTGCTACACTAAAATGTTGAATTGTTCAGAACAACCTACATTCAGATGAGCCCAGAATGAAGCAAAAACAAGTGATAACGTTTCCCATGCCGTGATTTGTAACAACTTCAGGCTGCCACAGCTGGAAGGTCTCCGGAGGTCCTTTCAGAAGCACCAGCCAGGACTTAGCACACTCATCTTGCATCCTCAGAGCTCACACCAAGAGCAGAAACTATTCACTACTCACAGGCAGAAAGCAATGGGGAATGTGAAGCACCCAGTCTCCAGGTTGAGCATCCCAACCAGTTCTTCTGTTCCAGGCTCTCCAGCACCGGCTGAGAACTGCTGCAAAAAGCAGCTTTTGCTAGGACAGAGATCCATCTCATCTCTGAGATGGCGTTAATACCCAGATAGCAGGAACCAAGAGGAGAGCAACAGGGCACAAACTGCGGTCAGCGATGCGTCACCACTCCCCTACCCCAAACAAGCGCTGTACGAAGAATGGGATCACTTTTTAGGGCTAAAAAGCATTTCTCTCCTTCACTCCTCTCTTGTATGCGCCCGGTAGATAAAGAGGAGCAGAGGAGCTCCAAGCACAGAGCTCCTTACCATGCTCCCGAAGC
This sequence comes from Lagopus muta, assembly GCF_023343835.1. Classification (NCBI taxonomy): domain Eukaryota; kingdom Metazoa; phylum Chordata; class Aves; order Galliformes; family Phasianidae; genus Lagopus; species Lagopus muta. The sequence continues at coordinate 899,846 of NC_064444.1, forward strand.
CTGCAGGACACACGGAGCCCCTTACTGTGCAGGCTGCAGGCTCATCACTACAGGCACACTTTAACCAGAGTATCTGTATGGGCTGCTGGGCCACTGCCACACCGTAGAAATATAAATAGGCATTAAATTCAACTCCATGTTGACAGTGTGACACGTCCCTCAATAACCACAGCTCCAAAAAGGAGCAGCTCTGCACCACTCCATTCCAGCAAGAAGGCAGGGACAGGCACTGTGCCAGGCAGGGTGGCTGCTGCCCAAGCATCTCATTTCCTTTGGAAGTAGCTGTTATTTCCCTATAGCTAGGCTTGCTTTGCTTCTCTTGCTCTCCCTGGACCTTCTGAAGCATTCTCCTGTGACCACCACTATGGATATGGTGCCTACCAGTCTGGCCCAGGGCCATGCTGCAGGCAGAGGTGCAGCACCCACCACTGAGCAGCCACTCAGTGAGAGCCCCATTGCCAGGACCAGGCTCCTTGCTCTGAGTGCCAGTCCTCCCCACACACCCTGATGCACCATTCCCACGCCTGCCAGCAGAGCAGTTGGGAGAAACTGCCTGGGCAATCACAAAAAACTGCCTGATATGCCTTAAGAAACAAATATCTAGGGAGACACCGGCCATCTGCACTCCAGCTGCATGGCCACCGTGCCCAACTCTGCTGTCTGCACCCAGCCCTGCCCTAAGTCTCCTGTGTGCTGCTTTGCTGGGAGATTTGGAGGAGTTACCACGTCCTTGAGCCACAAGGACACTGCTCGAGTGCCCCCAGGGGCTCAGTAACTGCCCAGTGATGGACTGGCAGGTGCTGCTCTTACCTTGATCTGCTCCCAAAGCAGTTTGTGGTAGCAGACTGATGTCTGCTCTCCGTGGCTGCAGCCATGCTGCCGGGGTCCCGTCCAGGCACCTGGGACCCTGGGTGGGTGAAGAAGTGGGTAAAGAAAACAACTATAGCATTGATTAGTTCTACCTTCATTCTTTCCTGCCATAAAGGAGACCTAAAAGCACAACCGCTCTCTGCCCCCTATCCACCTCGACCCCATCCATCAGGAGTTCTGCTCCCTTCTGCAAGCCTGAGCTGTGGCTCTGCCCATCCCACTGGAACCCACAGCTCTAAGTATGACTGTGGGCTCTGTCAGCATCATCAGGGCCCCCAGGTTTTAGGACCTGGATGACCCAGCAAGGCAGAGAAGGAACAGAGAGAATGCAAAGCAGTGCACTTCCCAGCATGGGCTCTGCTTACTCCCTAGGCAGCCTCGAGCAGTCAGACATCTGTCCATGCCCCTGCACATGCTCCCTCCCCACGCAGAGCCCTTTTTTGAGTGGTTCACCAAACAGAGAATGTGTTTGCACAGCCCAACATGGGAAAGCTATGGAAGGGGCTGGACTGCTTGAACATTGAGAGGAGGCAGGCACGATGCCATCGACACTCCTGTTCCTGTGTCCCACCACACATCAGCTCCCACAGGAGCCTGGAGCAAGGCCAGGGCCTTACCTGGGGGAGCAGGTGGCTGTCGGCACTCAGATGTTTGCTCAGGGGTGCTGGGGGCCGTGCTGTCAGCCCCGCTCCTCTCCCCGCCGCTGCTCACCGCCTCGTGCACAGAGCTGCTGCATGCACGCGGAGCCGGGCGGCACTCACCCTCTGTCACAGCACTGCCATTCGGCAGGCTTCCCAGATCAACAGCCGGCCCATCCAGGAAAATCGTCAGCTCTCCACCGGAGACAACGCTGCCTTTGTTCTCCGTCTGCAGGTTCAGGGTCAGCTGCCTGTTCTCCACTGGGGGAGACGAGGAGACATAGAGAAAGAGACCACCGGTCATCACCTGGGACCTGACCACGATGAAGACATCATGTCCCAGTCCCCTGCAGGACCAAGCTCCCCATGACCCCAAAGGACTCCCAGGGTCAGCTGTCCCTCCAAGCACAGGCAGCGGCCCCACACCTACAGGCACCCCACAGTGCCCATGAAGGACTGTCAGTCTTACAGCCTGCTCCTAAGGAAGCCCCCCTTCCTCCCCTCACCATTTTCCAGCCACTGGGGCAAGGCCAGGCCCCTTCGTCCCCTCACATGGGGACATGGCTGTGACAACCCAGACCACAACAGCTCACAGACTCAGATCTGAGGCTGTAGAGAGAGACGGGGCTGGATTCATGTACGAGGCAGGAAGAGATCCATGCCAGCACAGCCATCAGATGCCTGCGGCACAGAGTGGATCAGCAACTACGTGCTGAGATGCCTGAAGTCCTGCTCTGCTGTGGAGGAGCAGGAGCATTCTTCAGACTTGGGTTACTCTTCTTCCCACCTAGAAAAGCAGCAAAAGAAAATCCTAGGACCATCACTCTATCTACACCCCCATGTATCTGTTCTACTGAGCCCAGAGCTGCCCCATGACATACAGAAATGCTTAGCCCCAGCACTGGGCCACCTCTGCACCACCTCAGGCCAGGAGGCAGCTGCCAGCTCCACTCCATCGTGAGCCAGCCTGGCTCCCAGTGCTCAGCAAGACTTTCACCAGCTGCTGTTGCTTCACCCACAAGTAATCCACCTGGGGCACTGCCTGTCACGGCTGCAGCCACAGAGAAGGCAGCAGATGAGCCATAGGTACCATGTTCGAAGCAGGGGCTTCACAGCTGCAACAAGAAGCAGAGCCTGCCCCAAATCACTGACTGCTCCCTGTCCCAGGGTGGGCACATGCTGCACGCCCAGCTCTCCAGGGGCCGTCCAGACAGCAGTGAACCACATCCCCAGTGCCGCTGGGGGAGCCACCAGCTCCCAGGCTGGTAGAGAACAGCACAGAGGCTGCCTGCACGCCTTCCATGTTCCCCCGAAACAGAAGCACAATGGCACCATCAGTACCACAACTCACACAAGCGCGGCCGTGCCCCAATTGAGCCAGTAGGACCAAAACACCCAGCTCCGCCACACAGGGCCAGAAAAATTTGGCTGCCCCAGTGCGGGACGCCAGCCCAGACACTTCCTGACTCATTGCTCAAATAATATTTTTATTATACACGGATTGCTCATGACACAACGGCACCATTTTTAAGCAACCTGCTTCACCCTGTCTCGCCGTGAGGATGAGATGCAGTACCCACCCATGGGAGCAGGAAGGGAGCATGTTCCCCACAGACCCCTTGTCCTGTCCCCAGCTCAGGGCGAGGGCCTGGCAGGGGCTGCAGGAAGTATCTCCACACTGCACCCGCAGCCCAGTCAGCACAATGTAGTGCTCAGGACTGGAAACGCTCCCCAAGCCCAAGTCCCCAGAACCCGTCAGCCACACACAGCCAGGAAGGGACACAAGCAGGCAGAGGAGGAGTCACTGCACTGCGGGGGCACTGGTCAGAGACAGGAACCCTCTCCACTGCCCTGCCTGGATGCAAGGCCTGGAGACAAGCGAGCGTGGAGCTGCCTGGAACCTGTTGTGCGCACCTGCTGTGCCATGCTGGGTCTCTGACATCCAACCCCAAACCTGGTGCCTGGGACTTGTGAACAGAGGGTTGCAAGACAGGTCGTTCGTGAACATCACAGATTCTAGTCCCAAGGAGGCAGATGCCCTTGGTGCCCAGGGCCCTCACCTCAGGGCACGGCATGGATGTCGGTCAGAGCTGATGCTGCTGCTCGTTTCCCACCTGCCATCACATAGGGCTCTTGGTTAAGCCCGGTCTCAGCCATCTGCATAAAGGTGTTATTCTCCAAATCTGCAAGGGGAACGGATCTCACAGATCCTTCTAAGAACGTGAGACAGAAGACCGAGAGCCAGCCTGCTACCGAGCACAGCCAGAAAGCAGAACAAATCCAGACCCTGTTTCTCCCTGCCTGCTCCGAGCCATAGGAACGTGCCCTTCCCCCGAGCCGTGCGGAAGTCACGCCCGCACACACCGGGGGTCTCCTGCGCCCCTCCTGCGAGCGCCCCGCAGCCGCAGCCGCACAGACCCTCATTGTGCAGCGCCCGGCCCGGGGGGACGGCAGCACGGGAGCAAAGACGAGGTGTCTCCGAGTAGAGGATGTGAACACGAACCTCCCAGCCGGCCGCCTTCTCCCCCTCTCCACCCCCTTCAGCTTTTTTAAAGAAAATAAACACCAGCAGAACCTTCCATTCACTGTCCCCGTCCAGCACGCGGGACGCACAAAGGGACATTGCTGCTGCACCAACAGAGGGTCCCCTGAACGGCCAAGCACAAAGGCTGCCTGTGTCCTACCGGCTGCCAGAATGTCAGAGGGATTATTATTATTTTGGGAGGGGGTCGGGGGTGATTTGGTCCTGAATGAGGTCTCAGTTCAGCTACTTCCAGTGCCCTGCGTGCGGCATCAGAGCTGCCATTTAGTGGTGGCGAGCTGGAATTCCCTCCCAGCCCATTAAGCGGATTTACAGTTCCACCCTGGTAGCAGCAAGCACAACTCCGGGCTGAGCCCGAGCCCCCCGGCACCCCGGGAGCCGCCTGAGCTGCACAAGCACTGAGGAAAGGAGACCCGCTGCCTCTCACCTCACAGGGAAGGCTCCTTTCTCCCACAGGCAGACAAAAAAGTTTGCTCACCTCTCACCTCCTACAGCTCTCTTCGCACCATTCCTCTGCATGCGAATCCCAGTTTTCCCTCAAACAGTTCCACATGACCAAAGCTGCACCCTCCACCACCTAAAAAAAGCCCCACACAGAGCCACTGACACAAAGATAAGCAGCTCCTCCAGGCTGACCCAACAGCCACTGCCACGCACTCTACTCAGCAATCTACGTGCCCCCCCTTAGCGCAGGGCAGCAACACCACCATCCCATGGCACACGCAGGGTCCCTGCAGCCATGGTCCTCTGGGAGGAACCTGAGGGGAGCAGGACATTCTCCAGCTATCCCACAGAGCAGGGAGGAAGCAGAGTTTAGGAGAAGTGATCATCTTTAGTCCTATAGGAAAACCAGTCTTCCCAGGCAGTGGAAGATTAGTCCTTGCTGCTGACACAGCCTCAGATGCCCAAGAATCACTGACAACTGTGCCCACTCCACTGCCACGCAGCACAACCAGGAGGACCTCAGACCTCTTTTCCCCTCCTTTTCTCTGACCAGGACCACTGCCCCAGCAGAGACAGTGCATTAAGCATTCACTGCAGCCCATCTGACTGCCTGCTTTCACCACTCCTTGGTGAAAGAGCCTTTGCTTTCTGGCCACGCAGAATTCCTGTGGCAGCATATTCAAGCAGTGGGGTCAGCTGCAGCTTTCCAGAGGTTGGGGGTTTGGCCAGAGGTGCAGAAGAATGGAAAGAAAGGGCTCTGCAGGATCTGTCAAGTCCTGGCATATGGTGCCACTTGAGAAACAGGAGCCTGTTGATGTAACTTGCAACCCGAGCTGTAAGCAATAAAAGCAAGCACTTTCATCCATGAGCTGCAGCCCAGCTTACTGGTGTCCCTCCAAAGCCTGCACAGACATTCACCACTCAGCTGCCAGGGACCAGCAAACAGCAGCACCAAGATCAGCTTCCACCCAGACCGCGTCGGGGGCCGCCCGGGGACACTGCTCCAGCCACACCAAGGAGCTGCTGGCACCTGGGAACAGCATTACTGCTGGGGGGCCCAAGGCAGGGCTGTGCCACCGAGCGCAGGAGGCTGTGCCTTGTTTTCTGTCCTTAATCCCAGCCGAAGACAGAAGCATGCTCTCCCCTGAGCCCCAGCACCGGCCACATCCTGGTGGAACAGCCTGGGTCCAGCTCCCCGTAGGCTCTCCCCATCACCCAGCCTCACTGCAGAGCTCTTTTTCCAGGCTGCAGGCCTCAGAGCTGAGGCTGTTCCACCTGGAGTGACGCGTGCTTGGCAGAAGGTTCGACAGCGAGAACAGAGGGAGCCACGGCTGCTCCTGGCAGTACGAGCCCTGCAGACACTGCCACGAACGTCACTGGAGATGAGAACACCACCCCTGCTGGAAAACACCCATCTGCCCAAAAGCTGAGCCACGAGAACAATCCTTCCACACCAAGTAAAGCTACAGGAATACAAACAAAAGATTGCAATTATGCTCACACAGCGGTAACTTACAGAAAACCTCACTAAAACCATAGCGAAAAAAACCCAAAACTAACAACAACAAAAAAAGGTCAGACAGCAGCAAGCTGCCAGCCAAGAGCTGCCTTGGGGAGGACACGTCCCTGCTCAGCACCTCCCAGGAGCAAAGAATGAGCTTGGGGGCTTCCAAGAAGCAGACAGCACTCAATACAGTGTCTCCCTCAGCAGGGGGACTTAGGCTGGATTAAGGCATCCCTTGTCCAGCTCAGGAGGGTTTAATCCCAGCTTACTTGTGTGACCTGGCCAACTCCCTGGTCACCACAATGCTACACTCTGGAAACGGCTTCATCTCCTCAGCAGGCAAGGCAGGAGCCAGCAGCCAGGCCACAGAGCACACCAGGACCAGGGCAGGGTCCCTGCGATGCAGCCTTCCCTCCAGAGGAGCAGCAGCAGCCTGAGGCCCACACAGAGCTGGAGCAGAGCCACGAAGGCTGAGCAACAAGGAGCAGGGCCCAGACTTGGTGAGACAGGCAGCATGCAGGAGTGTCCACCCTGTGGCAGCACCTCCCCAGCAAAGCAGCACTCTGCAGCTTTAAGAGTCCTCCCTCCTGGCCCACGGTGTCAAGGAAAAATCTGACACATTTTTTCTGCCACACGTTAACGAATGAACTAGAACAGCCAGTTGCCTTTTCCATTCAATTTCCACACAGCCCCCTGGGACACCCACTAATGAAAGGGCTGATTGTGCCCTGCCACAGGAGCGGGCAGGTAGGGCGGGAGCAGTGGCACGACTCTGGGAGAAAGTAGGAGGGAGCACCACGGGGCTGAGCCCCCAGCACAGGCAGCTCCAGCAGCCCAGCCCTGTGCCTCCAGGCACCAGCCAGGTCCTCACGGGCTTTACAGCACGACTGCAGCAAACGAGCTCCCCATGTGTGCCCAGCAAGGATGCAGCGATGCCAAGGCCCAGGGGCACGGGGCAAGCCTGCCCCAAGGAGCGCTGTGGGGACACTGCTGGGACTTTGTCACCCGCAGTAGCAGTGCCAAGGAACAGCCCCATGTAGGCCTGGCAGAGGCCAAGCACACCCCATTCCCCGCTGGGCAGAGGCTCCTCTCTCCCCCCCTCCCCATACCAGCTCTGTGTTCTGTGAGAAGCAGAGCTTTGCTTGGAAAAGACAGAGTAAGCCTTTTCCAGCCCCGCGCAGCAGCTTCCATGGCTGAGCCTTGAATGGGTGTCTTTATGCAGAAGCTGCTGCCACAGCCACACTCCAGTGACCACAAATGGCAGCAAATAGCAGCAAATAGCTGAGGGTTTGTGTTTCCACACAGCTCTGGCACCCCGGCTAACGCAAATCTGGCTGCTGTCACCCAGCACACAACAGTGCCTTGCTCCCTGCTGGGGCCACTCCTGTGGTGTGGGGAGACCCCGGCCCTCAGCAGGGACACAGGCTCCGCACAGAGGCCAAGGGACCCACAGCAGCTCTGGCCAGGCCATACAGACAGACATACATTTCCCACCACTCTTGAGCAGGTTCCATAGGCTGACGGAGGCGGTGCCCAGCAACTCGTTCCTCAACGTATGGCAGCTCCACACCTTCAGGTCCAGGTGACTCTGAGCCGTGACATTCCTAGAGAGAGAACAGGAGAGGGGCCATCACCATGGCCTCGTCCCTTCTCTCTGCTCGGGAGCAGGTAGTGCCAGGCCTGCCAAGCCAAGGAGCAGAAGGGATGAGGGGAAGCTGCAGGGTGACAGGAGACCGTATCCCCTTCCTGGTGACACTCACAGCATCCTCAGCAGGGGCAAAGCCCTCTGACATCCAAACAGCCCTAGCTGATGGAGCTGCATGAATCCCCCCTAAGGGCAAGGTGTGGGGGCAGGGGACAGCCCCAGCCCCACGGCACAGGGTTAGAGGGACTTACAAGATGAGGATCTCATTCCACAGCAGCTCAGAGCTCCCCATCTGCTTTCCCGTCTTCTTGGTCTCGCTGGGCAGCCCATCGCCCGCCACCTCCACGTAGCAGTTCATCCGTGACTGTCGGTTGTGGGCCTTGGGCTTCACGGACACCACTGAGTGGGACAGGCAGGGGTCAAGCAGCAGCCCCACAGCCACAGCCCCTGCCCCAGCCCGAGGACACTGCCGCACATGTGCGCACCCATCTCTGCCACTGATGCTCTGGGGAGGGGACAGCATTGGGCCAAGACGGCCCTGGTCACGCTTCATCCACTCCCATTTCACCCCACAGACACCTACCATCCCTGCTCAGCTGCTCCCAGCCCCAGGAGCCTGATGAGAAAACCCATGCTCTATGACAAGCCAGGGACACAGGGGATCTGCAGGAGCCAATGGAAGGAGGCAGTTGGCTGGGGTGTACTGCTACGCTCTAGATAGCTGTGCCTGGACCAGAGGGCTGCAGACAGTGCTGGGACACAGCTCCCGGCATCTGGAGCCATCTCGTGGCCACTGCAGCACAAACACCGCCGTGACAGCGCTATGGAGCCACATCCCAGCAGAGGAGGCAGAGCCCCCCACAGGCAGCGCTCTGCTTCCAGAGGCCTCCAGCACGAAGGCCTGGTAAAGACTGCATGCACCACGGAGCCTGGAACACGGCCCCTTCCCACCAAGGTACCCCAAGGTCTCCTACCTCGGTGCATCCACAGCTCAGCTCCCAGCCCTGCACAGGACTCACCTTTCACAGAGAGCTGGGACTTCTCGCAGGGTGGCCCTGCCCTGGCCCTGCTGGAGCTCGCAGAGGCCATGTCATCACCCCTGGCCTGGAAGGGAGAGAGAGATGGGGACTCAGCACCAAGGCTGAGCTGGGGCCCAAAAATATACTGTGTCCAGCACTCCACACAGCACAAAGAGCACTCAGCCACTTGGGGCAGCAGCCTGCAGGCAGTCTTGTGAGCAACTCCACCTCACCCCGACCCCAAGGCCGCTGCTGTTCCTGGCCATAGGGACAGAGCAGCCTCCAGCACAACCGAGCACTAAAGCCTGCAGGTGAGGGCAAGGCATGGCACATAGCATCCCTTGGAAAGGATGAGACAGCAGCATCATGAGCTGGGTCTGCTCACAGCACAGCAAAGCTGCATGTCCCTCAAGGATAGCTCACCGGGCTGCTGGGCACCAAAATACCATGGAAAAGATTGGTCCCCTCTATTCCAAGACACTGCAGAGCTGCAGCTCAGTGGGCAGGGGAACTGCAGCCGCTCCAACCGCAGGGCCGGACCCCAACACAGCCTGCACCTTCCCAGGCACTCACCACTTCCTCACTCTGGGGCACTGCATCACTGACAGCGACCACAGCACTTCCCTCTCCCCTCTCTTCTCCAGGAGGAGAGGCTGAGGGAGCTGGGATTGTTCAGTCTGGAGAAGAGGAGGCTGAGGGGAGGCTGAGTCATTGCACTCTATAACTTCCTGAAGGGAGGTTGTGGTGAAGAGGGATTTGGGTTCTTCTCCCAGGCAATGAGCAGGACACAGGGTAATGGCTGCAAGTTGTATCAGAGGAGGTTTAGATTGGACAGAAGGAAGAACTACTCTCAGAGAGTCAGGCACTGCAATGGCTGCCCAGGGCGGTGGTGGAGCTGCTGTCCCTGGCAGTGTTCAAGAGGCGTCTGGATGACGTGCTGTGCGATATGGTTTAGTGCTTGTGGTGGCAATGGTGCTGAGGAGATGGTTGGACTAGATGATTCCAACCTTGTGATTCTATGATTCTATGGCAGAGGCAGCAGTTTTTCTACTGAAATGCCTGACTATGAAGGAAAATCCCAGGGTCAGGGATCACGCAGGAGCACGAGGTGCTCAGTCTGGCCCCAGCAGTCAGCTATGGTATCACGCTGCTCTCACGGGGCCCTGTCTCAACCTCTGCTAGCTCCTTTTTAACCCCTCCCACAACACAGGCTCCCCACACCCCTCCTGGTACCAGCCTGGCACAAGGCTGAGCCTAGGAGCCTAACACAGCCTTGCTGGGAACTTACTGCTGGGCTACACGAGACCAGGTGGGGGCCCGGCAAGATGCCCTCCATCCTCCCTGGCAGCTGGGAGCCAGCTTACAGACTGAGGTCATATCCAAGACAGACTGCCTTGCTATTACAAGCTATTCCAACTCCGGTGGGAATTCCAACTCCAATTCAACAGATCACCCTCCAGGATATTGCTGGTTGACCCCCCCAGTTCCACATCACCACTCACTTCATTAGAAACATCAGCAAGTCCCACAGAACGCAGCCAGCCCGCAACCAAGCCCTGTGCAGGACGGAGCAGTGAGCTCTTCCCCAGGGCACTTCCTGTGCCACCGGCAGCGACCCACACTCCAGAACTGCCGTGCCGGGACCTGGGGATCCCTGATCCTTCCTCAACTTCAGGCACCGTTTCAGCCCTCTGCAGCCATCCCACACAGACACAGCCCCAGGCTTTGCTGGGGAAGCTGACCCGGCAGGGATTCATAGTTCGCTGCACTCATTCCAAACCCTCACCACACGCAGCCCTCGCGCTCTCCCGCCACGACCTACAAAGCCGCAGCGCCAGTCAGCCGAGCGCAGTCACCGAGCGTCCCGCACTGCGGAGCGCCAGCACCGCCCGACACGGGACGGCGGGAACACGGCCGCGTTAGCGCGGCTCCTCGCTGGTGGCGGCTACGAACCCTGCCCCCTTCTGCCCGCTTTCTCATCCTCTGATTCTCACTTCACCTCACGGCACAGCAGCGTAGGGGCACCCCGGGCCCTCTGCTTCCCCCGCGCCCCTGTAGAGCTGCAACGCTGCGCTCAGCCCGAGGCCGGAGGGGTCGGGATCCTCACAGAACGCGCACGGTCTCTGGGTGCCGAACCAGCGCCCGGAGCCCCTCGCCCAGCGGTGCCGCCGAGGGCAGGGGCAGTTCCCGGACTCCGGGTTGAGCCCCGGCGCCGCCTCCTCAGCCAACGCTGCCGCCGCCACCGCAGCTCCCACAGGCCCGCCGCTCCTTCCCACCCAGGCCTCGGCCCCCTTCCCGGCCAGCCCCACAGCCGGTGCCCCGGGTCGCCCCGACGGGCTTCCCCTCTGGAGGCCAGCAGCCGCCGCCGGTAAAGCTGAGCGGAAAGGCTCCCCACGCTCAGCGACCACCAGAAGCGACCGCCAGACCCCGCCGCTTCGCGCCGCCCGGCCCTCACCCGCCTCACCGGCAGCCGCTGCGTTCCCGCTTCCGGCTGCGGCGCCGCCGTCACGTGACCCCGCGCGCACCTGACCGCACCGCCCGGAAGTGCTCCAGCAGCGCCGCTCCCGTCGGGCTCCGCGCGGCGCTACGGGGTGCGGGGAGGGACACAGCGGGCATGGCGCGGGTACCGCATGTCGTGGCTGACGCCGGCGCGTTTCTGAGCGGCGCCGCGCTGCAGGTACGGACCGAGGGCTCCGGGATGGGGGGAGGCTCCGGGCCGGGCTGAGCTGACCCGCGGCCCACCCGCAGGACGTGGCGCAGAGTGTGTACACCGTGCCCGAAGTGCTGGCCGAGATCCGGGACCGGCGGGCGCGGCGCCGCCTGGCCGCGCTGCCCTACGAGCTGCATCTCCGTCGCCCGCGGGCCGACTTCGTGCGGACGGGTGAGTGCGCGTGGGGGCGGCGGGGCCGCGTGCGGCTGTGGGGGGTAACGGGCTCCTCTCCCCCGTGCCCGCAGTCACCGAATTCGCCAAGCGCACCGGGGACTTCCCCAGCCTGTCGGCCGCCGACCTGCAGGTGTTGGCGCTCACCTGCCAGCTGCAGGCCGAGACCGCGGGGCCGGGCAGCGTCCGTCTGCAGCCCCCGGACAAGGTAAGGAGTGGGCTGAGGAGTGGGGATGGGCTGCAGGCACTGCTGAGCCTGGCGCTGCCCACAGGTGCGGCTCAGCTCCAGCCCGCGGCACCCCGAGGCCACGCTGCACCTCGCCGGCTTCCACCTGCCTGCCAAGGTATGGGGTGTGACGGGGACAAAGAGGGGGCGTGGGGGGTGAGAGGAATGGGGATGTGGAGCCTTGGGCTGCTGTGTGTCCTCCAGCACAAGCGCCTGCGGAAGGGCCAACAGCAGCAGCACAGCCCCAACAGCAGCACAGAGCTGCCCGACAGCGCCGAGTTTGGCTCCTTCCTCTTCTGGAGGCCACCCCTGCCCAGCATCGAGGATGAGCTCCAGGAGATGTTGGTGAGGCTGCTGTGCTTACTGCCCTGCATCCCGGCTCCTTGGCGTACACAGCACCAACTGCCCATCTCTACAGAAAACACACAGCATCTCCAGCAGCTCAGTGGCCACCGATGAGTGCCAGAGCTCGGAGGATGGGGATGGTGCCGAGGAGGAAGAGGATGAGGAGGAGGAGAGTGATGATGACAGCGAGGGCTGGATAACGCCAAGCAACCTCAAGCAGGTCCAGCAGGACACGGGGCACTGTGACACTGTGCCTGCCGACGTGCAGGTCGGCTGTGTCACCACAGACTTCTCCATGCAGGTGAGTGCTGCCTCATGGCACTGGCTCCAGCCCCCAGCTCGGTTGATCCCACACACGTACCATACAAAAGTCACCCTGCGCTGCCTTCTTTTGTGTTCAAAGCTGCCAGTTCTCCCCACAGCAGAGGCCTGCACAGAGCCCATTGGCTTTGCTGCCTTTGGCTTCTTGCTGCCCGGGCAGGCAAACCTGGGTGGAGCTGCTGGGCTCATGGCCTCTTGCTTTCTCCCCCTCATGGCAGAATGTGCTGCTGCAGATGGGCCTCCACGTGCTGGCAGTGAATGGCATGCTGATCCGCCAGGCCCGGAGCCACATCCTGCGCTGCCATGGCTGCTTCAGGTGCAGACACAGCACCACCAGGGCAAGGGGCAGTCTCTGGGGATGGGCAGTAATCCCACTCCTGGGCTGGGCCTCTGCTCTGCAGCCCAGGGAGTAGTAAACCTCCTCCATCTCTGTCTACCACAGGACAACTTCAGACATGACCAAGGTCTTCTGCCCTCACTGCGGTAACAAGACATTGAAGAAAGTTGCAGTGAGCGTCAGTGAGGATGGGAGCCTCCACATGCACTTCTCCCGCAACCCCAAGGTGCTGAACCCACGGGGACTCAGGGTGAGTTGCTGCATGGGCTGGGCTAGGTAGAGCTGTGGTTGCCTTCTGGATGTTCACTTACTGCAGGGACTCTCGAGCTTCTTTTGCTGAGTTCTCTATAAACCAGCAGTCACTGTGAAGGTCCTCTAACCAGGAGTTACCCCAGAGGTTTAACAGTCTGTTCTTTGGGCAGTATCCGCTGCCAGCGCCACAGGGAGGGAAGCATGCCAACAACCCGCACCTGGTGGAGGACCAGCCCTTCCCACAGCAGCGGCTATCCCGCAAGGCCAGGCAGAAGACCAACGTCTTCGACCCCGACTACATTGCAGGGGTCTCTCCCTTTGCAGAAAATGATATCTACAGTCGCGCAGCCAACCTGCAAATCCGGGACATGGCACTGGGTGCTGGTAGGAGGCGCCTGAACCCCAACGCTGTGACAAAGAAATTTGTGAAGAGAAGATGAAGGGCAGTTCAGGGCCTCTGGCGGTGCAGTTGCGAGGGAAAAGGAAAGGTGGGCTGCCTGGGCACTGCATGGCACCTAGTGAGAGCAGGAGGGTGAGATGCCTGCAGCGCCAGCACCCAGCCTTTCCTTCTGGGCTTCTTCAGGTGTCAGCGGGGCAGGCAGCAGCAGGGGCAAGGCTCTGGGTGTGTGACATACTGACCCTGACTGCCTGCCAGACCCAGCACACATGGAAGGTGCTGGCTACACTGCTAGTGGGGTATAGGCATTCCTGTTTATTTCCAAGGACGCCATGTTGAATGACAGCAATGCGAATAAACATGAAATGCTACACCACCATGACTCAGTCGTTTTTCCACTGAAGGGAAAGCAGGGCTGTTGGGCTGCTGCCCACCAGCAGCACCCTGGGACGATTTCTATCAGGGCACTCCCTGACAAGCAGATATGAACTGCAGATTTTACAGCCAACCTTTCTTGGGCTCTGTGCCCATCTGCACCTGCACAGCAACCCAAACCACCCCACCTGCACTGCACGGCTGCTCCTGCAGCTACACGCTGCTGGACGTGAGGCAGGGTACCTGCCCACAGGGGGAAGGGGAGGTCAGGGGTCTGGGTGCACGACCCTGTGCAGGTGACAGCCCTTGGTTCTAGGGCAGACCCATGACATAACACGGGGGGCTGGTGGCTCCCAGGGGGCTGAAAACAGCACGGGGGGGGGCGGGGCTCCCCGAGGGCAGCGGGTGATGTCCCAGGCAATGGGTGCTGGCAGGGACACGGCTGGAGACGCGCAACGGGCCTGGAATCTCGCCTGCGAGCAGCGGGGCGGCACAAGTGAGTCTCGGTACCGCACGCCCCGCCTCTCGGCCGGCCCCCCGGGTCTCAGCAAGCCCTGACCGAGCGAAGTTCAGCCAGCGTTTGTACTGGCCGCGAGCGGTGTTACGGCCTCGCTCCAGTTCCGCTCCTGGGAGCCGAGCCGCCCCGGCAATGGCAGGTAGGTGAGCACTGGTACCGGTACAGGCGAATCTTGCCCGGTGCCAGTGAGCGGCACCAGGGCCTCGATGCTACTGTCTCCAGCTGTGCTTCCCTCTCTGCAGCACCGATCTGCAGCAGACAATAACTGCGCCACTAACTGCTGCCTTTGTGGGTTCACGTGGCCGTGGAGTTGCAGCTCCCGGCACGGATTGCCTGGGGCAGCGGCAGGGTGCTGGTGGGGATTGGTTGGGGGACAACTGTAAGGGGGTCTGTGCAGCATCCACGGGGCTCCGCAGGGCAGTGTGGACTCCCAGGTTCAGCCACGTGGGTCCGTCGGCCCCGATGCTGAGCAGCACCCTCCCCACAGGCCGCAAGGCGCTCATCGTGCTGGCGCACCCCGAGAAAACCTCTTTCAACCACGCCATGGCAGCAGCAGCCAGCAGCGCGCTGCGTAACAAGGGCTGGGAAGTCACCATCTCAGACCTCTATGCCATCGGGTTCAATGCCGTGCTCTCACGGCGCGACATCACCGGTACGAGTGCAGCCATCGTCCCCACCAGCCCCCAGCTTGTTCCTCCCTGAGCCCCCACCCTCCCTGCAGGGCCCCCCAAGAACCCCGAGCACTTTGTCTACGAGATGGAGATGGGGCATGCATGGAAGGAGGGACGCCTCAGCAGCGACATCGTCACCGAGCAGAAGAAGATTGAAGCGGCCGACCTGGTCATCTTCCAGGCAAGACTGCGGTGCAGTCTTCATTGCAAGGGCTGAGGGGGAATTTGTGGGGGGTGGCTGGTTTTGGAGGGGCTGTTTCAGGGGGGAAAAATAGCAGCAGCGCTCACTGCCTGACCCACCCGTGCCCGCAGTTCCCACTGCAGTGGTTTGGGATGCCAGCCATCCTCAAGGGCTGGTTCGACCGCGTTTTCGTCGACGGCTTCGCCTATTCCTTGGCCAGCATGTACGACCAGGGGCCCTTCCAGGTAGGCCTCGGGGCTGTGGGGGAACACGTGCTGGCCCTGCAGCCCCTGCCTCTCCCCTTCCCGTCCTCAGAAGAAAAAAGCCATGCTGTCACTCACCACCGGCGGGATGGGGTCCATGTACAGCCCCAGCGGCATCAACGGCGACATGAACGTGCTGCTGTGGCCCATGCAGGTAGTACGGTCGGGGCTGGGGACAGCGTGGTACCAGGGCACCGTGCTGACAGCTCTTCCCACCCCGGTGGCAGCGGGGGACTCTGCACTTCTGCGGCTTCCAGGTTCTGGCGCCCCAGATTTTCTACAGCGTGCGCTACGCGAGTCCTGAGGCGCGGGCACAGATGCTGAGTGCATGGAAGAGCCGCCTGGCAGCCGTGGAGCAGGAGAAGCCCCTCAGCTTCGTCCCCAATAGCTGCTTCGAGATGAGCCTGGCCGGCGGCTTCGTTCTGAAGCGCGAGGTGCTGGCGCAGCAGGAGGGGCAGCAGCACGGCCTGTCGGTGGGGCAGCATCTGGGCAAGGCTGTGCCCCTCAACGAGCAGCTCCAGGCCCAGAAGTAGCAGCCAGGGCCTGCGCCCACACTGAGACCCAGGCCTGGCCTCACAGCACCGCAGCAGGGGGCCGCAAGGGCAGCCCCCACACTTGCATGCACTTGTTTTTCTGTGTTCTCTTTCCTGACATTTTTCTGTGCAATTTTATTCAAAATCAAGGCTTCGGGGCACAAGGGAAGGGCTTGTGGTTGAGGCTTGCGTGAATGCAACGATAAATTGAGGTCCAGAACCTGGAGGTGGTGTGCTCTTCTCTGCCCCCATCAGGCAGTGCAGACTCAGGCCCAGCTCTGCTGTGCAGCTGGGGGGCTGCCCCCTGCCCACCCCTGGAGCTGGGCAGGAACCCTGGGGACCACTGACACCAGGCGGCCCCACTGCAGCCAAGGCCACAGCCTCAGGGACTGACACAGCCCTGATTTCCAGGTCCCTGATCTCCAGGTCCCGTCATGTCCTGGGAAGCCTCAGCACCCTATCCCTCACCTCCTGCACATGCATCCACAGAATGGGCCATGTAGTGGGGCAGTATTTGAGCTGAGGAGTCTGGATTGAAATTCAAAGAAAGGGGGCTGAGGGCCCCTCTGAGGCAGCAGCTGTTACTGTAAAGAAGCACAGTGCTGGCTAAGCCATGTGGGGCAGGGGGTGGGAGGCCTAAGATGGGAGGCTCCATCCATAGCAGCGGGCATCGGATTATCAGCGTGGGCAGCGAACACTGCATGGGACTGAGCCCAGAGGGAGAGTGAGGCTGTGCCAGGCTGCGGGAAGGATCGCCTCTGCTCCCTTTTCTCACCCACTCGGAAGCTGAAGGACCATGACGGTGACGCAGCTCTCTGGGGGCGGGCTCTGGGACGCTGAGGACGTAGCAAGGAGCTCGGACTTGGATGCATCATTGAAAAGAAATGCTAACAGGAAACTGAACACCCACACAGCAATGCACACCAACACACGCCCCTTCCTCCCACAACAAGCAAACCGGTGCCACGTTTCCTCCTGTGCTACAACAGGGTTCAAGGCTCTGATGTCTGCTCCAGTATCGTACAGCAGTGCATTCTGTCAGAACTCAGGGTACGTTTAATGTTTTTGTTTCTTACCTATGTTGTAGTTTTTCCCATCCTGGAGATGCACAAAGCCCATATTGCCACGCACCGCAGCGCTCTCTGCACAAGCTGTCTTCTGCCAAGTTGTATCCCCATTATTTTTCCAGCTTGCGCATCCATCTGAAAATTCCAAGAAGGAACTACCTCAGATCACGCACTGTTTCCCACAAAGCACCATCTTGATCAAGCTGACCCCTCAGAACGCAGCCACATTTACCAAGGCATACTTTCAGTTACATTAATTGATTGTATTCGCTCGTCTATTCATTCTATCTCTTCTATCTATTCTATCCAGCTGAGCACAAGGCAGATCCCAGGCCTCGGCCTTGCTGCCAGCTCTGCCTGAGCTGAGTGGGGTGAAGCCACTGCCGGCCCCACAGGAGAGCCCAGGGATGGGACAGGAGAGCCCAGGGATGGGACTATGGGAGACCGCAGAGGGAATCCCCACCTCAGGCAAATCATGAATTACCTCCTTGAAATCTCTGTAACCCAAAGCTGGTTTTTGGGTAGTAAGCAACTTTGGACCTAAGACCGCATAATAACAAAGAAACATTGGAATTGTTCCCCCCCCTGCAGAGTGTGTGCATGACACGCTGCCTCTTTCTATGCAACAGCATAAGGCATGCACCAAGGGCACAAACCCATGCACCCATGCACTTTTGTCTTTCCAGACAGCCTTTTTTTTCCCCAGCAGGGAGGTGTCCTTGAAAAGAACCACAACAGGACTTTACACTGCAAAATGAAAACTTTCATTGTTTTATTCTTGACTGCAGCTGTTTACAGAAATATAGTTGCGAGTATACAAATGTCCCAATAGAAGCAAAATATTTTTATTTTTTAATATTCAACATGTTATCACAGGATAGCTAAAAACATAGATGCAAATGAAATATCCCCCTCATAGAACAAACCGAAAGCACTGGGGATCAGTGCTTTGAAAATCCCATCTACGAAAGCCATATACACAGAAATGCACAGGGAATATCTGGTGCTACTTTCACACTGCAGGACAAGGGAAAAGGCAGCTCAGCGGTTGATCAGTGCACTGCAGGAAAACATGGCAGAAAAGGCGGCGCGCCACAAGACAGACGCGGGTGTTAACAGAGGTAGAATGCTCTGATCTGAATGACTGCGGAGCTTATTCATCATCAGTGAGCTTCAGTAAAAATGCAGAGTTGTCTCATTTCAAACAGCGTTCAAAATTAAAAAGCTTCAGCAATGCTGTGGGCTTTTATGCGGGACACTGGAACTTGCCTCCAGTTCTATGATTCCTGCGGGGAGGCAGAGCCTGGGGGCTGCAGGGCACAGCAATGCTGCCTGGCAACCTGGGCCAGGGGCACAGGGCAGATCCTCACCAGCTTACAGGGGGCAGCTTTGCAGACTAAGGGAAGATAAGGCAATTTTCATCGTCTGAACACAGGACCCTTTCCTCACCTGAATTACAACTAACACACACAAAGCCTTCAGTGGGCTAGGTGCTGAAATTTTGGAGGCTAAAGTGAGTGCTTGCAAAGAATCTCAGTGAGTATCTCTCAAGAGGCAGTGAAATCCTCTTGTTCCTCCCCTCGTCCCAGCACATTGATATGTTATGAGCAATTTCATCAATTGTGATAGCAAAAGCTACAGATCTCCATCTCCAGAAGCAGTGGAAATCATCTCAGAGAAAAGAAACGAGGACGCTACCTTCCGTTTAGCAGAGATGCTTTGACAATACCTGCACCAGGACAACAATATCTACAGATCAGCCTCATGCCAAACTGAAGTGGGGTCGATCAGATTTGGCCTGAGGAGTCATGGTGGACAAAGCACACGCTGCTGAGCTTACAATATGGGTTTCCTTTTAGGGAGCTCAACTCCTCAGACAACCTGCAGGAAACTGGTGTGGGTCGGGACAGTGTTTCCCATAGGGCGGAACTGGGGGGGGCTTTCACAAGGCTCCTATGAGACAGTGCTCCAGATAGCAACTACTTCAAAAATAAGAACAGCTTGAGAGATGCTCCCCTTGCATGCAAGCATCGGGGCAAAGAGAAGAGGAATGCCTACAGACTAAGCCTCAGCATCATCACCCAACTGCAGCCCACGCTGAGCAGCCGCCAACATCCCTTGCTAGGCAAAGATTCATAAGCCCACGGTAAGAGCACTGCTGGTGTCAGCTGAGCACAACCCCACTGCTCCGTGCCTGCAGGAGCGGCTCGGAGGCGCAGGCAGGAAGCAGTGCTGCTCTAGGAGAGCGCTCAGAGCACGCAGAGGACACGGGGGTGTGGGCTGACCCGGCTCTGCTGTCGGTTCACACCGCATTTGCAACTATTAATAAAAATATACAAAAATACAAAACTGTATAGCTGATTTCAACAGCCACTTTAACCCCACAGACATGAGTGACCTTCAGAAGCAGAGACGGCTTCTGAAGCAACGCTACCAACAGTGCCACACGTACAGTACTGAAAGGTGTCCTGCAGCTACCAAGGAGCTGCTGCAAAACCTCAGGAAATATGAAAAAATGGATATAATTCAAGGTAATAAAAATGTAAATACAGCAGTACTCTACACGTCTACTGACTATTTATAATAGATATACGACTCCTCTATATACATATATACAATCCTCAATATACAGGCATTGCCTATTTACACACCTACACTGACTGTACGAAAGGAAAGGCCTCTCCTCTCCTGTGTAAGCCCTCAGCTGGCTGCTGCCACACACAGCCAGCAGAATCCACCCGAATGGGAAGATGAAGCACTCTCAATCTATCCCAAAAGACAACTCCAAATTAGAGAGACAGCCCCCGAAACAAATGAACACCTTCCACCTACAACTCACGGATGAGCGCATGCAAAGCGGTTCCTTCTCCTCCCTCTCGCTTCCATTGCTCAGGTAGGCCTGCAATCCTTAGCACTGCTCTCCTGTAATAACTCTGAAAAAATAAACCAACATCATACGGAGACGTGAGACTGACAAACAGGCAGGAAAGTCCTCACCAACTCTTACTGAACGCGCACTGCACGCCTGCACACGCGTTGGGCAGGAACTGTGCTTAGCTTTAGTCTGATAAAAGCTTCTGATTTTGATTTGAAATAAGCCAAAATCCCACTCAACCTGCGATTTCAAATTTCCTTCAAGTCAGACACAAGTTTCCCACTTGTTTGGTATTCTTTCTGAAGACTCCAGACATGAGCGAAGAACTGTTCAGATGAGTTTAATTCTAGAAACTACACCATAAATTCTACCAATCTTTCCTTCTGATCCCATTACCTGAACCAGGGCAATAGCCATCAGTGCAGCTGCCAGGTGCTCAATGTTTCCAGATTAAAGAAAGCCTGCTCAATTTACAGAAGTTTATTGATGTTTCATTCTATCTTAAAACTGAATTACTCTCCATGATTTACAAAAGTAATATACATATATATGTACACACTCATAATGGAACAGCTGGTGATTAAACCTCTACTTGGAAGCAGTAAGGCTGGAATTGTTTCTTGAGCTATTTTGATGTTAAATATCAAAGCACTGGGCTTCATAAACTGCTGGAAGAGTAAGCAGCAAAGGAGCAATTTTAATTAGAAAAAGGTGGAGTTGCTGATGGAGCACAAAGCACCAATAACTTCCTGCCAGATGTTAGCTCATTACTTTGTGTATTATGCTATTCATACAGCGTTTTGTTTGCTGTTTCTTTTTACTTGTAAAACAAGGTACAGGCAGACATGAACCCAAGGCTGGTGGTTAGCAGATACACCTCTGTAGCCTTTTATCTGTGCCAATAAATCTCTGTTCTGTAAACCATCAGGCACATAGGCACTGGGCAGACAGCAGAGCATCTACAACTGGAGGAACAGCCCACGTTTAGGACGGAGGCTCAGATGGCTTCAGAGAGAGCTCAAGCAGCAAACAAACACAGAAAACCCATCAGAGTAACAGCTCTGTTTTTTCACTTTCCACCTAGAAACATTTCTTGCATTTAACTGCTGCCTTGTGTATGATAGTGGGTTGTTGGTTTTTTTTTTACAATAATGCTAGGAACTTCAAATGTTCAGATTAAATGTCTCAGTATCTCCCAACTTCCTGCAGCAAGAAGGATTGGATGTGATACCACCACTTCTCAGCTCCATGCCAGCCAGCATCCACCCGCCCTCAGTCCAACAGGCACACCAGCATCAACGTGCACACGAGTGAACAAAGAGGTTAAAAACACAGAATAAGCTCCAATTATCAGCATCAACTGGTTGTCACGAACGTTCAGGACTCTGATAGCAAACCGATGCAGCTCACACTGCTCTTGTCTCTTTCTGCCATGAAATCCTGCAGGCTGCCCTTAAGCTCGTTGTTGGCTTATCAAAGCCCTCGTTACAGCTGCTTGCAAGCAGCATTTCCAGCACTAATCAACCACTGAGCAATCTTTTCCTTCATAAGACAAATAGCTTTTGTAACCAAATCACGTGTCCAAAGTGTTGTACATTTAAACATTGACCTAAAATGAAACGAGATAAATTTCAACACAATAAATGAAAGGTGTTATCCAAAAGTGAAAAATGTGATAGCACAGCCCTTTTTTTTTTTTTTTTCCTCTTTTTCTTTTTTCTTTTTAAATAAGCCACCTAACATGTGCACACCGTTCAAACATTCCCTTCCCTGGAGCTGTAGCAGTCTTGGTATAAAGTTCTCTTTTGGACACCCAACTTCTGAATTGGAAAATTGGTCCCTGGTGACTTGGCACTGACCAACAACACTTCAGCAAAAGGACACACCCTTCAGAACAACGGAACAAACTGAAGCAGCATACAGGTGAACGTGTCATTCCTATTACTTCTTCTGTGTATGGAGGCCCCAGATGACACCCGACAGTTTGTCCTGGGACTGGGATCCTGCAAAGCCACCAGCTCATCTGTAGGTAACTGGCTATCGACTTTCACAGCCATCTGGAAGCTGTTTCGGTCCACAATTCTCAGTCTTCTATGCATCCTCAACTAGCATTTAGTCCTGCGAGGTTGCTATTTTCGTGTCATGAACCATAACAGGGTTTTATTAATATTTGCTCTTAGCAGAAAAATATATATATATAAATCACAGGAAGAAAAAGTATGGTTCAGGGTTACAAAGCAGCTCTGGGCAGTACGAAGCAGGGAATTCTTTTTATCGTGATTAAAATTTTAAACATTTTAGCATAATCATAAATTAAAAGTTAAAACATAGAGGCACTAATAATAAAATATTAAATAGACAATGATAGAGGATAAAAGCTGAATGGCTCATTCTGAACGAAAGCCCGTCCTCCGCTCTACGCCTAACTGCTACGGGGCTCTGCACTACACTGAACTGCTGAGTGACAGACAGCACCGCACGGTGAAGCTTCTCATAGCCAGCTGGAACAAACCACTGCCTGATGGAATGGCGAGAGATGAACAAGTTATTTATGCTGCAAAAAGTACTTAAATACTCAATAAAGACATAACAAACCCCACCCCACCCACTGTTATCAGACGCCACGTTGTGGTAGAACATCAGACAAACTCACAAATTTACCACAAAAATGTGTGGCAAAAAGAATATTTTATATATATGTATATATATAAATTTTTATATTTATGCCAATGTACTCACTCAGTACAAATAGCAAAATAGTATACCATTTCCTAAATACAAAATATAGCTTTCCAAAAAAATGAAACACACATTAGATATAAACCATCCAAAACTTGAACGATTGAAAACTGTATTCAAAATTAAATGACCCAGAGCAGGTCTCTTTCTGAAAAGTTCCCTTCATATCGGCAAGAAGCCTTACTACTGAAAACGTAATTCAATGCCTCTCAATGAGAGAGAGAAAGAGAGACAGAAGAGAAAATGAACGCTGTGACAGACCGACAAACAGGAAGAACCATCAAAACAAACAGAAACTCTACACGGCTCAACTAAGCACACGAGTTAGGGAAGAAACACAGTAAACAGACGAGAGTAACTTAAAAACCATTTACAGACTATCCTTTGTTATTTAAAATAACAAAAATGAAATATGACGTGATATCAACTACGCTATACCGAGGCATAATAGCCATACATGACAGCTGTTGGGCTCTAACTGCGTTAACAGCTTTCTACGTGCAGAAGGAGGAGAAACAAATATCCGAATGAGGCTGTAGTGAGATTTCACAAAACCTACTGGACAGTTGGAGCACCCAAAAATTCACATGCCTCACAACACACCTGCATGGTTTGGAGTGGGTTGGCTTTACATTCTGTAACGAGTCGATGTCTGACAATCTAGAAGCTGTGCCTAGGGGACTGTCAGGAGCAAAGTAACACTTCAAATTCGCAACGAGCTACAAAATGCAGCAGCTCAGGATAAACTGAAATTTTCAAGAATGTGTAAAAATGATTTAATTTCCCCCCATTCGGAGTAAAGTCAAACAGAAGATTTACAACAGCAACAGCTGGAAAGCAACTGGTGAAGGGGGATTCCCACATTTGAAGGGATGCAGAAAAATTGCTCCCTCTTTCCTTAATCTTTATTTCTCAGAGCCTGTTTGACCAAGCATTTTAACAGCACAAGAGTTGGTGCCATGGACTCCTAAAAGCTGCTTCTGATCTTGAAAGGGAGCAGGATATTTCTAACACTTCCAAAAACATAATACGAAACTGAGGAAGAGAGAAGGGAAAGCATAAAGAAGAACAAAAAGGAACAAACGAGTTTGAGAATGAGAAATGCAGCTTCAACTCGTTCTGACCCATCCAGTCAGCATGGGAGACCAAAAGGAGTTGTTTCGTCAGCCAGGCAGAATGTGCTTTTCAAGTTGAAGGTGTTTAAGAGGTTAAGATTTTTAGAGCATAATTTAACTGAAAGCTCCCCTCTGTTTCTTCCGTCTGTTAGAGCCACCAATCCCTTGCTCTGTGTACAGCTACATGTAAGAGACACGGACAACCGTTACTCACGTTCTAGATGGGAAGCACGCACCTCTGTCAGGCCAACCACAGCAGCAAGCAATTCTCTGCTCATTTGTTATGTGTGTCAATATTTTCATTGCCCCTACTGCAGTTAATAAATCAGAGTATTAGCTCTCCCACTTAACTGTAGAACACCCAGTCCCTTCACTTACTGACAGCTACGAGTCACGATTTAGGTCACGGGTATTTGATGTTTCTGCTTCACTAGCTTTTCAAAAGAGTCAAAAGAGGGGATGTGAAGAAGGAAGAGAAGGGGAAAAAATAAAGTAAACACGGTAGTATGCATTACCTTCTAACAACAATAATAACTGACCAGATATGCTTTAAATTCAGAGAGCATGCCGCTCTCGGCGGGCAGTAGGAGTCAGGTAACAGCACAATCCTACGCCCCCATAGAACAAAGCATAGCTTTTCAGCATTATTGGCACTACGAATCTTGAATCTCAAATAGTACAGTCATAGCCTTAGGTGCTAGACACTGCAACTGGCCACATGTGTGCTCTTAGAAAAGAGGGCCACTTTTTGACAGAAGCAATCAGTTCCACGCTGCCTAATCCAGAGTCACAAGGTCTGAGAGGATCCAGGAAGTCATCGCCTCTTTCTTCTCAGAATTTCTGCAGAAAAAATAAGCAAGCAAAAAAAAGTTAGACCTAACAGAAATCATCCTCCTACTCCTGCACAGTTCCTTCCTCTCATCTTGAAAACGTCCTTTACAAGCAGACATCAAACTATGAGCAAAGATCAGAACTGCACACTCTCTCATACAGCAGGATTGCCTTTTTTCAAATCAAGTTCATAATTTCACCCAAAACAATTTCACTTCAGTGAAACTGGATGGAATTTAGGATGGCAACTCAATTTTCTAAAGCCAGGTAACATACTGTGGATAATGCTATATTCTGGAGTCCTCCTGTTCTCGGTGCAGCCAAAGGCTCTTTCACCTCTCTAGAAAAGGCATCTTCTAAGAGCAGAATGTTTCCTGCTCGCTGCTAATCCTGTGATCTCATTTTTAACAGACTCACCATGAGACACACTCAACACCCATCACAGTCCTCAGAAACTTGATGTCAAGTTACATTATTGTAACTCAGAGGCCCAACCTCAGAACAGTACAGACTTGAGCTGTGTTGTTTACCCAGGAAGCCATATGCTTTTAGCTACAGCCATATTCCTTAATGTTTGTCTGCCAAGCTGTCAGTGATCCACTCACTCCTTCCTACTGAAGTACTACACTATAAAAACAGATGACAAAATATACAGCAATCAAACAACAAAACGTAGCCAACTGTTTCACAGAAGTACTGACCTTGGACTATTTTAAATAACTCTTTCTTCTACCTGCTGATACGATACTCTCAATTCATCATTACTGATATCTTAGCTGACCCCCTGAAGAATGGGGATACACTCCAACGAAAAACTTGTGAACAGAAGTATGTACAGCAGGAAAGAACCCAGAAGCACAAACACTCTACTTACTTGCCTTTCTAAAACGAGCCGGTCATATTGTTCCCCTGGTTCTGCAGTGAAACAAGCAGATCATCTATTTTCTCAATATTCTGACTGGGTGCCATAGCTGAAGGTAGTGGAGAAGTCTCAGGTATCTGCTGGGAGAGAAGCGCTGGCACGGCTGCTTGTCCCTCGCTCTGCGGCTGACCTGGCTGACTGATAGCCATCAACTCATCAGGCAGTGCAGCCGGGCCAGAAGGCAGCAGCTGGCTACAGTCTGTTAAGTAAAGAACAGCAAGGCAATTTCAGTTTGATTAATGCATATAATGAATTAGCCAACTTCTTTCTACCTATCCCTACTGACTCTGTAGGATGTTGCAGGCAGTTTTCACGTCACCACCTTTGCTCACTGCTCCCTACAATTCCATGCACGGGCTCAAGGTACGCACACTGAATTATGGGCTCTGTATTTTGACCAAACGCTGTTAATATGTCAGAGAAAAGTATTTTGCTAGAAGAAAAACAAGATGTGTGACATAAGAGAAGCACTAAGTGTGCCCACTCTCTGTCTTTGTAAGTTACAGATGTGTCTTTTTCAGGTCAGTCAAGGTATCCTCTACCTCTTCCTACAAGTCTGCAAGAGTTCACACAGCAAGACACTTAGGTACAGCCCTGCAACTGCTCTGTGGTTATCACTTTCTCCCCAGGTGTTTCATAAGATGTTACAATCACTGCATCTGTTGCTTTTAGAGCTTCATAGGTATTCACACCCTTTATGGACAGGTGAAACGATCTGTATCCCAAAGAACTTACAATAGAGGCTAGATTCAGAGAGGAGATACAGAAAATTGCAAGCTTATAAACTCAAAGGGGTTTCAAATATACATCAATGGATGCTTTTCTGAACTAAGCAGCTTCAAACATCTTTCCTTTTCAACAGTGTGTGGAAACTCATTGCAGAAATCACAGAAACCAAATGCAGCATGAAGATTAGTGGAGCTGTCTTTAAGAGAACAACCATATTTCTTTCTCTCAGTGTGTGTATATATATATATATATGCATATATATAAAGAATGTTTGTATACACCTTCTTAATAATATATATTTTATAACCATATATCTAGATGCACACAGTGTTGTATGCTGTTTCTGTCATATGCTAATTCTAAGGATAGGAAAACCAACAGACAGTGAAGCTAAGAGTGCTCTAGCATTGCTAAAAGTAACGTCTGTGCTCAGAGCAACAGGAATAAATACGTATACTCAGCTGTACTGCCACATTACTTTTTGTTTTTTAATTAAACATAATAAAAGTGCATAAAAGTCTTGCAGACTCCCATCAGTAGCTCTTCTAAACTCCCAGTCAGGCATCTACCACTTACTGTTTTGAATGCCAAACAGGAATATTCCTGAAGTCTGCTGAGATGAAGCAGGAGAATTCTGCAGCTGGTTGATAGCACCCCCTGCTGTGTTATGAAATAAAGAAGCTTGCTGCTGTGGAGGAGAAGCAGTTCCTTGCATTCCTGCCATGCTGTTTTGAGAAGAGTACATTGGAGACTGCTGCAGATCTTGCTGGCTCATGCTGTTCTGCAAGGCAGACATGGAAGCTGAAGAGATGAAGAGGGTGACCTGTTGCTCTTGAGAACTCGGTGACCCTTGGACCAGCTGAATCTGGGGTGAGTTATGGAAGATGGCTGGCTGCTGTGCTTCGGCCTGGCTGGATCCAGGATTCTGCAGAGAAGACACTGTAGTTTGACTCTGAAATTGCATGGGCTGCTGTTCCTGGTTTATTGGCGCCATGTTAGTCTGTGGATGAAAAATGGACTGGCCCTGTTGTTCCTGATTAGTAACAGGGTTTTGGTTTGGGTTAAAAATCATGTTCTGCTTTTGAGAAGCAATTGTACTCATTGCATTTTGATTACTGAACATCATGTTCTGTTGCTGCTGCTGTGGCTGTTCTTGAGACGGAGGACTGCTCTGAATAGCAACTATTGAATGCTGAGGCTGGAAGATAGCTCCTTGTTGGTTCTGGGGAATTGAACTGGACTGGATGGAGCCTAATGGTACTTGAGGCTGAAACAAACCTTGCTGAGCAGGCTGAGTCTGTGGCTGTTCCTGGGGAAGCATAGAACTCTGGATATGAGATATCTGTGTCTGCTGTTGGAAAGAAGTTGGTTGCTCAGTGTTTGCTGCTGCCTGAAGAGGAGAAATGGAACTTGGGTTCGTAAAGAATGACATCTGCTCCTCTTGAGTTGCTGGGTTGCTAATTGAAGTCTGGGAAAGGAACATGTTGGCAGACTGCTGATCTTGAGGAACTGAAGAGCTCTGTAATACACCCATGGTGCTCTGCGAATGGAACATTGGACGCTGCAGTTGATCTGACGAATTAGTATTGGTCTGGTTGTGGACAATGGAATTTGGACTGTGAAAAATGGAGCCTTGTGCCTCCTGTGATATATTCTGAGTATCACCAATAGGATTCTGAGAGTGAAAAAGCTGAGCCTGTGAGTGTGGAGATTGCTGCATAAAGTTTGCAGGCTGAATAGACATGATTTCTCCGCCCTGCTGGAACAGACCACCTGCTTGCTGCTGAGCTCCACTCGGCTGAACAGTCATCATGTTTTTGGTAGATGAAAAGAGATTAACTTGAGATTGACTTTCTCCACTGTGCTGCATTTGAACCATGGTCTGAAATACAGAACTCTGCATCTGTTTACTCTGTCCTGAAGCTTCCTCTCCATCTGCAGAACTTGATGCCTGAAATATAGCAGGTCCGTTGTTGTTGACCTGCTGCTGAGCTGTAGAATTAGTCTCACTCCCAGAAACACCGGGAGACGAAGAGAATAATTCGCACTGCATTTGCATGTCTTCGCTCGTTGATAACCCACTCATTAGATGAGAAGCCTGCTGGTAAACAGGTGACTGCTGGAGGGCTCCATTCCCCGAAGTTGTTGAAGAGAACAAATCGGACTGCATCTGTGTAGCAGCCTGGCAAATGTTTTGCTGGATTCCTATCACCATTGCTGCAGAAGTCTCCATTGCCTGCTGCTGCTGCTGTTGCTGTTGTTGCTGTTGCTGATTGGACAATGTATTTTCGGTCTGTGAATGAACATTTTCACCTCTTCCAGGCAAAAGGTTCTCTGGTCTGGAATGGACAGCTGTATCTGACGAGGAAAATATCCCAGGATTTACACTATTTTGTATCTGACTAACTTGCTGAAAGATATCTGCATTTAGCTGATCTTGAACATCCTCATTACTGTCAGACCCAGAAAATAAAACAGAAGATAACTGTTGTTGAGCTTCCAGTACCTGCTGCACCAAGTCTACATTTCTACTGCTGCCTGTGGCAGTGTTAGTTGGAAAATTTCCAGCCTGCAATTGCTGTATAGTGTTCTGCAACTGACTCACACCACTCGCTGACGAGAAAATACTTGATGAAATCTGTTGCTGTAACGCCTGTGCTGGTTCTGGTAGCGTAGATTGTTGCTGCTGTGAAGCATCAGCTAATTGTGACAAAGTGACTACTGTGCCATCTGACTGCAAGACTTCTCTGGTTTGGGAATCTCTTGTTTGGAACTGTGCAGCTTGCTGCAATAATGTGTCACTGTTCTGCAGCTGACCTGGAGTAGAGACAGATGAAAAGCTACCAGGCTGGGTAATGTCCTGCGTTTGGATAGTAGTTAGAGTCTCTGGATTATAAACCTTAGGCTGTATTTGTTGCTGCTTTTCATTTTCAGAAGGTAAATGGGAAGCAGAAGTTGGTATGCCAGGCATACTGCTTTCTAAAGTTTGCTGAGTTGGTCCAACTACTTTCGAAGCCTGAAAAGAGCAGTGATACATTAAGCAATTCACATGCTTTATCAAGTTGCATTTATACTATTTCCACCAACTGATAATGCTTAGGAAAGACAATAAAGTATTTGATGGCTGTGCATCTCTACACACATAACTAGTTATGCAAGCAAATGAGTGAGAAAATGGGGAAATGCTATCTCAAGACGAGTCAAGTGAGAATTCAATGAAAGCAATACAAAGCAGTGATTAACATCCTTGCAATATTTCACTTATTTTGTGTCACAGGACAAAAAGAACATTCATCACAGGAGCACTGATCAGCCAAGGCAGGAATGTAGGAACAAGAGAGAGTTACTTTCAAAGGAAATTGTCTACTGCTGTAATCGTGCCCGGAGATCACACGGCCAGACTGATCTTGGACACTGCCATTTTCTCTGTGCATCCTCTCCTCCACTTTGCACTATTAGCTGATGGTCAGCCATACGATTATCTTCAGATCACAATCCAACTTACCTTGAAAACGGGGGGAGATCTTTTTTCTGCGCTTACTTCCATTGGAGACACATCTTCATTCTTAATCATACTGCTTGGCATGAGCGGAGTTATCAAGGCACTAGGAAGAATATTTACCTTCTCCAGATTACAACTGGTGGCTTTCGTAAATAAAAAGGAGAACGAAATGTAAACATTCACTCTACAAAGCACAAAGGGTTTCTAGCACTGGCCTGCTTCCCATTTAACTTCTTAGCACCACCGTAAGAGCTCAAATCCCCATATAAGATGCCAAAATGCAGAGATCTCTACAAATATACATCAAATAATCCTAAGAAACAGCAAAACTGTTCACGTTTTCTTTCTCTTGTTCTTTCTGGACCAGGATAAATAGCCACCAATTGTCTTAAACTGCAAACATAAAAGCTTACCATATCTTTCCACAAAAAATTTAAACCATACTGTACTTTCCCTGTACTCCATTTCAATTTTAAAATGTCTTTTTTTTCCAGATACATGTGTCTCACTTCAAGGCACTCAAAACACTCAAAGCACTCAAACTGTGTTTTTGCTCTGTTAAAGAACTAACCAAGTGAAAACTTGATAAATCTGCACGCCAGCTGACTAGGAAGAGCAAGTTGTTATTTTGCCTTTGCAGTGCCTTTCTTTCTTTCTGAAATAGAAAGGTGGCTTCTTGACATGAATCAGATCTCCTTACATTCATTATTCCTGATCCAGATTTTAAAAATATATATACATATATATTACATAGGCTGAGACCTTTGCAGTAAATGAAATGAGCTTTCCCGACTTAAAATATTGCTGAAATTATTTGAGCTTAAAGCAAACCAATGGGAAAATCTGTGAAGACCACAGACCTGTAAGTAGTTTGTAAGTAGATTAAAGAATTAATCTTCCACATAGAAAACCTGCATACCCTGAACAAACTCAGATCTTACAATAACACGGCAGTAAAGTTTTTGCCTATCCGTACTGACAGTACGCCACGTCCTACGTCACAGTCCTCACATGTTTATTCTGCATACAAGCAAATATTCTCCCCGGAAGTGTTATCGTCTATCTTTGGTAATAAATCCTCAGTCATCAGCACACCAACACAAATCAGCATACCAACAGCCAAGCAAACTCCTCCCCTCCTGTTCACCCACACCTTTGGGATGGCTCCAGGAGCACAGGCCACGTGGCCCGGGGTGCTGGGCTGTGCTGCTGGCAGGGAGTGCAAGCTGAGCAGGAGAATCCCACCCCACGCCTGCCTCAGGGCAGCCACTCAGACACAGCAGCCACAGTTATCAAGTTTTCCACTCTTACGTGTTTAATCATGTAGTCTTAACTGGAAACAACACAAACTTTACACTTCAGTAATTAAAACTCCAGTGCCATACAGGTGAGGTACTAGCAGTAGTGTGCTGCTTCACAGTGACACACTTGGTTGGAAAAATGAAAAAAGAAACGAGATTAAAAATGAAAAATAGTTTTCTGCTTTTGAAAACTGTTGTTGGTCTTGGTTTATACGTCTCTGAGATTGACTTATTTTAGAACTTCTGAACTGCTATGACGTTTTCAAAGCAAATACAGCCTTTCCCTTTTCTCCCAGTGAAACTGGAACCTGTAACCATCTTTAACCATTCACAAACAATGCTAGATGACTACTGCTCTGTTGGAAGGACGTGCATTTCCTTAGGCAGAGACTTGAACTACATGGTTAGCCACACTCACTCCTCTCTCCCAAGTTTACAATTCTAAATGTTGCCCTGAAACATAACTTGCTCTTGAAATCTTTCAGATCTACAGTCTTAGAACTAAAAATCTGAAATTGTTTTGGGAAGCAATCTGTTGGTTTTTTCACTTACACAGGTGCAATAACTGTATAAGGAATATTTACAGACATCTGAGACAAAGTTTGAGTTCGCCCATGATAAGAACAGAAAGGCCCTTAAAGTTCAGGATGTAACTGTAGGCAGCAACAGATCATTTGTCTGAGGCTGCAGTACATGATGGCACCTGTATTGTGAGTTCTATGATATTGTTCCCAGTGAAAGCAAACAGGAAGGAAGCAGTGTTCACTGGATCCCCACTCGCTCTGTATCATTTCAGAACAGAGATGAAGGATAAGCTGGGACATGTAGAGACAAAGTACATAAAGCAGACAAAACCGTCTGACCTAAGGTTCACCTCCAGCCTAAAACAGATTGAGTAGGTGCAGGAATGAAGAGTCAAAAAAAAAAAAAAGGCTAGAGGAAAATCCACACAAGGGTAGGACAAGTTCTCTCATGAACAAAGGGATGAGCCAATAGGAACCACACGTGAACAGCAGTGTTCCCCTCATGCAGTTGCTATCTCATCTTGGTTAAGCCTCCGTACTAGATCAGATAGATGTCAGGCTTGCCCCGATACATTGGCTATTATTATCCTTATCTTTTTAATCTAGCTACTAAGAAGTCTTACCAATCCTTTGATCAGCTTGTTTCATTGCCCTAAACCCTTCTGCAAATTTCTCCCCTATTACGCTCTGCAGGTTTAAACTCATCATATCTTGCATTATCCTACCTAACAAGTTGTAAAGTCGACTTGTAAATACATCCCCTGTCAAGGCCAAATGTACAGCTATTAACTTTAAACATGAGCTTCATGATTTTAACCTGAAGCTATGGATTCCTATCAAACTTGTGATCACATTGTTAATTTGCTTACCTTTCAATCTGCTTCCACCAGAGCAGGCTATGGAAATTTCCATTGACCTTTGTACACTGCCATAGTCTTAACAACCAAGAAATATTTCTTTCCTTTATTTCAATATAGAAAGGATCAATTCAGTTAAAAGCCAGGCAAGCCTACAAGGTTCTCCCTTGGAACAAAACAACAAACCTTGCATGGACAGAATGACAAGAAAGAAAACACCACTGAAGGAAGTAAGCTGAAAATGCCAGACTTTGCTTTCTTACTAGAGCCACTGCAAGCAGCCATAAAAATCACTGGACAGCTTCAGTCTCTAATATTACCACACCATTATGACCGTAAGGAAAAGTACCAATTTAGTACGTGAGGGCTTTTCAGTGCTCTGTTCTTCTAACCTCCCCCCGCCTTTCTTCCTTTTAAACTTCAACTGACACCACATAGCTTCTAAATCCTTTGTACCCACTGTCCTCTTAGGTTTCTCTCCTCTTCTTTGTAAGAGTATTACATGAAGACTGGGATGTTGGTTCCGAGGCCCAAAAACAATTCTTTAAAAATTATTTTTGCTGAGGTTTTTGCTCTGCTCTCTCTCATGTCACAATATACTTCAAGGAATACAGCTACTAAGTGAAATACTCAGGATTAGAAATCAAACCCCACTGTAAGAACACTGCCAGATTTTATAAGTGCATACACAGCTTCTCAGGATAGCTGATTCATTCCTGCAAAATTTGGGTGGGAATTTATAGTTCAATTATTAACAACAATGATAAGAATCAATTTAGTACCTTTTATAGCCTCTTCAAAAGAACAATGTTGGGCTGGGCTGGAGATTTCCTTCTTCACATTAACATTCAGAGTACCAGCTGCTGAGGCAAAACACATTGAAAACTTCCTTATATTAAAACAGCAAACAAACAAAAAAAAATCCTCAAAGCAAACTCAGTCACTTTGGCCTTAAAGCAACTCAGCTTTTTTGAAACTCATGGAAGTGCTTTGCAGCGAACACACAGCTCACCGACTGGGAACCGCAGTGCCCACAATATCACTTTCACTTCCAAAAGTGAAGAAGCCAAAAGTGACGCCAGCGACTGCACTGCACACTGCCATGGATGAAGCAACAAAAAACACCTCACGAATCTTCACTCCATGCAGTAAGAACTGGTGCTGTTTTTTCTGTTGCGTTCTGTATGTAGGATGCCTATATTTTTCCTACTCAGCTTCATTTTGAAGCTTATAGAAGAAATGCTTAAAAGCAGCTGCTACTGATACCTGTGAATGGATTTTGGTGACAGCACCATGCAGATGAATAATGAAATCTAAGGGCTTGGCTTTCCTCGCAGAGTAAATCTTAACCACCAGAGGAGTTTGAAAAGATCCTCATTACCTAACATTTGTTATATGGACTGTGAGATCAGGAAAGAAAGGCTGAGCAGGTCACTGCCCACTCCTGCCCCGGTTTCCCATTTTACATACATGTATCTGGAGTGTAGGTAAACTGCTGCACGTCGTGCGATCGCCCAGCGTTGGTCACCACGTAAATTCCCACAGAAACAGCTGAGGTTATTCGCTGGTCGTGATACGGTGGCACTTTCACAATAAGGTGATTCTGTAATGCCAAAAACAGCAAAATCATATCAGAAACCTCACTTTGTTACTATTACGACTATCTACCTCCCTCAAAGCAAAGAAACAGACTAATAAAACACCAGAAAGAACGGGGGAAAATGTTCAGTGAAGTCAGTTGGTAACAGTTTTGATTTCATTTTGGAAAGTCAGAACTAGTCCTCCAGAGTACATCAGGAAGCCAGGAAGCTTGTAATACCACTTTTACTTTTCATTTTCACAATAGAACTGCAGGTTGTATTGTGTAACAGCTTTCATACAGCCACTATTTCATAGACAACACTTCCTGGACATCAGATTTTAAAGTGCTTTCTATCAGAAGCACAGAGCTGCAGCACAATCAAGCTGTGCCTTGCTCCAGTTGACACAAAGTTGCACGAGAAGCATTTCTGCACACCAACTGGTTGGTGTTACTTCAGACAGATTTTAATTGGGATCTGTGCATTTCAGCTCCTCATTTTCACACTGATGGGTCGCACACAGAACGTCACTCATCCAAGAAGCTCGCAGTCAGGCTGGTTGCCAGCTGCCTTCTACCACTTCTCCACAGAGCAGTTCTGTACCAGGTTACAGGCACGTAATTAACTTTTTTTTAAACTGCAGTACCAAGGGAAAAAAAGCAGATCCATCAGAATGAACATCTCATCTTTGGAGAAAAGCAACGGACTGCCAAATCACAATCCCAAAAGAGAAGCTTGTTACTAGAGCACAGAGGCAGTCCTCCTAGAGAAGAAATGTAATTATTATGTCTTTGTTACAGCTCTTCTGTCTTTTGGGCTCGCTACAAATTCCTTTTTCAACAAAGGAAGGTAAAATCTTTCTACATTTTACATCTTTTGCTGTTAGGTTTGGGTTTTTTTGTTTGTTTTTCTAGTGTAAGAACTGTCAACTGCTTGTGGAGTGGCAAAGATGAGAGACAGAACAGTGTCACAGATGACTTAATTGTTTTAAAGTTATTAGTCAGTTTAGTACAGAAAATACAGAAAGTCAAATCTGAGCAAAATTCAAGAAATTAAAAGCACTAAAAATACTAACTGCTCTATCTTTTAAAATTCTATTTCTCTTCCAAACGAGGAAAGCTCTGTCTGCCTTTCCCTTATTCAGCAGCACTGACTGAAAACAAAACCACTGGGTACATTTTCC
Organism: Lagopus muta; assembly: GCF_023343835.1. Taxonomy (NCBI): domain Eukaryota; kingdom Metazoa; phylum Chordata; class Aves; order Galliformes; family Phasianidae; genus Lagopus; species Lagopus muta. Next base: position 935,032 of record NC_064444.1, read on the forward strand.
AGCTTTCATCAGCGTGAGCCACACACAACACCTTCAGCAAAAGTGACATCTTCCTAAGCTCCATTTCCCTGATTCTATACTTTGCTTTTTATTTGTAATAAGCCACTGATCCTGGAGCATATTTGCCAAGACAATGACTTAAAACCTAAGAATCAATGATTTGATCATGCTAAAAGGGAGTCTGCAGGTCATAATAAAAAGAAAAATATTAAGTAAAAAAAAAACAAAGCAGTAGTAAGTACCTGATGAAACAATTCCATGTCTATTTCAGCTTCTGCCTTCCAAGAATTTTCATCTAAATGAAAGTTAAAAAGCATAATTTATTGCTCATCCATATAAAGCGATTTATTTTAGTGCCCTTGATTCAGTTTGTCAATTTGTTCTCTACAGCTACTCTGTATGAAACGACGTAAACCCCAGCATGCTCTCTCCCACAAGTTGTTGCTTTCACACTGACCAGAAACATTCTCTTGGAAAATCACTTTCGTTCCTTTTAGAAAGTTCTTGCCAATTAGAAAAACTTCCTCTTCACCCTTCACCGAACAGCTGTGCAGGCTTTTCTTGAGGATCTCGGGAACTCCTGCTGGTTGAGCTGCAATTGACAAAACACGGATCCTGAAGTCCAAGAAAACATCAATATCCAGAAAAACGAGCTTTCACTGACAGGATTATAACTTTCTTATTTCACTTACGGGAAAGAACAAAACAAATCCTAAATTTCTATGTCTACTATTTCATTTCTAAATGTAACGACTCTAAAAACAACACGTAGGTAAATGACCCACAAGTCATCTTTTCCCCTTTCTACTGCATTTTTTAAACCTTTCAAACAAAATTTTCAGCATTTGAGCTATTTTCAAGAGCTATATATGCCTGCTAATATAAATCCTTGCTGCAGCCACATCTCTTCCTTTGAGGACTACAGCAATCCGTGCCCCCTGAGCCAGCAAAGGGGATGCAGCTTACCAATGCACACCCCTAGGAACCTCTGCCTCTCCAAAGTCAGCAGCCGAATCATGGGCTGTAAGGTTACAAATGGGTTGTGCTGCAAACTACTTCTGTGCTTCTTAAAGCACAAACCCAATAAAACCACCTGTGCCAAAGGAAAATGACCACCAAAAATAGCTGAAATACAGAAGCACACTTGAGTGCATAAGCACATTTTTGGAACCCTCCTGGCAAAGAATCTGAACTTCCCTCTGGGCTCTTGAACAAAGAAACAGATTTTTAAAATAATGCATTTTGACTTTGTCACATTTAATATGCAACAAAATAAATCCAGCTCCTAGCAGAGGTTGTTCAGCCAGCTTTTCTGTTCTCCATAAAATCCTAGTGGTGTAAGACTGTACTTGTGTTTTGCATTCATGTGGCCCACTTTCAGTGTTTAATAATAGTATTCTCTTCGCTTACTGCACAGAAGAGCATACATACCACAACAGTCCACATTATTTAATGACCTTTCAGAAAGGATTTTTCTACAACTGCTGAAGCAGGCTCCTAGGCAACCGTTACGCAGCTACTAAATATGCTCAGTACACATGAACTTCTCAATAGAGAAACCAGATTTAGGTTTGCTATCAAATTAGTAAGGCCTACACTTCAAGCAGGCTTCGTTAAAGAGCCTGCATCTCACGACTGCAGCTCTGGGAACACTATGAATACTGCTGTCAGTGGCACGGAATCATAGAGCCATAGGGGCTGGAAGGGAACTCTGAACCCCCCTCAGACCAGCCCTCCAAAGCAGTTCCCTGCAGCAGTTTGCACAGGGAAGTGTCCAGGTGGGTTCCAAATATCTCCAAGAAGGAGGCTCCCCTGTCTCTCTGGGCAGCAGTGCCAGGGCTCTGCCACCTTCACAGGACAGAGGTTTTTTTTCCTGTTCAGACGGAACGCCTCGGGCTCCAATCTGTGCTCACTGCCCCTTGTCCTGCTGCAGTGCTCACATGTGGCTTCCCCAGGGCACAGCAGAGGAGAGGAGAACCTCCCTCACACTGCTGGACACTCTCTTTCTAATGCACTTGTATAATCATACTAAATTCCAAGTACAGAGAAAAAGCTCTCCTATCCTCTTGTTCATCAAGAAATACAAAGAATTTAAAACAGCAATTGATGCATTATTTTTCCTATCTTTTCTCCGACAGGTGAGCAAAATTTCCTGTAACTGAAGCAGAAGCTCTACTCTGATTTCATTTTCCACATTGGTCAGCATAACCTGAACTGTCAATGCAACCATCTGTTCTCAATGCTAAACAGAGCATTTTAATAAATAGCTGTAACAAGTTTAATTCTTGCACTGAACCAGAACAGATTCCCCCTCTGGCTCAATGAACTCCCACATCTGTACAGAGCCATGCTTAGTAACTTATGACAAGTCATCTCCATCACTGAACGCTGGCAGATGGAAGTGACACTACAAAGAGATTAAAACCTGTTTTAAAGTCATACGATCCCTTCAAAGAAAGCCTGACAGAATTCCTCATCTTTTAAAAGGCAAAAATGAATTTAATAACAGATTAGCCATTTTGTAACTACCTTTAAATATTGGTCAGTCATATAACTAAGACCCTGCTCCAAATTAAGATCATCCCATTTGATTTAAGCCATAGCAATTCTGAAATAATCACAGATTAACACAGCTTTCATTTTGTTCTTGGTTTGTTGTTTTTTTTCCTTACTCCTTCAATCACACCAAAACCCAGAGTCCTCTAATACCAACATTTTGCTTTGATACTCACTGCACAGAATTGGGGAAGAAGGTGTCTGCAGAGTCAATGTGGAACCATCTTTGCGAGTGATGTTGACACGAAATACCAGCCTGGCACGTGTGCTTTTTTTCTTGGAACCAGCAATCCCAATCCTAGCTTCGACATCAGCATTTCTCAGCTTCAGTATTCCCACGCAATCAACCCTGACAATAAGAAGCAGTTGAGAGTTTAATAAATTCAGCATCTTTTAAAATCTTTTCACTTGTTACGCAAGCCATAGAAAGTCACAATTATTGAAGTAACCACTGAAATATTATTAATTATTCACATGGAAATTTCTGTATAACCTTTCTCATTATATACTGGTTTTCAATTCATCCCTACTTAATCTGGATGCCAAATCATGGGAGGAAGGAACATGAAAATACTATGAATAGAAAAGAAAATGCCATACGAGAAAGTAATTCTGGTAAGCATTCAATTTATCATTGGAGATCTTTATACTTTTATTCCCTGGACCAGATCTGGGCTTGCAGGGTTATTAATGAAAAATATTCTGGATAATAGTAAAACAAAAAGTTTAGGGCAGTAACTGTGGGCCTGGGATAAATAGATACAAAGTGTGAGGGTGAGAGAGAGCAATGCCATGCCAGCTTATAGAAAGACATGACAGGTGCAAAATGATTTAGAGGAAAAGATTAACAAACAAAAAAACAGAAAAACCCCACAGCCTGATGTGCTTTAAGGAAAAGAACACTGACTCTGCCAGGATCTCAGGCCTTACATCCAAAAAGTACACAGGGCATCTGATACAGAATTTGAGCACAGCAAATCTTTGCACTGCATGTCACCCAATGAGGAACAGCTTGGGAGTAGAGAGAAGGGGAGAAGAGACAGCAATTCCCAAGTGGCAATGCCACTGCCTCAGCAACAACTACAGCATCACCACTGACACACCAGGAAGATTCCTGAGGCATTCAGGTATCCTGTGGGAAAACAGCTAGACAAAACTTGTCTTCCTTGGTAACTCATTTCTTCCAGTATCTCCATGCTTACAGGGTTTTATATTACCACTTGAGGGCAATCACAAATTATTTTAAGGGGTAGTTTTTGCTTATGGGAAAATGTTATACAAAACAAAAAAGCCAAACGATCCATCAGACTGAGTTCATTCCTCCTGAGCAGCAGCACACACAGCTTAAACGCATCATTCATCTACGTCCAAGATTTTGCCTGTATCTGACCAGACAAGGTCTGTAAAGACAGGAACGCACTCAATTTTAACAGCTTTCATGATAAAGAACCACCTGACAGGAACGACTGAAATGGAACAAGCACAGAGAGGAGAGAAAACTCAGTTTAACCTCCTTGTCTAAATGTCCCAGCCCTTCTGAGGACTAAAGATCCTGCTATTCTCCTTTCCTCTTCTGATAACCAGTTTCATAGTTGCTAACTGAAGAGGTATCAGTGGAGCCAGTGACAACTTCATGGTTCACGTGAAACTTCAATGTGCAGGTTATTCTTTAAACAGCCCACGAAACTCTAATATAACAAAGTCCACAGAAAAATTCCTACAAAAAGATGAAACATTAAGCATAATAAGCAGAGAATGGGATTTAAATGTTTCTCTTATGCTTGCAGCTTTAACTAAGTGCCTGACGTGTGCTGAGATGCTCATACTTCTAACTGCTAAGCAATCCAATGGAGAAAGGAAAATCAGTCTCTGAAAACAAACAAGTTAAACGTATATCTATTTTTTAATAGGAACTACTCACGCAAGTGTCATATTGTTGCTAGGGTCCAGTCCCACCTCAATAACAGTGGTGCCCTCGATATCCACCTCCTTACAGGGAGTGGTGTTTCTCCCAGTAACCCGGCAGGCCTGGTAGAAGCCATGCGGTTTCACTCGGCCGGAGTCATTGCCCACGAACACCTGCAGCACCACCGGCTCGTTGTGACCTTCCAGCTGAAACACAGCAGCACAGATCGGATAGTTCAACTGACCAGCAATGTCTTAATTAAAACAGGGAGCCTTTCATGCAGCTGAACTTGAAGTGAACCTACTCCCAGCATTGCTGGAAACAAACCAAAGGTAAGCATGATTTTTTTTAAATCTAGTTCATAAATGAAATCACAGAACTGCAGGAGTTGGAAGGGACCTCAAGAAATCGAGTCCAACCCCCTTGCTAAAGCAGGTTCCCAAAAATAGGTGGTTAATGTCCTTTGTTCTGCTGTTAGAACACACGGGTGAAATGAATATCAATGTATATAAACCAGCTTGAATCCTATACGCCTTCACATGGAATTAAACCAACTCCAACTTTTACATCTCTAATGATCCCTCACTCCCACCTGATCTTTAACAATTTCCTCGCCTCCTCCCCACCAGCACTGACATGATTCTATGACATCCACCAGTTAACTAAGAAGAAACTTGCTGTGGCTGACTGTGAGGTACATGAGAATGTGTTGGTCAGTACATGCACGCAGATCAACCAGCTAGCAGCTTACATTCTCATGATTCAACTGATCAATTAGTGTTGTTGTAATTGTTGCTAGAGGATTTCTGGGTGACAACATTACATTTTGTTCTAGGTCTGGAAACATAGTCGATACTTGCAGAGGGGAATAAAGCCCAATCTGCAGTAGTAAAGTGTATGGGAACTGCTAAGTCACGGCCTGAACCCTGATTGATCACCTGAGGCGAGCACTGAGTCAGCCACAGCAGCACAGGTGAAGGCAATGCAGCTGTGCTGCTGGAAGGCATGCAGCCATCCCTCCTAGAGCTGTTTAAGAGCTGGCTGCCAGTGGGGAAGGATCTCTGCTGGAGTGTTGTGGGTGAGCCCAGCATAAGGGTAAGCCTTCTATTTATTCTCTTTTGTTATCATAGTCTACTTTGCCTAACTCTCGTGTTTATTTTGTGATTATAACATCCTAATATTCTTTGATTATACATAAGGTGACAGCAAAGGAGCGCGGAGTCCCCCAGAGGATCTCTCAGAGTAGTTCCTGATAGACTCAGAAAACTTAGTTTTGGAGTTCTTAGCTGGCTTGTAAAACCATTAGCAAACACTTGTAAGATCACAGTATGCCTCCCACGTCCAAATGGAGCCTCGAGTTTAAAGCAGGTAGCTGGGTTCTATGCTACAGATGGGCCAAGCCAAAAGACTTCTGGAGGTGGCCCATCACAGGCTCACGTGTATGCAATCAGGTTAACAGCAAAGGGCTCAAAAGCCCATGGCTTCCATGAAGTACTTTAGCAAGAACTTTACTAAAAGGTGATGTTTTCTAACAGAAGCAAGTTTCTCAAGAATACAACAAATGCAGTTTTCAGACTAAGTCACTGATGGATTTTTTTGCTGCATTGTCCAAAGTAATTTTGTGTGCAGGGTATGAACTAGTTTGCCTGCTGGTAAAACAGCTTGAGCTTCCAAGGAATTTTGTAATGCGAGACTCTTCCAAACAGAAAATTTTCACTGACGGGTGCTAAAGAGTAACTGGGAAAGGAATTAAGAGGAAATTCAGACAAACAAAGGCCTATTAAGAAAGTCCACATAAACGAACACTAAATCGCCATAGCAACAGGAGTATATGAATGGATTCTTTTCTTATGAAACTTTACTGGACTTCCATATTACCAAAGAGGATGGAGCAAAGTGTTGGAGATGATTGCAATGCTGAACTGATCTTTAAAGACAAGTGCATTTTAATACCCTGTAAACAGCACAAATTTGTTTTCCAGGCAGGCCTTACAAACTTTTTTTTTTTTTTGTGGACCTAACAAACTAGCTTGTATAGAGAACTGCATTGCTGCTTTCCTAAACTGGAATAACTAAAGAAAAGTATCAGAGGAGACAGCTTTCATTTTTCTTGTCATTATGTGTGACAATCAGAAAGGTCAACGGGGTGAAAGGACATACAGGAATGCAGCAGCAAAGGGACTAATCTGAACAGAATGGTGTTACAAAGGAAAATCGCTCACCTGCCCATGAACATCTCAGCTCACAGGAAGGAGGAGGGGAAAAAAACAAAAACAAACACACCCACAAAGGTGAGATCTCCAACCAGAGCTCCTTCCCCAGTGGCAGTTGGTCCTTAAATGAGGTCTAAGAGAGATGCAGCCAGGCTCCACCTCTCCCAGTCACTTAAGTGAACTGCCTTCACCTGTGCTCCCAGGGCTGACCAGGTCCTTTCCCCAGGTGCTCAACCAAGTGCTCAGGATGTGACTCAACAGTTACCATGCTGTATGGTAACAGCTGTGGTTACTTGCTGAGCCTGCTGCCCTCACTTCTCCCACGGATGCATGGAGGCCGTGTACCATGTTTCCCATTTTCCATATTTGCCCACACTGACAATCATCCTGCGATCACTGCAACTCTTTGATGACCTCTGACACCTCAGCTAACAGATCCTTATGTGGATCCTGATACTTATTAAAAAAACACACAACCTTTAACTGTTTTTTGGAATGAAGCTTTGTTTTACATTCTTAACAGTAAGACATAATGATGACCCAGCAGCAGCGACTGAACAGTTACGGAATTTTGCTGTCCTACTTTTGCATTTTTCAACTTTCCGCTATTTGTATGCGGTTCATTTAATTGTAGCCTAACAGCACGCATTAGGGATGAGGCATCGTTGCCTTGACGTGAAATTTCCCACCTCTTGTAATGCTGTGATGCAAGGAGATGTCCTTTCAATTCAGCCTTCCTACCCTCAAGAAGACACCACGCCTTATCTGAACTGAACCAGCTCCCACCTACTGAAGTATCCCTCGAAAAGGAACTTTCATATCACCTAATCCTGAACAGCCTACCTTCACAGTTGGAAAACCTTGTTGTGTTCGGTCTTTCACTGAGCCTCGGCTGCCTTCAGTCAGATAACGAGCCCTGTGCTGGGTTTCCGGCTGCACCACTATCTTCAGCTCCTTCCCCTCACTTTTGGTTGGATACTGACCACACAACATTGGGGTCTTCTTCCCTCCAGCTCCTTTCTGGCTCTCCGACGCTCTGAGAAGTCAAAGCAGACCGTTAAAAAGATGTTAAAAGCAGCTCCAAAAACATCACAGAAAAGCTATAGAGGTAAGATGTGTACATTAATGGACGGAGGATTCATAGTTGAGAGATTTCTCCTTCTGACACAGAAGGAAACCTGCAGGATGAAGAGCAATGGTGCTTCCTTGCCTCTTCCATCCAGTGCAAATAGGAACTGCTTTTTCAAAGAGTAAACATAAAGGAAGGGAAAAGCAATTAGCATTAAACTATATTAACAAATAGGCTTATAACCTGCTGTTTTCATAGTACTTGATACAGCCTATTATTACTGGAATAAGCCATTTAACTTCTGTTAAAAATATGCATAGGTACACACACACACTAAATGGATTTAAGGTTAAATGATACTTGAAATAGGAAAACAGCCTCATGCCTGTCTCCTCCTGACCTTGTATATCCATGCAAACTCAAATGCTAGTTTCCGTTAAAACACCTTGATAAATTTATGTTTAAAACAAATTACTTGTAGTAAAAGGCTCCAACGTAATGGCACAAATTGTAAAGCTGCAGTATATGCAAAAGAGTGTTTCTTTGCAGGTGTGCATGTTAAGATGTACCGTATTGGCTGAGATCAGTTCCATAATTAAAACCTGAATGAAGAAGCCCTCCAAAGCATAACTTTTTGGGATCCAATTCTTTGTTCACTTTAAAGCATAAGGAAAGGTAACTCTTGATTTTACATAGAGGAGGTTTTTATAATTATCAAGTCCAATAAGCCTATCGAACATTAACAAATGTAAATGCGCCAGAGCAAATGGGACAGAACAGAAAAAGACCTCAATGAGGTTATGCAGAATGCAATTCTGTCATTATTTTTTCTTTAAACTACCAGAAAGGCATTTTTAAGTGCTAATCAATCGGAAGAAGGCAGCTTTACGTCAGAAACCAAAACCTTGTTTCAATGAACAACACACAAGTAACTTAACAAGGACTTTTTTTCTGAGGGAGAAGGGTGAGAGAAACGCCTTCTCTTCAACAGTACTGAGAGCTTTGCTGCTGTCTTCACCCACTGTTTGAGCTTGCTATGGACCTGACTCCAAAGCAGCCTGTAGTGCTCTCTTCCCAACTGCTGGGTGACTTATGCTAATGAACATCACAGCTTTCCTACAGCTGGTGCACAACGGAACAGCACGAGGCCTCGCACTGAGCACAGCTCCTGCAGCAGAAGGACCTCCTGTGTGTGCAGGGAGGCTCTGTCCCCTGAGCCCCCACAGCCCTCACTGCCATGCTGCAACTTCCACTAAACTTCCAAAGGTCTGCAATGCACATCACAGAGCGCTAAGTGCACCTCGGGGAGCTGCTAGGTTTGTGCTGAGCCTGAACCTCACTTTCTCTGTTCCTTAGGTTAACTGTGCTCGAGGCAAGGTCCCAGACCTACTGCTCCTTCTTCCTCAGCTGCCCCGACCCCATCAGGCCTGCGCCAGCAGCTCACAGCAGGCAGCCACAGCCGGAGGGAAGGAGGCCCACGTGGCAGCATCTTTCTGCCATGAGTCCTGCGCACAGCGAGGGGCAAGTCAGGCTGCTGGGAAATGCTGTGTGAAAACAGTCCTTACTGTAGGAACATAAAAGGGACAAAGTGTCTTCAGTGTAGTGTATACAAAAGTTGTGATACGCTAAGAACGCTGTAGTTAACAGCGCTGTGCTCTTTACTTTTGTACAAGCCAGGATAAATAGTAATTGAATTCAAGCTTGTTAGATTATCATTTATCTGTACTTCCTGTCAGGACATTGCTCCAATGCACAGTCATCAAAAGGAATACATTTAGTAACTGTTACTCAATGTCTTTTTTCTCATTCAGAACTTCAAATTACACAGCTGAAGTTCAGCTCCCATAGGGGATGTGAAAAGCAGCACAAAGGGTGCTGCCTTGGCCTCCGCCTGGACCCACTTCACTGCAGTGAATGCAGCACACAGACTGCTTATGCTGACCTTGTTGCACTTCAGAATTCCAGGTAAATAAATTAATGCAGAGGACTGTATAGAGAATTTTGAAGGGAAGAGTCAGAGAGGCAGCCATTACAATGAAATTCACTTTTGATATCAAAAATACAAGGTTCTACCAGTGTGACATTGACTCATTGGCCACTGCAGCACATCATCAGGTTTTCCTGGAAGCACTTTGCTCTTAAAACCAAGTTACCTTCGTTGTCAGCATACTAACATTTCACACCTTGCAGCATTTACATGAAGGGATGCTGCCTAAAAATTACTTGGAAAGTCTTCCCTCAAGAAGCTTTAAGAGAGAATTATTTTCAGTAAGATTAGATGATGAACATGGAAGTAATTTTAAAGATTTCACCAGGATTTCTCAGTGCTCTTACTTGTCAAATTATCAGGATATATCATTTACACATCCTTTTAATTTAGTTGACTTACAATACTAGTAGCCATGCATAGACAAGTAGTAAAAATAATATTTCACACACACACACCTTTATTTATTAGCTTAATTGTTACCAGACAATGTCTCCTCAAAGCTAGCACTTCTTTTCTAAAATACAAATGGCAAAACCCATGATTCTATTAAAATAGATTTCAGGAGTTAACGTTTGTCTGGTCCTGCACTTGCATCATGGTTGTTCCAAGTGAAGACCTGAAAGTGAAAGCGAGACCAAGCATGACTGAAATCTGAGAGTCTTTGTGCTAAATCACTGTTAACTTATCTATTTTCAAAAGGCTTTCAGAAATTCTAAGAGTTTCCATAGGAATAAATTCTTTTTTCTACATCTGAAAGGCAAACTGAAGTCTCTTTTGAGACAAACTCTATTTCCACTTCACAAATCAGCAAGTGTTCTTTCCTGGCTTTCTTCTTCAGGCCCAACGTAAATGACCTTCTTTGGCTGAACCCCATCAGGATGGAAAGTTTTACAGAAAGTTTTAAGAGCCACTTCTGTGACCTACATTTGTCATGCTAAAACTGCATTCTCTAACTACAGAATTAACTTTCTCAGTATCGTAGCTATTACTTATTGCAAAGCTCTTGTTTAAAAGGACAGTTCTGTTACATAAGATTTTTACTTGTTTAATCTAGCCTGTATGAGGCACTGAAGATTTATGCTTGTCCAACCCCCTGTTCACAGGATACTGATGCAAGTACTGAAATGCTCACTGCTTAGCCCCTAACGTTTTAGGGAATGCTATACTCTTGTGATGCTTTGGATTGAAATCTCACACACTGTTCCTGAGTTTACCACGTCTCCTCTTTTTGCCACGAGTCACACAGTTTTTGCCTCCTGATAGTTTCTTCCCTTTGTAACTGACTGAATGACCTCCTTTGTGCTCGGTGGCAGCAGCTTCCTTGTTCCAAGTAACCACGCTAATTTGCTTCCTAGGTTCTAGCAAGAACTAATGTTTTATTTCATTATAATTTTCAGTTGCCAAAATAAGAGATGCTGAGCAGCATGAGACAAGCTTAAAGCATTTGTCACAGACACCGAAATGATCTCTGCACAGTTGCAGTGCCAAAGGTTTGAGGAGAGCAGCGGGTGACAGCACCAGCTCCTGGTTACCGGCTGGCTCCTGTGCCCAATGATGCCCCTAGCGCAGGAAGGAGCAGCAGCACACTCTGGAGAGTTTCTCAGACTCACTTTCTCACAGTGAAATTTTAAGTATGGAACTGCAGTGACCCTGGGAATACAGACTCCAGGCTCTTTCCCTTTGGAATATGAGAAGATCATAATCTTTCCCATCAGTCAAACTTTAATATTCACCATGACTGTGATGAACATTAGAACATACTGCAAGCACACACATAAGAACAGAAACAAAATAAATAACTCCCCCCCCAAAAAAACAAAAGAAAATGATCAAATCTTTCCACCCGACCATCTTAAGAGTATTAAAAAAAGCCACAAGATAAAAAAATATATATATATAATCAACACACTAAGCTGATGGATATTTCTTCTTTAAGCAACTACTGAAATGCATTTAATGAACAGTGTGAAGTGGGAGAGATGAGAGACCACCACCCAGGCGTGCCCACATAGACACACACATGCACACAACCCAGAAGCACAGAGAGAAACAGGATTAGAGATTTATTTCTGAAAAATCAAATACAGAAGTGAATTCACAAGTAAAAAAAAATTGAGTTCACCATAGAATCTTAACATTTTAATTAAAAAAGGCTATGCTAATTCAAATGATGAGAAGTCTTTACAAGCCATTCACTTCTATCACTCTCTCTCTTTGAAAATAGAGAAAGAGACGAACAAGAAGGTAAAGTGCACAGACTGAAATCCTCACATAAAATACTGCCGAAGCAGTAATGTTTAAGGTGCGTCCGGTCCACTTCTGCCTTTGTTTTTACACACAATAACATTTTCATGGTCATTTTATAAATGGGATTGTGCAAACTTTTAGGAATCTTGCGTAAACAACAACACAGATGAGTGCATCAGTGCTCCTCCAATTGTTGTGACCAACTTTAGCTTTACCTTTATTTAAAGATTGTTAATCTTTAATGTTTAAACAGCTAAAGTCTAGTGAGACTTTATCACGGGCTAGGATGCCAAAGGGAATGGCAGAGAAGGGAAGGAATTTATGTGAGAACCTGAGTAGAAGGTTGATGGGAAGGGAGTTTTATTAGTTTGGTTTTGCATATGGTGATAGAACTTTAAAAAAAAAATGCAGATACCAACCCATTTCCTGCTTTTGAGTTGCCTTTGCTGTCCGTGCTGAGCTGAGAAAGGACATAGTGAGGCGCTTTGGCACTGTCGGCATCAAATATATCCATGTTGGACTCTTCGCAATCTCGGCGTTTGATCCCTGGCCTCTGCTTTGGATTTCGTTTGCGTGATTTACGTGGCACCTCAGTGTTATCATTGTAGGAACTGGTACTCATGTTACTGAAGTTGGAGGGTGAATCCTCCATCCACATACTGCAGCTCTGTTCTGATTCCAATCCACACCCCTCATCCTGGCAGGACATCCGACTGTTGTCCAGCAAGTCCTCAGGTGGTGGCGAGATGTACAGCACTGTGTGTCTCTTCGGCGTTGACTGCTGCTGCTGGACCGTGTTACTGGTTAACTGCTTTTCACTTACCCCTCGGTTACTTACCCCCACGGCTGAGGAGCAGCTCTCCACTTGCATAGCCTTGCTGTCGGTGACTGAGGTAGAGTAAATGGTAGGACTGGAAGAGGTGGTAAAGGAGCTGCAAGCACCGCCCATGGAGGAAGAGGAAGGAGCTGAAGAAGCATCTGCGGTGTACAATTCAGAAGTAAATACAAGACACATGGTTCTGTGTGTGTGCTGGCTATAGCAGTCCCATTGAAGTAAAGTGATTTATGAACGGATTTCTTTCCCCCAACAAATATTTGGAATTTGGAAAGCTTTGGACTGTAAGCGTTCAAAGCGGTGAAGCCTCGCCAATACGGTACTTTGGAAATGTCCAAATCAGACTTAACGCATTGTGCCGCAGTCAACTTCTCTTAGAACTTACAGTTAATTCAGAAAAAATGGCTGCAAGTAAACAGAGCTTTCATTGCCTCAGCTGGACTGATTATTTGTGTATAAGCCATTTCATGTAAAATAATGGAAGCCCCAATGCAAAATGCTTATAATCCACATTCGATGCCAATTAAACCATTTATCAATGGATTTTATTTTATTTTTTGAAAAAGACGGGACTGTGCTTAGCCACAAAATATTAAAATAAGTTTCTAACCTATGAAGCAGAGAACTACAGGTCATTTTTAATGCAGACACTCCCTGCTTCAGAGGCAAATCCTGGAATAAAAATATGAGAAAATAAATGAGAAAAGAGCTGCTGATTATTCCATCATAAATGAGAAATAAAATACAAAATCAACTGAGTTGGTAGGCAAAATGGAACTGGTATCAGTCGCTATGACAGCTGTTCATTTTGCAGGTTCAAAGCAGGGATGAGAGATCTGGACTGGTGACATATTGACTTAAGACAATGTGAAATTTCTGTAGTTTGACTCCTTCAGTCTCAAGTCCTGCATTAGACTTCTATCAGACGTCATTAGGTGAATTCCCTAAGCATACAGAGACAGCTTGGGAGAGTCCTCCAACAAATTCACGTTAAGCAGGGCACTTTAAGCAGCACGATCGTGACTCCTCCGGATGCCCCACAAATGGAGCAGTTGTAGAAATACGAAGGGCAGCAAAAAGATCAGAACAGAACCCTGAAGGTGTCTGGAGGGCAGTGCAATCATTTCCACTGAAGAACGTTAATGGGCAGATCAGCTGAGAATGCAAGCTGACGTGTTTGAGAGGAGGCAGCAGGAAGGACACAGGTATTGATTTCAGCCAGCTGTAGCTCACTAAGGAACAACTGGATTTTTTATCCAGATTTTAAGTCCCTAGGGAGGAGATGCTGTTTTCTTTATTTCTGCCCTGCTAACTACACCTCACACAGTGAACACAGACTTTAGACATAATCTAATTTTGCAATCAGTTGTTGATAAGACAGTGCGTTTGGGCAGCGAGGTACTGCAGTACAGGCGATGCCTGTTGTGATGAGGGACATTACACTTCACTTTTTCTCGAGACTTCTCTTAAATCCAAATTATTTCTGAAAAGGCTTAAACGTAATTGAACTATTTTATCCAGTGTAAGCCATTTAAGAGTAGCATAAAAATTACATTCAACTACAATATCTACTTAATTAGCAGCAGAAGTCAGAAAATCTTCCTACAGTCTACATGTTATTTACATGGGTCATCCATGATTGATGAGGAAGGCTTTTTAAACAGGCATTGGTTTCTTACAGCTTCTCTGTGCTAAATAAAATTGAAAGTAAATCAAAGGTATTTCACATTGGAGTCAAGTGAAATGCAGTGGTTGTTACAGAGCACAACAAATCAATTCTGCTTTTATTCACACAGGGAGTCCCTTCCTCAAATCTCCCAGAGAAGCAGGAGCGGATGAATGATACCAGTTCCATTTCCCAGTTTGTTCTTTGGCAAATATAGCGGCTGAAATTGGAGAATTCAGTCACTTTGAACTGCATTCCAATTTAAAGGCAAATTTATCCTTTATATATCATGCATTAATGCAATGCTTTTTTTCAGAAACATTTATAGGATTGGCAAGAACTATTAAATCCAGATATTAATTTCAGTGACAATATTTAGAAGCTGATTTGCAGCCACTTTGAGTTGAGACTGTTGCTATTTGTGATGCTTCCTTTGTTTTGTTAAAATAGAATTAGTTTCTATTCATCCTTTATGCACTCAAGGAAACAGAAATACGTGCTGTGTTTGCAAACAGAATACATGGAGCGCAGCGATGCTGGGCCGGGCTGCTGAACAGCAGCATCTCCCCTATGTAAAAAATGGCTTCTGCTCTTTTTAAACAGCTGAAGCTGAGCACAACGCGTGTTACGATGCAGCGTACGCAGAGCTCAGGCTTTCCTGCCCCTCACAAAGACTGACAAATGCTTTCGGAAACGTGGTTTGATTTCCATTGCTGCTGTGCGGAGCCAGGAATTGGACTCAGTGTTCCTCGTGCGTCCCTTCCAACTCAGGACATTCCACGGTTCCACGGATTAAATAATTACGAGCACTGAACCAGGCAGCAGGGCTCTAGGATCAAAAGGCTTTTGCTCCTCTATAGGGAGCTTGATACCAAGGGTGGCTTTGTTTGCAATAAGTACTGGAGAAGTTCTGGAAGGGCCTTTTTGGAAGGCCTATGGGGACATCTGTCACACTTCACTCACAGCCCTGCGTTGTGCTGAGTGCCTCACTGTAAATCCAGAAATGCAAGTTGCATTTTGCCTTCAGATTCTTAAAGAATTTTTTTTTAAATCACTGAACGAAATACTTTTCACTATGAAGCTATTTTAAAGCTGCTAACACTTCCATTATTTTAGGATGCAGCAGTTAGAAACATTTAAGTTACTACAGCTATTTCTGCCAAGTTCCCAATGCAGTTTCTTCTCCATCTTTTTTTCCTAAAGTTAAAAAACATGTATGTGTATGAATGCATGTGTTTTGCCCTGAGGAAGGAAGGAAAGAAACAAAATGTCCTTCACACATTGGTTATATTCTCCTCCATGTGTCAGACACATCCCAGTGCACCAATAAAATTAAATTATGTACACATAAGCATCGAGATGAAAAATAATGGCAAGAAAACCTCTGTCTTCAGCCATCCATATTCTCAAATGAATGCCACTACCATCCAGAAACATGCACGTGTAAATCATGTACAGGCCAGCGCTGTCCCTACTGAACCAGCTAAAACATGTAAGAAGGAATGACAAACACCGAAGCCAATTAAACAAGCCAGCTATGTTAGAATAGCCAAAATTTAAAATAGGAGGATGAATTAGTAATTCTATGAACATTTTAAGTTATACAAACTGTGTTCAACTGTCAGTATTTGCTTTTTCTCACAGGCAGGCCTTTAGCCGACTCATTTTCCTTTGAGCCAGTAAACAAATAAATGAGATCAACCAACTAAGAATCCACAAAAGTTACTACAACACACACAGTATTGCATCTTTCACGTGGCTCCCTCTGTTACATTAGTTTATTCTGAAGCCTGTGACTACACATGCGTATCTGACACCCACAGGGGGTCTCTTGGTTGAATATGCTACGTTCAAAAACCAACTTTTCCTACAGTTTGTGGTCATTCAGTCTCGCCTGGCACTGCTTGGTGAGGTGTGAACATTTTGCACTTCCACTTTTTAAGGAAGGAAGCTTTCCCCAGTATGCAGAGAACAAACAAAATACAGCCATCAGGCATTCAGTCTGACAGCTATACCTGGTCAGCGGTCGCTCAGGTGACAGTGGAAACAAACACGCCTTGCCCAGTTCAAGCATTTCTTTTATTTGAGCTTTACTTTCCTTGGACACAGTAGGAAATAGTTACAGGAGGCTCTTTCACTTGCAGTTTAACAGTGCTTGCAATGACAAACATGTAGTTTCAACGAGCATGCACATCTGGAAATTTAAGACTGAGTATGATATTTTAACATATTTTCAAAGTAAGAATTGCTTTCAGAGCAACAACACGGAATAGAAGCCAAGTGCACATTATGGCAAGTACGAGGCCACAGTACTGTAAATGCAACATGCACCAGCTTCACAAGGCTTGGTCTTGAATTAATAGAGTGTGAGAGAGAACTACTGCCACGTTAGAGCAACCTCGAGCACTGCTGGCACTAAACCTCCTGAAGCTACTGACTGCCATCTCCATGCCACGTGAGACAGCTGAAATAAGTAGTGCAGAATTTGTCTTACATGTCTGTTTTTTTTCTCTCAGGTAAAGTGATAGCAAACAGTTCAACGGAAGGAGCTTCTGCTTCTGTTTTGGACAGCAGAACTTGTACACCAATCAATAATTCTGAAACATGTAAATGAAAGGCAGAAAGGAATCAAGAGCTAATAAACTGATTAGTGCCAGAGCTCAGAATGCAAGTAAAGACAACCTGTAACTCTGCACTGCTCCTAGAAGGACTAAATTTCAAAGCAATCTGAGTTGTTCCATTTTGCATCTGCTTTCCAGAAAGCCTAAAATAGGGGCCTACTGGTCCCAAACATTTACCTGACTTTGGGGAAGTCAACAAAATCATATTCACAACCAAGAGACTGAATAATTCAAGCTCTGTCTGAAATCAAAAAGCAGGCAGTGAAAGAAGGGATGCAACACGCATGTGGCACAAATGCATGCTGCTAAAAATCACAGGCTTGTTAAATATCAGAGAGTAAGGGAACATGTAGCAAAGAGCATCCCCATGAGCAGATCAGCGCAGTCTTTTTCTTTTCCATAACAAGCTATTGTAAAAGAAAATGTATTACCTCCTGAATTGCCAGCTAAGGCAATGGCATATATTTCTATATCTTATTATCTTGGGAAGGCAAACAAGGCATTCAGCCTTTTAAAAAATGTCTGAAAGGGAGAAAAAATTAAAAAATCACTTCTTGGCATTGAGGAGACTTGTCTTTGGATAAAACTCACGTGGAGCCAGAAGCCAACCCTGAAATCCTTGTTCAGCCCAATCTACAGATAGCATCCAATACAAGGGTTACCAAACCTTCCAGAACGAAGTGCCTTAATGACACCTTTTCCTTCCATCATGGCTAGAGTGCAACGCAAATCATTTCTCAGCCTGGAAGCTCCAGAGGAGATATTTTTGTTTCTAGAAGTGTTTCTGCCACCTGTACGTGAACAGCCAGGACAAGCACAGAGCCATTGAAGGACTCACCTTTTTCTAGCCTGCATCCCATGTGATCCACCATTGTATTCCAGGAAACAATTAAGCACAGAAATGGAAACTCCTCACATAGAATGAGGTTAGGGTCACGTATAAGTTTAATGTGCAAAGTATACTCTTATTAAGTTTGTTAATTCATCTAACATGTCATGTTTTTGTAAGACTTGTTTATTCATAGAACTACCTAACACTGGAGGAAGTGTCAGTCCAAAAACAAGGATACTATGTGCAAAATTTCCAGCATCAACCCTTGTGTTGCCAAAGGCTTTCAGGTAAAAAAACAGAACTTGCAAAGTGGCTGCAAACCTGCTTTCGATACCTCACATGCCAAACTTGGGTTTCTACTTTTCTTGTTCTTGTATTACTGATGTAAAGTCAACAACTTTTCCAAAAAGAGTTTAGTTTCAAATCAGTATTAACCCACTATTTAGAAACAAAAAAAAAAAAAAAAAAAAAAAAGGAAAAAAAAAGGAAAAAAAAGGAAAAAAGAAGAAAAGGAAAGAAAGAAAAGAGACTTATGAAGAAGTCTGAAAACAAGACCGACCTATACCCTGGGTGAGATTGGATGGGTTAAGTGTCTCTGGCACTATTTGTCTTCACTATTGACAGACACTGTCACACAACCCACCACTCGATGCCTGTCTCTGAATGGCGAAGCTAGAATGCAAGTTAAGTGTATTAATAGAGAAAAAAAACTAGC
The DNA here is from genome assembly GCF_023343835.1 of Lagopus muta. Classification (NCBI taxonomy): domain Eukaryota; kingdom Metazoa; phylum Chordata; class Aves; order Galliformes; family Phasianidae; genus Lagopus; species Lagopus muta. The sequence continues at coordinate 953,682 of NC_064444.1, forward strand.
ATCCCAGCAAATATAATAAAGCAATCCAATTCACCAGTTATTAAAAAACACTCAGATTCAAGATAAGTAGGTTAATTTAATTTACGTTAAGCCCAACAGTGTAAATTCCCCTTACATTCACATGCTGAACCAAGCAGTGCATTATACTTTGGGTAAATACATCAATCAATCAGCTTTCATTATCAGTGACATCCACCATTACATTCACACTCCAGTTCGGGCATCCCAGCAGCACTGTTGTTAGTGGCTCAGGCCCAGCTCAGCTCCTGCCAGGCAAGGCAGAACTCCAGGCCCTCAGCTGCTCTCCAAGCTCCCCTCAACTCCCTGTGGCCCGAAGACAGGCCTGCACAGCACATCATAGGTCCCACAAAGCGCCTCTCAAGTTAAGAATCTGCCTCTTTCGTTCTTTAGGTCCACGGTTGGTTTTTTCCCAACGAATTAGGAATTCCTCTTGGCCTTCAGGAAGTCTTCAATGCTCTTACAGCAAGTGCCTGAATCAGAGTACACTGAGGATGTTCGCTTTTTACCTTCTCTGACTCGGTTATCCATCATTAATTGAGGAACAAGCAATCCTCAAGCCTTTTTTGATGTAAGAACGAGAGCCATTTAATGCAAGAGTTTGTTGTCAAAAACCTCTCAGAATGGTAGAAGCAGTTTGTGTCTGACTGGGCAGCACTGGAAAAGTGGGATTTGTTGGCTGTGTAAGATTCGGGAAAACTGAAAATAAAGCAAATTTAGAAAAAAGATCTAGAACAAATCTCCGTGATCCTTTACATGCAGTTATCAGAGAGCTCTGCTCCACGCGGTGTGGCAGATGTGTGCTCAGTGCACAGACCAGCCCACACAGCTACACTGCTCTCACTGAAGCTAGAGAGCACCCAACTGGTTTCCATAAGGCAAGAATCTTCTCCTTTGGTGTCTCCTGGGCACAGACACTCAGCAGTCTGCCCTGAGGGACCCACAGCTCGCAGGGCACAGCTCAAAGCCTCAGTGCTGCCAAGTGAGCATCCTGTGCTGCTCTGCTACCACAGCGAAGATGTGTTTATAGAGCACCTGCCTTGGTCTCATCCTGCAAGAAAGAAGTGCTTGCCACAACTGAAAGAAGCACAGCGTGGACAGACATCCCTGAAGGCATCCTCCTGGGGGCTACAGGAAGGCACCTCAGCTGGGAGCGGTGGGAAGGGAAGGGAAAAGCCTACAAAGAAATGGAAGTTTTTACAGACATTGGAGATCAACTACAAAGAAGCAGCTTTCTTTTTCTGATAATTTGTTTACAGCGTGTAGTCATAAGCCCAGTAGTGGCACCGATCTCTTTGAAATTCTTTGAAATTTCTGGTAATTATTTCTGAATCAACAGGAAAAACTGACTACTGACACCAGGAAGGATGACAAAGTGAGAAAACATTTTCAATAAAAATCTACATTAAGAAGCTCGACTAACTATTCAAAAATAAAACAAATCTTCATTTTGAAGTATTAGAATCTTCAGTTTGGAAATGATGCAAAAAGCCTTATCTTTGCAGGGGAAAATGACCCATATCCTTAGCACTCAGTGTCTGCCCACAGGTAATCCAAATATTTATCTATTTTGCTACAGTAGCATCTGAGAAGCAAAGCTTTATTTTCGTAATTAAAATGACCAGAAATGCTTAAAGCAAGATAACAGCTCTTTGATCCAAAAAGCTGAATTACTCCTGTTGGGGACAAGTAGTTTATCCCTTTATTTAAAGAGGAGTATAAGATTGACACAGAAAGGTAAAATTTTGTCATTCCGAACATAAACCTCTAGGATATAAGCATAAGAAACATGGGAGGCAGAAAAATTCAATAGGTAACAGATAAACTGTATCTAAACATGAAGATACAAAAGAGTTCAGTACACACATCTCAATGGCAAAAAAAAAATCCGTTCCTCTTCTTACACCACCACCACTCCTTGTGGGGAATTCAGTTTCAGATGAGAACTCAAACCTGCCAGAGTGACACGATGCAGGAAAGAAAACACTATCCTGAGGAGCAATATGAAAATAGGGAAGGATATATTGGCCTCCGTGGTAAATGCACAGCAGCATAAGAGAGCATCAAGTAGCTGAAGAAGCTCCTTCCAAACTCCATTACAGCAAGAAGGAGCAGATGATAAGAAGATGGAACAGTTTTCTCAACGAGGGCTGTGAAGGTTTGAACATTCCTGTCTCTGGAAATAAAGAATGAATATGCAGTGCTTGTCTAAAGTACACGGCTGGAAATACTTGTGAGCCAACCCCAAAAGACAAGAACAAGGAACTGATCTACTAACGAGAAAGACACCTTTGAGGAAGGACTTAAATGAGCAGTTGGTATTTTAAGCATTGAAGCACTTCCTCAGTACATCTTGACCAACAGGAAAAAACTGGTCAACCTCTACAAGCAAGTGAAAAGAATCAAGCATCCCTCCTTACAGCCGGAGCCTAACACTGTGCAGAAGGCATTGGTGAAGCTTCAGCCACGCTTCTTTCATGCAAGACATCTCCAGGCACAGCTTACAGTAACATCTCTCAGCATGACACCTTCATGTACTTCAAGAGTCTGCACAATGATTCACGTTCAATGTATTTATGGTACCGCATACCAGGCAAAATCCTATGCCCTGAACAAAGACACCTGCGATGCAAATAACAAGCCAGAGAATGCTTTATAGGGGTGAAAATCAGATCCCTTCTCTCCTTTCTGCTTTCCAGAGGTCTAACAGACTTAGAAGCTTGAGATAGCAGCTAAGGTTGTGAACATAGCAGCTCAAAATCCTAGAGTTCTATTAAATTATACTTGCCTGATCGTTATTGAGAGAGTGGGTAATAGCACTTTTGTCTAGATTAACGAATATCAGATACACATTTATTAACAAGTTAATGAATCCAATCAGCAACATTCCATTTTAGTACTTGTAAAGCTGTTCTGTAAATTGCAAGACAAATTTCAAAATGGAAAAACTAGAAGTCTGTCCCTGAAAGGTCATCGCAGCTAAAACCATCCTGCTCCTCCAAAAAAACCAAGTTGTTCACTGCAGCAACAGATCTACCTCCATCACAATATTTTCATGGAACAAAATCCCCCAGAATAGTGCCTGACAGAAAAGCCTTGAACAAGCTGAGCTTCAGGCATGTACTACCTTGCTGTGTTTTGAGAAGCAGAGAACAAACTATATTACCTACTACAGGAGTAGTAAAAAACTTTCATCCCATAGGACCGTTCCTGACGGCACAATCCTCTCATTATCAAAAGGACATCTGTGATAGACTTCCACACAGTGTGCTAGCAGAACTTCTTAAAGGAAGGCCTGGTTTGAAAAGAGATAAATGAGAATAACCTACAGCACTATGGAGACTAATCATCATTTCTCTGCCACTTCCAAAAAACGGTGAAGTTTTAGAACAAGTAAGGGCTGACAAAAACGACAACAAAGAGAGGCACTAAGCAGGGAAAGATTTCAGAACAAACAGGTCTATGCCACAAGCCAAAGACATTTCTCCTCCTCATCCTATCATCTGTACAGTGGCAACTACCTGAAAATGCTATTAAGGACATGAAACACACAAAGGAAGAGCCAATCGTGGTGTTTAACAGTAAATTTTAGACTCATGTTTTCCTGTACAAACAGACAGACATATATAAAGCCCAGGCTGATTTCCTTCTTCTTTCCTGTTAAGAAATTAAAGCCCAGCTAGACTTCTCATTATAACAAGAGGCAGGGCTTGGTAATGCAGTAGTAATTCAAAGACACTATAGCAATCGTAAAGCAATTAGTGAAAGCAGCAGGACCCAATACACCCATGTATGTAGAAACGTGGCACACCTATGGCAAGAGTGCAGCTGAAACACCTGTGTTCGGTTCTGCTGAGAAAGATGAGGTTTGGCTGCAGAAGAAACACACAGACAACCCCCCAAAAAGCAAAAGCACTCCTGGGATTCCGAAAGGCAGCTGAACGCTGGGCAATGCACGGCTCCAGGGCAGCTGCAGGCCCCAGCACTGCCTCAGAAGAGCTGAGCTCAAAGCAGCTTGGAGGAGGAACCAAAGGCAGGCAGCACCAGCAGGAATCTGGGGGAGGGGGGACTGACTCCGATGTCACTGAGGAAAGTGTAAGCTCCCCTTTCTTGCTTCTTCCTTCACCTACAACTTTGGTACACGTGCTTTCTCTGTTCCTAAAATTTGTCCCCAGCTTCAAAGAGGAATGAGACTTGGCATCAGACTTACAGCAATTACCAAGCACCACTCCATCCGTGATGCATATGGAGCATTTTCCCCTTCCTCCTGACAGGAGGAGAAGGAGCTAGGGCCGTCCTTTCAGCTCGGTGCTGTGCCTATATTTTGGATCATCGTCCACAGACTCGCCTTCCAAGTAAACAGCTATCTAAGATGCACTTATCACCACACGGTGGAGGACAGAAAACCCATTAACACCTTAAAAATATCTGGCAACATTCAGTGGCCAGAATTCTGAGGCTGTGTGCACGGAGGCCTTTAAAGGCAGCAGCCACGCTGCTTTGGGCTGGGGCTTATCTCTGCTCACATGTGCACACAGCACAACCGGCTGTGGAATTATCCTGGTCATCACAATCATATGTTTAGAAAAGAGCAAGATTCAATTGTTCTTGTCCTCACTGTGGTGGAAAGTGACATAACCAATGAAAACAAAACCAGCCTCTGCTCTGTTTTCTTAATTTTTTTTCCCAGCAACGAGGAGGACTGTAGTTTCTTGTACTTGGTGCTTCCGATCCAAACTGAATGGCACTCAGATACTTAACTGTCTCGTCACAACACCGATGGAAGGCCTCCAAAGCCAGAGCTCAGCAGACAGTGTAAACTACCACAAAGCGACAGCCACCTTTTCTCTCTGCTCCTTCCTCCTCATCTTACTCCTCCCCTCGTGCCACCAAAGGCACTGTGCAGCCCCGGCTCTTGGCTGAAGCAGGTCCCTCAGCAGCACTCGGATGAAAACCTGTTCTGTTGGCAGTGGGATCAGCTCAAAGTCTTTGTGAAACTTCTATACCTCTGACATTGAGAAGTGTTCTTAATTGAATGAGTAAATGTCCTCCTTTCAGTGTTTGCAAATAAATCTCCACAGTATTCTTTGCAGTTTTTCATTGAATAAAATCTTGCTGCAGTTTAACCCCAAGATAGCTAACACGTTCTTGGTTTTTTTAGAGGAGCTGGACTGGCTGTTAGCAGACACTAAATACCTGAAGGAAACAGACCTTTAGTTCCATTCACCTCAAGTGTTTAAGATTTCTCTGTTAGAAACAGAATTAATTAGCAGTTTGTGTCTGTCTGTGGATTTAGAGTGTAACAGGGTTTGTGGGTTTTTTGTTAAGATCTGTGTCGCTACAGGATTTGGTCGCTGCTGTATCTTTGAACAAAACTGATCTTTAAGTACCTTGATTTTAGAAATATATGCCCAGATTATTTTTGAATAACTGCTACAAAAATAACAAATTCTTTCAAGATAATTAATAAAAACATATTTTTCTTCAATGCGATTACTGAAGTTCCACTGTGCACAGTTAAATCCACAGGTTCTCTCTGAAGAAGTCTGGCGAAACATGACAGGTGAGCAGTGCTGTAAAGTTTTTCCAACAAGTCTACAATCACTTTAATTTCTCATCAAGATTCCTGTGCCATGCAAATGTGGTAAACGTTATCATATAAATACTTAATGCATATGAACTTGTAGAGAGAAAAAAGACTAAAGCAGCTATCAGAATCCTTATCTCACACACACACATTTTTCCTCAGGTAACTTAAGGCCAAATAGGAAATTGGAACATGACTCTGTAATGGATGTGGGGATCAAATTATGAAAAACAAACAACCAGCCCTCATCCAGTGATGATGAAATTTATCATTTTCCCCCTTTTTCCTCATTGCACAGATGTTCAGTAATCTATAGCGGTTACTGACAAGAATTCCAGATGCAAACCAGCACTAAGACTAACCTCACAAATGAGAACTTTGCCCTTAAATGCTGACCTTGTTTTTAATGAAGACCAATGACAGAGTCTTTAGATTGAAGTCTAAAACATGGGAGTAGCTAGAGAAGAAAAAGATAAAAAGGTCGTGCCTCATTTTTACGTGCTGACAGTTAGAAAAAGAAGTAACTTATCAGTGTTATAAATGTGCTGTCCTGACTAATATTTCACATTCTCATGCATTTGGGCATTTTATAATACGTTACACTAGAGAGCTATGTCAGAATGGAGTTTAAGTACTAAGCTTCCTCATCAGGCCTCTGAAAAGATAACACAACCTTTCTTCCTCCCTATAGCCTGAGAACTCCCATGGCCCCAAACAATCTCCATTCCTTTTTTTTTTTTAATCCTCACCAGAATTCATAGTTCTACAGCTGGTCAGCATTTGGACTCAAACAGGTACGAGTACCTCTAACGACAGAGTGCATGCCAGGAGCTGAGGGCTGTTCTGAGTAATAGCAGAATAGGAAAATCAATAACATCTACAGATAAATTGTATGTGAAATACAGCAACTACTGACATAGCACACTTCATTATTTAAATCACCTAGTTTGTTAGATTATATTTCCTACGTTTTCACAAAACTTCTCCACAAGCCTTTTACAACCAAAACTTTGCCAGCACTGTTCATGTTGGCCAGAACGTTACAAACCTTAACAAAGCAACAGAATAAATGAGAATGCTTACCAGCAGCAACTACAGCTGGAGGAGGCGAACCTGCCTCACCACCACTTGTTTGGCTCATGGATGCTACAGATGTTTCTCTGGAAGGTGGTAACTGCAGCTCCTTTGGGAGAAGATCATAGACAGATTCTGTTGGACAGAGGAAAGGAAAAAGTTTTAATAAAAAATGTATTCCTGATCAGTAAGAGAGAAGATAATGTATTTGTGTAAGAGATATGAACAATGACTCAACATTTTCAGAACCTCCCTAAGAAGTTACATTAAGTACATAGAGATCTCAGCGTCGCAGAATGAAGTTACTTTGGAAAACAAACCAACCATGGGAACACGAGGACACACATTCTCAAGTCCAAGACAAAAAGATAAAAATTTGTTCCAACAAAGAAATAATTCATGAACTTCCACTGAAGCTGTACTGGTTTAGAATGAAAGAGATGACAGCATATATCAAGAAATTCACGAGCATTGAAGGCAAACATGCACTCAGTGCAAACTGTGCAAATGACTTTCAAAGTAAGAGACTAATTTAGTATCACCATCTCCAGAATATCCTGCAAGGTCTTCCCATGTAATAAGTGTCAGTTCCCGTTATCTCAGATCCCTTACTTCCATTTATTTGCAGCATTTTTCTTGCCTCAGACTTCTCAGTAAACTGCTGCAGATACTGCAAAGCAAGCAAGCTCTACCAAGAACGCTGGTGGTGACCCTGCATCGCACCCAGCACCCCGATCTGTGCAGGAGCACCACCTCAACACCACTGCACGTACACCTTTCCAGGAGGACACAAAGAACGCGCCCAGCGTGGAGATGGATGGATGTCTTTACACTCCCTGGCTTGCAAAGGGAGCACGTGTGGCCCTGGGGCTCTGTGCTCCTGTTTCCCAGCCTATCTGAGCGGGGCAGACTGGTGAAGCCCAGGCAGGACAGCCAGGAGTCGGTTACTGCTGCAAGCTGTCGCTGGCACTCAGCTTCTGAACTTGCAACATAAGGCACTAAAACTTATCAGGAAGGTTCATTACACCTTCAAATCAGCTTGCATACAGGAAGGAGTTAGCGAGAGACCCTGGCAGCGCACTTACAACTGATGTCAGGGCTTTTCACCCTCTGTTCTCCTTCTTGACCTGCAAGGTCAGTCCTGATGCACAGAAGCAAAGTTCCAGCAGAGGACAGACATGCCTTCACACCTTTTAAAACCCAGCTGGCGTAACTCAAGCTCCCAAGCCTACCTCGAGCTCTGCAGGCACAAAAAGGCAGCCAGCAGTGCATATTTGTAGGAGGTGGTTGGTTGTCATGCCACATTCTGAGAAAGCTTCCATGAACCACAAATCCCAAGCAGTTTTCAAAGAAAACGTTTACTTATTTCCATGTTGAACGCCTCCTATAAGCTTGGCCAGTGCAATAGCTGTCAATATGACGAAAACATCTCCAAATAAAATGTGGCATTTGGAAGCCATGAGATGTGCGTGGGTCCATTTCCTGCTGAACCACAGACTGTCTTCAGGATGAGGATCTTGACCCAAAGGCCGAGATTGCTGCCGCAGCAACAGAGGCCCCACAGCATCGGCAGCCGCGCAGCTGCCCCCGGTGCACAGCAGCCCCCAGCAGGGGAGCAGCAGCAGCCCCACAGCCACAGGCTGCCGGGTATATTTTTATCTGCATGTAGAATACATGCATACATTTTCACTTCTCACTGTTGCCTCCCAAGACATCCTCCTTGAGAGGACCGCTCATCGTTATAATTCCAACATGACTCATAAGATATTGGTGTTAGTTACAAAGCCTCGTTCCAGCTAAGTAATTAGGTGGGATCGAGCTTTCATCTTATTTAAAATATGTATTTTTAATTCTCAGAAGTGACAAAGGCATGTCAAATCCGCTGCTCTAAAGGGATGCTCAGAACCAAAAGCCCCAAAGCAGTTTCTCACGGAACAGATAATTTTAGCACAAATATGACCCACAACAAGCACAAATACCATCTTTGTGAATAATTCTAACAATATGATAGAGAGCACGGGGAGGAAAAGCAGGCATTCAAACTGAAGCACATTCCCGAAAATCACAAGACCATTAAGAGCAAACCTTTAATTTCATGCTTCATTGCTAAAAGACCAAGCGACTCAAAACGGCCTCACCCACAGCAGCCGACTGCTATCCCCACACCTGAACACTGCGCCAACAAGTCCAACGTCACATCTAAGCTAAGGGGAACCTCCTGGATTTTCCTCAGCACAGCTACAGCTTTGTGAGCTAACGCACATCTCTCAGGAGCTGCATTATTGAGAACCACCCTGCAGAACTTCCCTTGGGAATCTGAAAGGGTTTGGGTACCTTTAAGAAAACCTGCCACATCAAACCTGCTCCTAACACATCAGACTTCAAATGAAACTTTGTGTTTTCACCTAAACACAGGCCAGTGTTTATATATGCTGCACTATAAATAGCATTAAAGCAGAAACTGACAAATGCCAGAAAGATTAGCCTTACTGCAAGGAAACCGATTCTTCCCGGGGGATGCAGCTTCTCCCCATGCTCTGCCATACTTAAACAGCTCAGGCTCCTTTCTTACTGATCAGCTCGTTACTGCTGCTATTTGGTTTTCCTTTGGTTGTTTCTTTGGTAGTGGAGTGGGGTTTTTTATTTGTTTTTTAACACACACACTCTCCTTCTGCCAGAATTTTGCACTTATTCACACGGAAAACATCAACAAGAAAAAGCAGTTATCTAAATGTAGCACTGCATTTGAAAGCAAAAATAATTTTAAAAAAATTAACATGAAAAATACGTAAACAGAATTGCTGTTTTCAGCAGGCACTGTGCTGAATGAAGGAGTCAGGCTGCAGTCAGCTGGCAGCACCAGTGCCTCCTAATTTACTGCTGGTTTTAAATCCCCTTGGAGAACGCACCCATTGATCTCGAGTTTCTGTTCTTCCCTACCAGCAGCTCCATGTATACCCAGCATTTTCCCTGAATACATTTTTTTTTTATGCCAGATAGGAAAAGAGGAACCTGCATTTCAGGACTGTTCTTGCTGTGAAGCATAAACAAGACGGGCACACCAGCCCAGCTCAGCAGCAGCCCTGAGCCGCTCACATCCATCCCCACACAGCCACGCTGCCAGCTATCCCACCCCACTCACAACCACCTCCCAGATCCCCCCCCACCCCTCAGAATATCTCCCGGGACCCACCAGGAGAGCCCAGGCTTCACACATTCTAGTACTGAAATCAAGGACACACAGGGACAGGCAGATTTACACCAAGTACTTTAAGCGTCGAGTTTCTTCACCCGCCCTTTATCCAATTATCCCAGCACTGTAATCTCTCTGCAATCAGCTGCCCGTAACTTTGATGTTGCTGCCAATAGCATTGCCACCTCAGAAAACTGCACTTCACGTGGCCATCCTGCCAGAACAACAGCCCAGATCCCGAGTCCATAACCAACCCTGCAAAATTTCAGATCCTCTGCGAGCATACAGCTAGAGGCAGCCTAAGCCCCTCAGAACTGAACGTTCCTCTCCCAGCTTTGGATACGTCCCACAGAAAAATCACTGGTGTGCTCACCTCCCGGTGACACCGGACAATTCCCCTTTTGGGCAGGCCCCCATTGTCAGAAGATAAACCACTGCCAGGTAAAAGCTCTCTCATTAAATATGAGCCTAATGCTGACACGGGGACAGATGCTCCTGCTTCAAGTAAGTGGAAGGTGGGAAGAGGAAAGAAGCAGTTTCCTCAAAACAGTTCATGAAAGGAGCTGAAAACAATCGGCGCAGCTGTAGCCCAGCAAACCCAGCACACCCAGAGCCAGCATTGCCTCACATGCAGCAACTGCAAGCCTTCTCTGTAGCTACTCACATGGAATGAGCCTTGAATGACTCCTCAGTTACATCCCCATAGAAGTTCCAGCTATACAGATGAAGAGTTGTGATCCCAGCAATTCAGTGCCTCGCTGGCTCTCACTGTGCCAGAACTGGTTCATGACGCTGCAGGAGGACTCATCTCCTCCCCAGGCTCTGTGAGGTGGCTCGTTGGGTGCAGCTGAACCACCACAACTCCCAAAGCACAGCCAGGCCATCCCCAAAACCCTCAGCCCCTTCCCAAAGTGACAGCAGTGCCCTGCGTGCAGAGCAGCCATGCAGGACAGCACGGGGCACAGCCGGTGCACTGGGGGCACACAAGGCATTCCCACAGGCTTTTTGCCTTTAAGGGTACTGGAAATCTCTTACCACTTCCTTGGCCTTCTGAGCAAGGACAGTCCTTGTGTTTAATAAGCTGCCCGCACCGAACGGCTATCCACTTCATCCCCACCAGTACAGTTCTCCTCAACATGGTTTAATACCCATGCAGATTTGGCTGCTTCTCCCGAAGCCACTTCCTTGCTGTAGCATATGACAGTCACACCAGAGATTAGACAAACCTTGGTGCTCTCTTCTAATCAGCTGGCAGCATGCTAGCAGAAATCTCTTCTAATGAGGTACTCCAAGCTGATCAAAAAACAAGCAAGCAAACAGGCAAAGAGATGTTTACATGGAACTAAATCAAAAAACAATTAGAAGTACACAAACATGCAAGTAGCTCCAGCTGTAGAGGCTGCAAGGGAGGAAAGTACAGTGGAGCACACATGCTCTGCAAATGAAGGACACTGGAGAGAAAGTGAAAAAAATTAAACCACCAAAACCAGTGTCCATGCTGCATACATCCCCAGGCAGCATAAAAAATCAGGTTCAAAGTGCCCGAGCACATACAGATTTTGTGATGCTCATCAACTCATGCTGAAGTGTAGGGTTTGGAGCTAAACCTGTATTGCAAGGTCTCTGCTGTCACACCCCACTCCAAAGTCAGCTGCTGTTTAATGAAGCTCTGTGCGCAATTGAGGTCTTTCAGAAATGTTTGTAGAAGGCACTAAAACCAAAATCTACGCTGTATCTGAAAAGTCAAAGCTTCTGATCCTTTCAGAAGAACCCACGTTTTTGTTGGTTGTTTTTGGTTTGCTTATTTTTAACTTGAAGTCTGGTTCTACCCACAAATCCAGTCTATGACAAACAATATAGTTGCATACAATAAACCCAGTCACTAAACAACACCACAATAGCTCAGTTCACAAAGGGTTCTGAAAGGGAGGTGGGAGTGTTACGTCAGCTCTAAATACTCAACACACAAGCAAAGCCTTGCTTTGTAACAACATGTTAGCGTCAGGAGACCCTGGTGGATTTTTCTGTAACAAAAGCTTGGGTGTGGGAACACTTTCAAGCAAACTATTTCACATCAGGAAGAGCCTGCAGGAGACGATCAGCTCCCTCCATACATACACCAAGGGAAACCAGGTCTTCCCACATCCCCACGTATGGTTTAATTGAACAAGTTCAGTTCTTACAGTACAGAATGATGTGCGCTGCTGCAGGGATCGTCTGCACCCAGCCCATCTGAGCTCAGGTCTGCAGGGAGATGCAGGCAGGCAGCCTGAGGCTTTGTGCCCCTAAGTCAGCAAGGAGAAGCACTACAGCCACGCTGAGTGCACACCTCCACACACTACAAATGGCACAGGATTTGTGCACAACCAGCAGAAGGTGCAAGCCATCAAGCTGATAGGCTGGGGCAGGGAACTCCTTCACAGCCTTGATGCATACATCCCAAAGCACATTACGAGGCTGTCAGCACGATTTCTCCTGTCTGCACAAGCAGAAACTGAGCCACAGGCAGGCAGCAGCTGATGAGGCTGCGCAGCCACCAGCACGCAGTGGGACACGGCTGTGTCCATGCAGGCCGGTGCTCAGTCTGCCGGGCAACACCACAGCAGTGCGTACACGACACCTCTGGGGGTGTCTCAGAATAACGTGATTAAACACAGGACTCAGCTCAAACCAACGCTTCAC